>NC_135533.1:199105074-199439240 GCF_045843805.1 Urocitellus parryii
GTTTGTGGCTGCCAATACAAACTCCTTTTTATTCCCTGATCTCATTTTTTACCTGTCAGCTTTTCTTATTTATGACTGAAATACCTTTTCAAGCCTTTCTCAAAGTTTTCGTAAATTAGAATCTTCTGTTACATTGCTCTTTCCTTAAAGGTCAGTTTTTTCAGTTATCTGATCCTGGTGGTTTCCTCACATTTGGGAAAAAAGCACGTGACAAGCATGGCTCTGTCCTTGCTGCCTCTCCACCTTGTCTTCCCCTTTGAAAGAGGGGGCTCTGTACAGGCTCTGTGTGAGCAAGTGCGCGATTCTTTAGGGTGGGTGAGCAAGTGGCAGGCAAATGATGTGCAGTTCACACGAGGCCTCATCCCCTGCAGTCCGCTAGGTCTGCAGAACTTGCAGCTTCTCTGCTCTAGCTCTCTACCCACCCTCTCTTATCCTGTTTTCCATTTTACAGAATTCCCCCCTCCCCATTTGTTGTATTGATTAGCCAATGGTACTTTTTCTTTTTTTCTAACATCTTTAATGGATTTAAGCTTTTTAAATATTTTTCCTTTTGATTATGGTTGTGGAGGAGGCAAAAGCAGGTGTGGTCTGCTTAAGGTAGGTGATAGTAAGTGCTGGGGATACACAACCCCACTTTTGCCCAGATTTTCTACTGGGCCACTCCCTGGATGGAATGCATAGCTGGACACATGAGCAGGTCAACCAGAGCTGCCACATACAGACAGATGGCTGGCTGGAAGCTGAGGAAAGTTCTCTGCCTCTCTGGGTCTCAGTCCCCATCTGCAAAACGCTGCATCTCTAAAAGACCTGTTCTAACTGTAGAACACCAGGGCTCGGTAGAAGGAGACGGGCAAGAACAAGGTCGCACTACATGAAGTCATGCAAAGCTAAACTGCCAATCAAGCATGTGCTCAGGAGCTGTCAAGAATCAAGCCCTCAGCCTTACTCATCCTTCATGATCTTGGTCTGCTTCTCTTTCCTGGAGGAAAATTACTTGTGTGTATTTCTAGTATCTAGTGAGTACTTAGTAGTACCAGATCTCTGAAAGTAGTACAAGATTGAGACTCTGTTTTGTCCTTAAAGCATCAATAATCTTGATTCCACTGCTTTTATTTTTTGTTCCTGCAGTATTTTTTCCTGAATAAGACAGTCACAGCATTTATCTGCCAGGGTGATGTACAAAGAATAAGTATCATCAAATCCACACTTTCCATCCCATAAACATTCATGTTAAAAGCAGGACAGAGATTCATTTTTTTTAAAAAAATGCTTAGTTATAGATGAACACAATACCTTTTAGTTTATTTACTTATTTTTATGTGGTGCTAAGATCAAACCCAGTGCCTCACAGGTGCTAGGCAGGCGTTCTATGATTGAGCTACAGCCCCAGCCTCAGAGTTTCTCCTTTATAAACAGATTTAAAAAAAAAAAAAAAACTACAGAATTTCAGGCTCCCTTCTAGGCTGAGGTCCCACTGTCAAGTCTCTCTGTGTTAAGATACATTATATGTTTTAAAGGGGGCAAAAGGAAACAGAAATACACCACAAAGGCACATGGATTTTTTCTTTTGTTAATGGCTCTCTATATGCTGTCGGGCTGCTGTATTAATTCTGACATGGCTGTTCACACACATTTTTAATTTGCTCAAGTCATTTCATGAGCTAGTAATTTCATGGTTCAATTTGTTCCAGGCAAAAGTGAACTATTACAAAATATTCCAGACTCTTTTCAGGTTGGAAAAATTAATGAATTAAAATGAAAACAAGTCTACATGATTGCTTTTTTGTTCTCATTAGAGAATGGAGCACTTTCCATAAGTATAAATATATTCTATAATAGAATAATAGATATACATAAATAATATAAATAAATATATTCTCCCACACTTCCTAACTTTTCCTTTGCATTCTTGGAAGCACCTAAAAGCCATGGTATTTTCGGACCCAGGTTTACCTGACGTTGATTCTGTGGTGCATTAAGTGCCAGGTGCGCCTGTCTCCCATAATCTGTGCAGATGCTCCGGGAAGCCACCCCTCCCCACCCCGTTCACTGATGAGGAAGCATGGTGCTGAGGGGTCACAGTGCCCCAGGGTAAAAGCAGACACTCTGGGCACAATTTGGTTTGGGCACACAGTCTCCAACTTCCTGGGGACTTTTCCTAGAATTTGCTGCCAACAAAACTCTGATAACTGACAGCTCCCTGGCATACTTGCTGGCTCACTGGTTTTTCTTAAAGCAACATTAGCAAATTAAAAAAATTAATTCCCACAAATCTTCTCATTAAAAATCAGAAGTTATTTCACGGTGATTGGAAATTGGAAAGAATGACATAATCAGCCCCTCCATCATCTTTAGCCTCTCCGAATCTCCTCTTCCACCTTCCACCCATCAGAAAGTTGCAAAAACATCATCACCCTGGCTGGAGGCCGAGGGAGTTCTGGTCCCTTCCAAGGCCATTCCCTTACCTGTGCCATCAATCCCATGGCAGCCCTGCACCCTAACTCTTTTTAACATGGTGCCACACTCTGCCATCACCACTGGGGATAGTCAGCCCAAGAGTGAGAGCTGAGCAGGGATAAGTGACACATGCACATGTCTCTCTTCACATGGGACTTAAGACAAGCTTCAGTGTTCTCATTAAAGATAATTAAACAGAAGATCACTGAAGAGGGAAGCAAAAGCTCTACTATAAATCAACAGAGAGCCAAGCCCTCATCTGTGGTCTGCTGAGGATTTAAGCTCTGCTTCAGGCAAATTCTAAGGATATTTGTCTTGTCTTAAGGCAAAATGCCACTTGTGCACCACCCTAGAGGTGAGTACTTTTCTCTGCCTCCCTCAGCAGGCCTGCTGAACCTCTGACTCATCCTTCTCAGTCTTCCAGCTGGCTGTTCCATATCTTTTCTCTACTTGCTGCATAGGACCTTGCAAACAGCAAATGCTCAATGCAGGCAGAATCCCACCAGGGGAGATCTTCAGCTCCCAGACTCTGCATGGCTACCCATGGGCCTGTCCTAGATTCACAGGGGTGCCCTGAGGTATTTTACATTTTTTATTTATTTACTTGTATAAAATTATACATAATAGTTGGATTTATTATACCCTCTCCATATATGCACATTACATAATTCAATCAGTCTCATTTTCCAGCATCTTCTCTTTCCCTCTCCTCATCCCTCCCCATGATCTGCTTGCTCTACTCTATTACTTATTATTATTTTAATTGATGCATTATCATTATATGTGAGATTTACTGTGATATAACAAAGCAACATCAATATCTATCAGATGTCCCACAAGAGTTAAGAGTCCTTGGTAATTTTCCTCCCCTTTCCACACTGGATGCTCTCAGTCTCTCATCTGTCAGTTCAATACCTAGTAAGATGAAATTGACTGAGGGAGATTGGTGGCCTGGAGAGGAGAAGAAACGTATCTAGGCACATGGGAGCTTGGGGGCTGATGGGGGGCCTCTGTGGCTCAATAGCAAGATGCTCAGGGGCATGAGAGACGGCTGGGCCCCTCCAGGTCTGTGGCAAAACAAGAGGCACCAAATAAGTCTCAGCTAGGGGTGGAGGACTGTGCAGCTTTTAGACAGGAGAACACTATGTCCTAGAATATGAGAAACATTTTTCTTGTACTGAACATGCCCCAACCTTACACCAAACCCAGGGTAAATTGCACAGTAATATTTTAGATGAGCCACATTTTGTTTTAAATAGGCTTAGTCAGCTCACCTGTACAGAGTGCTAACCAATTCTACTTGGAGGAATTCTGGAGTAGCAGGGTGCTGTATCTTCATTAGAGGAAGGACATGTGGATTGCCAGAGCAATCCTGAGGTAGGATGTGAGAAAGGCCATCTTGAGCTAGGAAATGTTGTATGGTCTGAAAGTTGGGATCCTCTCTCAAATCAAGATAGAACCTAGTAACCAATGTGATAGCATCAAGAGGTGGGGCTTTGGCAAACTGATTAAGTCACAAGGGCTCTGCCTTTACAAATGGGATTAGTGGCCTTATAAAAGAGATGCAAGCAAGCTCCCCTCACCCTTCCACAATGTGAGCATTCAGCAATAAGGCGCCATCTTTAAATAAGAGAATCTTTGCTAAGTGAAATAAGCCAGTTCCAAAAAACCAAAGGCTGAGTGTTCTCTCTGATATGTGGATGCTAACACAATAAGTAGGGGGCCAGGGAGGGAAGAGAAATTCACTGGATTAGACAAAGGTGAATGAAGGGAAGGGAGGGGGAATGGGAATAAGAAAGACAGTAGACATGCTTTCCTGTGTTCATATATGAATACATGACCAGTGTAACTTCCACATCATGTACAACCACAAGAATGGGAAGTTATACTCTATGTATGTTTGATATTGTCATGTATAACTAAAAAGAACAAATTCTATTTTCATGTATAAAAATTTTTAAAAAGAGCATCTTTGAAGCAGACAGCAGCCCTCACCAGACACTGAATCTGATGGTGCCTTAATCTTGGACTTCCCAGGTTCCAGAACTACAAGCAACAAGTTTCTATTGTTTATAAAGTACTCTATTTTGTTACAGCAGCCTGAATGAACAAAGATGATGTCCTACTGACATTCTAGGAACCCACTGTGTTGTAACTATAAAGACTGAAAGCTTACTGTTGATTGATAAGAAACTGGAAAATTACTCCTGAACACTTTTTAATCTGTAGACTTTTCACAGAGTTAGAATTTCAACCTAAAACATATAGTTATCATTGCCTAATTGCTGACAAATTTATCTGACACCGCTTGATTCTCAACAGCTACTTTGCCAAAGGCAATTATCTACTTCTTGAGGCCTAAAGAAAAAAAAATTAATTTCTCCTCTTATTTACTTCAAGTAGCACAGTAGTTAGGTGAAATAATTATTTTTAACTATTCTTGAAAGCATATGGTGAAAAATGAGGGGAAAAAAAAGAAAGAGATCACCACATCAGAGCTGGGCCCCATCTGAATAAAAGCAGGCTGATCACAGAATGCTATAGTGGCAAACATGAACACACCCAGACTTAAAGAAATGTGGCTGTCAGGTCACAGGAAGAATCCCACCTGCCATAGCAACCACTCCATGCCATCTTCTGATGACTACTGAATGGCCCCAGGATGACGCCAGGGCTCTGTTCCTGGGGCTGAGACCTGAGCAGGCTGCAGGTCATCTTGCTGAGTCACAGCCCATGTGCACAGCCATGGGGAACATTAAAAGCATAGGAGAGGGTCTGCGGTGGAAGCTCAGTGAAAGTAGAGCTACAACAGTAGAGCACTTGCCTAGCATGTGTGAGGCACTGGGTTCAATCCTCAGTACTACAAAAAAATAAGTAAATATTTTAAAAAGAAAACTAAAAGAAAAGGGAAAAAAAAGCATAGGACATTCAACTACTTTCATGTTCAACCCATTTACCAAACCCTGGAATCTTCAGTTAAACTAATTGTAGCCACATTTTTAGAGGCAATTTTTAAAACACCATGGGCCAATACTGAAATCTTAGAGGCAAAAAGGAGCTCCCATCAGGTCTCCTGATCCTAGCTGTGAAACAACAGTCACATTGCTACTCTGGTTAAGTTTTAAACATTTGGAGCAATTTCTCTTGTATGTATTTCACAGTAGACAGAAAGACTAACATTAGTGACATGGAGAGACTTAGATGATAAATCACATGCATCCAGTACATGATGGTAAAAGTATGCAAAACTCACGGAAAAGCTTGGAAATTTCTCCAAAAGCCAATTACTTCTTTCTATCTTTTGTTACCCACAGAGTCACAGCATACTTTTACGAAGTTAAAATTAGTTTACAACTTGACAGCAAAGATGATGACGTGGATGCTAAATGCCATTGACGACATTCCAAGTTCTTTCCCTGTCTTTGGGAACATGGGCATTTTTACACAGAGGCGCCAGATGATCACAGGACTGTCATCTGAACACCTAGTGGAGTTGCCTTCTGGGTCACCCACCCTGTGGTATGCATGCTGAGTGTCTGTAGGAAATGGCCCTGCAGTAACGGAGGTTCTTGGAGGATTGTGGGCCCAAGGCCTTTGTTCAGTAATAAGATGCAAAACCAAAGGTCATAAGTCTTGTCCACCCTTGTGTGGCTTTTCTGTGCCAGGGTTTACACTGGAATCCAGGTCTCAGATTCTTAAGCTATTAGAATGTGGGTTAGCATCTCTGACCTAAGGAGACTCGCCAGAGAATGCAGGTGTTCTAGCCTCACAGGTAATGCTGCCCTTTCTCACTGGCACGCCAAAGGTGGGGCGGTCCCTAAGCATCCCTCCTCAGCAGAACAGGACTGCCTCAGGTGGCAGGCCATGCTCCCTCAAACCACTGAGGATCACCAGGCCAAGGGGCAGGATGTCACTCTTTAGGGCACACCATCACAATCTAGGTACAAAGAGAACACAGACCAGTCCTACTTTAGCTGCGGCCCAGGAAGTCACAGTGCAGCTCGAGTGCCCACAGGGGATGGCTTCATGGGGTGAGCCATAAACTCTCAACAAAGCACAAAAAAGTGTCCAGGAAGACAAGTGGACAAAAGAGAGGCAACGGAGTGAAGAGAATGGGCAGCAGCAAAAGAACCCATGGAGTTCTGGGAACAGGGCACAGTTCCTTTTTGTGGATAGTGGAGTCATGAGCCAGGAGCTCAGGGTAGAATAGCCATGGGGAGTGGCGGGCTATCTTCTGTAGAATGTGGGGATGCTGAGGGATACTGAGCAGGGCCATAAGAAGATGGGATCATGTTTATACTGGGAAGAGCAGGATGTGGCAGCCAGAGGGAAACTGGTTGGAGAGAGGAGGCAGATGGGGAGGAAGACCAGTCAGAGGCCTGTGGCAGATGTCCAGGGAAGAGAAGATGAGAGCTTATAACATATTCATGACTAAAAAACAAGGTTCAATTAAAAAATATATACTGGCAAAGTCTAGATAACAAGTAAAATCACAAGGTAGGTACTTGAATTTTTTTTTTTTTTTGTACCAGGGATTGAACCCAGGGGCACTTAACCACTGAGCCCCAGCCCCAGCCCTTTTTTGGTATTTTATTTAGAAACAGGGTCTCACTGAGTTGCTTAGGGCCTCACTAAGTTGCTGAGGCTGGCTTTGAACTCAAAATCCTCCTGCCTCAGCCTCCTGAACTGGGTACTTAAATTCTTAACCCTAACAAAGGAAAACTAACCTAAAAATACAGCCTGTTACCATAGTTAGCAGTTGTTGATCACAGAGAATTCTCAAATGATGTAAATGAAGAATCTAAGTTCTTCTAAGAGTAGATTTATTAAAATAATTAACCTTAGAGGTTTAAGTTATAATCCTCTGGATAATTTCTGTTCTTTTTATAATGCCAGATGAAAATAGAGATATAACATAAACCAGAAGTATATATTCTTTTTAAAAAAAATATGTATTTTTTTAGTTGTAGGTAGAACGATACCTCGTATTTTATTTTTATGTGGTGCTGTGGATCAAACCCAGTGCCTCACACATGCCAGGAGAGTGCTCTACCACCGAGCCACAGTCACAACCCCCAGCAATATATATTCTGATTTTGAAAATAGGTTTCATTCAAATCTTTACTCCACACACTTCAGATAGAGCCCTAATAACCAGAATATATAAAGAACTCAAAAAATTAGACAATAAGACAACAAGTAACCCAATCAATAAATGGGCAAAGGACCTGAACAGACACTTCTCAGAAGAGGACATACAATCAATCAATAAGTACATGAAAAAATGCTCACCATCGCTAGCAGTCAGAGAAATGCAAATCAAAACTACCCTAAGATACCATCTCACTCCAGTAAGATTGGCAGCCATCAGGAAGTCAAACAACAATAAGTGCTGGAGAGGATGCGGGGAAAAGGGCACTCTTGTTCATTGCTGGTGGGACTGCAAATTGGTGCAGCCAATTTGGAAAGCAGTATGGAGATTTCTTGGAAAGCTGGGAATGGAACCACCATTTGACCCAGCTATTCCCCTTCTCGGTCTATTCCCTAAAGACCTAATAAGAGCATGCTACAGGGACACTGCTACATCGATGTTCATAGCAGCACAATTCACGATAGCAAGATTGTGGAATCAGCCTAGATGCCCTTCAATAGATGAATGGATTAAAAAAATGTGGCATTTATACACAATGGAGTATTACTCTGCATTTAAAAATGACAAAATCATAGAATTTGGAGGGAAATGGATGGCATTAGAGCAGATTATGCTAAGTGAAGCTAGTCAATCTTTAAAAAACAAATACCAAATGACTCCTCTGATATAAGGGGAGGAAACAAGGACAGGGTAGGGACGAAGAGCTTGAGACGAAGATTTTCATTAACAGGGTTGAGAGGTGGGAGGGAAAGGAAACGAGAAGGGGAATCGCATGGAAATGGAAGGCGATCCTCAGGGTTATACAAAATGACATATAAGAGGAAAGGAGGGGTAAGACAAGATAATTCAAATGGAAGAAGTGATTTACAGTAGAAGGGGTAGAGAGAGAAAAGGGGAGGGGAGGGGAGGGGAGGGGGGATAGTAGAGAATAATATAGACAGCAGAATACATCAGACACTAGAAAGGCAATATGTCAATCAATGGAAGGGTAACTGATGTGATGCAGCAATCTGTATACGGGATAAAATTGGGAGTTCATAACTCATTTGAATCAAACTGTGAAATATGATGTATGAGGAACTATGTAATGTTTTGAACGACCAACAATAATAAAAAAAAAAAAAAGAAAATAGGTTTCATTTCAGAGGCTGGCTACTAAATAATAATTAATACAACTTTACCAGAAATATACACCTTCCAAATCAGCTCCTTTCATGTGCTACATGTTTAATTTACTGCCCAGTTAAAAACACACAGATGGTGCACAGATAACATCTACTGAGTCAATGAGCCACACCAGAAACTGGACCAGGTCAGAGGCCTCGAGCTCTGGGACATCACTAAAGAGACACCTGTGGCGCCTCCACTGAGCTCATGGGAATTCTCTTGTGCCAGTTCTGTACTTTTACTTTCTCTAGATTTGTGACCACTGTAGTGCAAATGCACTACAGCTCCAGATATTTTCTAACTAGGCATAATATCTTCCTAGCACCAATCTTTTCTTGCTTTGAAGTTGCTCTAAGGTTGAACTATTAGACAGTATTTGAAGTGGATCTAAACACCCATTGCCACTATCACTACTACCAGCACTACCCAACCAGATATCTAGGATTCAGGAACAGATGTGGAAGAGAGGGTGTCTATGCAAAGAAGGAAAGAAGGAAGTGTTGTTCTTCCTTGCTCTGCAGCCGTGGGTTTATAGCTTTCAAAATTGTGTTTATCCAGATATACACTGTAGTTCATGTTACTTAATTACTGCAGGGAACGAAACTGAATTTTACTATTGAGAATGAATGACTATATTAATGAATTGTTATTGATCTTAATGTACAACAAAAGAATGTTTACAATCAATTATGAAATAAAATAACAAATATTCAAAACCATATGCATATTATAGGTCTAAGTTTTAAGATAAAACCCAACCAGCCTACCTAACTGATATTTCACACTGGGGCTAATACTGAATTAATAAAATACAGAATTCAAACGAGCCCTATCAAAGCTAAGTGTCCACTCGAAAATTTTAAGGGGATTTGCCTTTTACAACTTTTTATATTACATTTGAATATTGTTCTTTCTTTTTTCAATATTATTATTCCTGAAAATCCATCCTCAAGAACAAAATGAGAAAGAGAAAGAGAGCAATTTGAGTCCTTCTTTTGTGTTGAGAAGCTGGCATTGTATCTTCCCACTCAAATGAGATATCCTGCCAATTATTTTAGAAAATAACATCAAAATATATTACATTTTGTGAGACTGCATTTTTCCTGCCTTTCAAAGTCTACCAGATCTGATGTATGATGATAGAAAGGCAAAACAAAGGGGATAATGATGTCACATGAGTTCTGTTTTTGAACTATATTTTACTTTCAACTTTTAAATTTGTTTTAATTAGTTATACATGATAGCAGAATGCATTTATGTACTTTGATATATCATACATAGATGGGATATAATTTCTTATTTTTCTGAGTGTGCATGTTGCAGAATCATATCGGTCATTCAGTCACATACATACATAAAGTAATAATGTCTGTTTCATTCTACTATCTTTCCTATCCCCCCCACTCCCTCCCCTCTCCTCCCTTCACTTCCCTTTACCTAATCTAAAGTAACTATATTCTCCTTTAGTGCCCCCCAACCCCATTGTGAATTAGCTTCTGAATATTAGAGAAAACATTTGGCCTTTGATTTTTTGGGTTTGGCTTATTTTACTTGCATGATATTCTCCAACTTCATCCATTTACTGGCAAATGCCATAATTTCATCTTGTTTAAAACTGAGTAATAGGGGTTAGGGTTGTGACTCAGTGGTAGAGAGGGTTCGCCTAGCACGTGAGAGGTCTAGGTTCGATCCTCAGCACCACATAAAAATAAATAAAGATAGCATCCAACTAAAAATAAATATTTTAAAAAACTGAGTAATATTCCATTATATATACATACCACATTTTCTTTATCCATTCGTCTATTGAAGAACACCTAGGTTGGTTCCATAGTCTAGCTATTGTAAATTGAGCTGCTATAAACATTGATGTGGCTGCATTGCTATAGTATGCTGATTTTAAGTCCTTTGAGTATAAACTGAGGAGTGAAATAGCTGGGTCAAATGGTGGTTCCAGTCCAAGTTTTCTGAGGAATCTCCATACTGCTTTCCAGAGTGGTTGTATCAATTTGTAGTCCCACCAGCAATGTATGAGTGTACCTTTTTCCCTACATCTTCACCAACATTTATTGTTGTCTATATTCTTGATGATTGCCATTCTGACTGGAGTGAGATGAAATCTTAGTGTAGTTTTGATTTGCATTTCTCTAATTTGCTAGAGATGTTGAACACTTTTTCATTTCTGGAGAAAACATAGCCTATTCAACAAAGAGTGCTGGCAACATTGGAAATCCATATGTAGCAAAATGAAATTACACCTCCATCTCTCATCCTGCACAAAAATCAATTAAATGTCAACTCAACTAAGTCTTTGATGTCTATTAGACCCTGCACCTAGCAGAAGAAAAAGTAGGCCCAAATCTTCACCATATTGGCCTAGGATCTGACTTCCTTAACAAGACCCCTAAAGTGCAAGAAGGAAAATCAAGAATCAATAATTGGGATGGATTCAAATTAAAAAGCTTTCTCAGCAAAGGAAACAATCAATAACATGAGGGGAGAGCCTACAGATTGGGAGAAAATCTTTACCATATACACCTCTGATAAAGCATTAAACTCTAGGATATATAAAGAATTCAAAAAACTTAACACCAAAAAAAAAAAAAAAACCAACCTCACAAATAACCTAATCAATAAATGGGCTAAGAAACTGAACAGACATTTCACAGAAGAAGAAATACAATCAATCAACAAATTTATGAAAAAGTGCTCAACATCTCTATATTTTATTTTTACTAAGAAGTTGTTACACAAAGATTTTCCCTATACATGACTTTAAATCTGTCCTAATACTGTCATTTTAAAAACTTGTTTTAAAATGTTAAAATTTCCTTGCTAATCCCCTAGCAGATTCTGCAGAGCAATACCATTTGAATTCCATGACCTAGATTGTAATGGAACTTTCATAACTGCAATATTGTGAGTCCTGTGCATTTAAAATTTCTTTAAAAAAGAAAGCCATTTCAAGGCAGCAGCATAGTAAACTATTTTGATGTGATCTTGAAAAGCTCAGAAAAACACAGATATGCTTTTTGAACCAGGATGCAATTTATATAACTAGCAAGAAGGTAACATTACCAAGCCCATTCCAATGTACCCAGCCTTAGGGCATCTAACTGAATACTCAGAAAATCCTGCTGGCTTACTGAATTTAATTGCATGAGAAAATATGTTTTGAATACCATAATGCTATATTTGTGAATAAGAAATCTAATGTGAATGTTTCCAAGTAGAGAATATGATTTTAAGTGGTCTGAAGTATAACTTTCTCTGATACTTTTTAAAAAATACTTTTAATGTATTTTTCCCCACATTTTTTTTACTGGTGTATTATAGTTGTACATAATGGTGGGATTCGTTGTTACAGATTCGTACATGAATACAACTCTGATAACTTCTGAATAAATGGCTGCCGTTCTGGTAACAGGACAAAAAGAAGCTACCACCCACCTCACAGGTTCCCCTGTAAAAAAAAGTTCCCAGCAGCCAGAGCAGCAAATGGCTAGTGCATGTCCACTGAAAACCAAATTATTACCTCAGTGATGATGTCTACAACCTTAGGCAAGCAGTGTATTGACTCTCTAGGGTACATTCTCCAGTGACACTGAGGGGAGCTATGGGAAAGTGGACATGCACAAATATAGCCTGGCTAAGATGCACAAATACAGCATGGCTAAGATGCTAATCCAGAATTTACTGGAAGCCACATTAAGAATCAAAGGGTGCCCACTCTGGTGCCCTACTAATACCACCTTTATGGCCAGCAAGTTTTCTGTGAGAGAAACCTGCCTTTCCATTTTATTTATATCCCTCCAAAAGCAGATCATACTGATTTGACAACTGTCTTCCAGCTGAGGGCTAATTACTTTGAGAGCCATAATGCAAATGGCACCGGATCAAAGCAGATTAAGTGAGATTTAATCCTTTGGAAGCCCAGGAGAATATTAGTAGAGTGGAGCTCAGGGCTGAATAGACACTATATTCTTTGGTTCTTTGTTCCCTGATCAAATCAATGGAAATGAACATGCAGTGCCTCTTGGAGCAGAGCTGGCAGAAGCCCTGCCACGGGGCGCCTGTTTGCACTGCCTTCCTCTCTGGAGTGACGCCACTGTCACAGTGCTTACAACAGTGGAAAATTTATACTTTGGCTACAAACAAGCAGATGGCTTCAAGTCTAATGGAGGACCATTTCAAATGCCGCAATCTGTATTTTAGGGCCCAGGACAACTACATTTAGGAGTTACTGTTTCACAGAAAAATTAGTTTCCAGGGCATTAACCAAGTGCTAACCAGCTATTTCTCCCAAGATTGCCACTGTGATAAGATGTAATTAACTTGCAAGAACTTAAGTTCTTTTCTCTCTCTATAGTTAAGCTATTTGACTTGAGCTCCCTATGTCCATGGACAAGATGGGACCAAGGTACTGGAGAAGGAGCTGGATTTATGTTATGTATGTATTTTCAACTAGCAAGTCCAAATAATAGGGGTATCTGGACTATCACAAACTGACATTTGATGGCTCCAATAAGATTCCTGAAGCTAGGGGTGGAAAAACGGCCAGGTTACACAACCAACACAAATGCAAACCCACAGTGACGCTAGCTGGCCATCACCACCTCACCACCTTGAGCCAAGCATAGGGCTGAGGGCATCAGAGGAAGACTAGGAGCAGGCAGAAATGCCAAGGTGCTTAGTTCTAAGAGAAGGTGGAAACGGGGGAGAGATACCTGCCAAGACTCTTGTTTTCCACTGCGGCAGGCATGGCTGCTGCCTGAGACAGACATACCGCCAGCAGGCCAGACCTTGGACTCCCTGGTTTGGAGCTGGCTGGGCTCTCACTTCCTCTTCCGAGCCAACAAAGCCGCCAGTGTTCCCACTCCAGAGTGAACTCTAGCACTTCTGAATCAACTGCTCATCTCTACAGCTAGGCCTTTCTGCACCACTTCTCATGCACAGTTAGAGTATTCTTTTTTTTTTTTTTTTTTTTTGAGCAATGAAAGAAACCATACAAATGGCAAACAACTGTCTGTATTCCCTGTCTCATTTGAACAATGAAAAATATGGGTGCTGTGATCTCAAAACAAAATCTTCACTATGGTGAGCCACACAAGAGCCTGTACTTGGAAACAAAACAAACCAGGCATGGCATAAGGTGACCTCTGCTAGCCGGAGTTCTCACATGTTCCATGTTTCCTGATTCTTGGCACAGAGAAAAGTGGAAAAATGTCCTCTGCCCCCATCCACAGATGAAGTCACAGGAGAGGATGGATAAGCACTCTCTTCCCCACACTGCATGTATTTATTGGTTCCACTTCAATTTAAGATAGGTTCCTTGTCTGCTGTCTAGTTTGGCAACATTTAGAAGTGAATCACTGTATGATCCACTACCTTCAGAGAACAGTGGCTTCAATTCGACTGCTGGGCTGAATCCCTAACAGCAGGATCTGGATTAGATCTTTACTCTTTACCCTTGTCTTCATGTCTCCCAGGCCCCCACCTGATCAGCTACACTGGCAGGGCTCCTTAAGTCCTGCCCTTGACCATGAGAGAGGCACCTTCCTAAGAGAAGTCCAGCTTCCCAGGCAGCAACTGACTGAGAGCACAGATCACAAGGCTGATCCAGGAAGGTTTGAGTGCAAGAGCTTTGAAGATTAGAAGACAGAACCACCAGAATAAAAGATCAATGCATGAGCATCCACAAAGGCAGACAGAAGGAAAAGCAGGAAATGAAGCAAAAAAAAAAAAAAAAAAAAAAAAAAAAAAAAAAAAACAACCCAAGGACACAAATAGTAATACAAACATTAAAAAAAAAAAAGGTTAAGGGTGGGGGGAAAAGAAAAGAAAAAAGTGACTGACATACACACAAAGATTCTAAGGAATATCGTACTGGGAGCTCACTTCTTCCATGATTAACTAACGTCACTGTTCTTGTTAGAAACTCTATGATCTCATTTATTTCAAATCAACTACTCAGTGAATTCTGCCACCAAAAGAGGAGACACTCTTTCAAGTGTGAGCCTGAAAGAAGCAATGTGACAGGAGTCCCATTGGGTTTTCTGAAGGAAGGCCACTGTCCACTGACCAGCCATTGCTCTTCACTTCTAGAAATTCATCTTAAGTCCAAATTGGTTTTGATTAATTAGCATTTCAAGACAATACGTTTTCACAAATATTTTTAAAGGAAGCACAGGACAGGGCGGAATCTAAGACTGCTCCTTGCCAAAAAGCAGGTCAATCTCAAGAGTAGGCAGTTTCTTCTCTTCTGGAAGATCTCCAGGATGAGAATCAAAACTACCTATTTCAGGCTGTGGCTGTGGCTGTGGCCCAGTAGAGCACTTGCCTAGCATGCACAAGGCCCTGGGTTCCTTCCATCCCCAGCACTATGAACAACACAACAAAAATAAAAAAACTATCCATCTCCAAGGATGGAAGCATTTTATCCCTCAATGGTCAAGGAGTTCTTTGTCACACTCAGTCAGGAATTCTGTGTTAGTCATACCCATCTGCTCTGCTCAGTCTGTATCTTCCAGATGGGGAGTCACCGACATGGTTTGACTCACCCTGCTATCATTCCCATTCCATAGATAAAGAAACTGAGGCCCAGAGAGGTAATATGCCCAAGGTAACACAGTAATGGTAAAAGCTGGGATTCCAGACACATATACTTGACACATTATTAACACCATTGCAAGCAAAGCACCCATCCTATTCCTGACACATTTTGATTATTTCCCCCAACGAACTGAAAAGCTTCATTTAAGGCCATTGTCTTGGTATAGTCTGTGAATTAAAATTCCTTAGTGAATTTCTCTGATTGTAACTGTTAAAATCACTCATGGTTTTCAACAGACCCGATTTGAGGATAGCTATCCTGGATAAAGTTCAAATAAACCAGATTGATATTTCTAGAAATGGTTTTCCACAACTTACATTTTAAAAAGTGAACTCATTAGTCCAAGAGGAAAAAAAGAAAGAAGGGGAACAACATCAACAAAAAAAGCAACCTGGATTTATTCTGCCTCTCATCAAAACAATATTTATCACATGTGAAAGCAGAGAGGGTTGGCACTGTGCTCCCCAGACACTTGGCAGTTCATTTTCTCTCATGCCTGTGACTAAAACCAGACTTGCAAATTAAAAATATGCCTATCATTTTTTTCTAGGACAATTCAAACACAAGAGTCTGCAAAACTACCCACACAAACATTGATTTAAGCAACATGAATGAAGAATTAGAAACAACCTTGAGATCTATTTATTTTCCAAATAACAAATGGTAAGAGATTTTTTTCCAAATTGGTTGGGGTAAAGATCAAGAATATAAAGTCACAGTCCTGATAATACAGTTACCTAGCAGATACTAACTGCCTTGTAGATTCTATATAAAAAACATAGCCAACAAGAAAACAAAACAAAAAAACCCAATCCTAAAAAATTTACCAGGAGGGGGGGAAAAATCATGTGTGCCTCCAACCCCTTTTTGAGAATAGGGAAAAAGAAGGGGATGTAGCTTGGGGACAAAATGCTTGCCTTGTGTGTGTGAGGCCCTGGGTTCCATCCCCTGCACTACAAAAAATAAATAAATTACAACAAAATCCACACACCCCCACCCCCCAAAAAAGGGCTTTAAAGAAAATAAAAGGAATAGAAAAAACAGAGAGAAGATGATGTGCTGGGAACAGAATTTCACAAGTTGATAGCATTTTAATGGGGCTAGCGTTCTGCACTCGGCTCTCCCACTTTTCAAGAGACCTTGTCACACAATTTTATCTCACTTGTAAGTGGCATCACCAAGGACATCCAGTTAAAAGTCCAGAAAACATGACCCAGTGGAAATCTAATACTAAATATTATTTCATGATTATCTTGGAAAAACCACAGGATCAATCCAGACCTATCCTCTTAACCTAACTAGGTTCACAGATTTAAATAGTCACTCATCAGCCACTCTAGGGAGGTGACTATGTGACGTCAATGCAGTGGATAAGAGACAAGTTATTTCAAGCACCCATTTTGTGTACCTAATGATGAGCACATTAATTTATTTATAATGCCAGCTAAAGCCCTTCTAAACTTATTTCCGATTTCAAAGGGATTTTATTTATTGCAGTACAGGGGATTGAACTTGGGGTGCTCTACTACTAAGTTACATCCCCATTCCCCTCCCTTTTTTATTGAGACAGGGTCTCACTGAGTTGCCTGACCTGGCCTTGAACTTGGAATCCTCCCACCTCAGCCTCTCAGTAGGTGAAGTTACAGGCATGAATCGTTTCGCCCAGCTTCAAAGAGATTTTAGAGGGAAGATAACTGCTGTTTTAGAACCTGCTATGTGCCAACCACGCTATCAGGTACTTTTCAAAGTGATTTTATTTTATTTAAAATCAAGTGTAAAACGCTGTAGTTAGACGTGACAGGCAGATCCTTATAGACTATGTGAGGATGAATTAAGCTAATGGATTGCTAGTGCTCGGTCAAAGTAAAATTCATCAAGAGTATAAATTTCGGGTATTATTATATCCTGGGTCAGAGTGAGCAAGTACCCATCTCTCAGCTCTGATGAATGCCACAGTCACTGTATAAAGAGGCAGGAACAAGGCCTATACGATGGCAAGAACAGCAGTGACATCCTAGTCCAGGGAACTACCCTGGATGGTAAGCTGGAAGTACTAAGGTGACACAGAACTGTGGGAAAACTGAGCCCAAGGGCTAAATCTTTACTGGCTGCTATTTACAGAGGGAAAGGTTGCCCAGACAACAAAGGGCTTCAGAGCCAGAGCCAGGTGTGAGGTGTGGCTCTGGGATTACAGATGTTGGATGTTACACGAGTTCCCTTTTGCCCCTTTTTTATTCCATGAGAGTAGGCAGATTAAGAACCCTATGCCATGCCTGCCACCTAGCTAACACAATCATGAGCTCAGAGCCAAACTTGGTTCATAAGTCACCAGCTTCCTTTCCTGGATTATTTGTGCATTAATTATTTATTATTTTATAACAAATTATTCTAACGCTTAGTGGACTGATAAAAGCATTTGCTATCTCACATTTTCTGTGGGTCAGGAATTTGGAATCAGCTGGGTAGCTCAGGCTCAGAACTTCTGTGAAGCTTAGTGAGGATGGAGGCAGGAAATAGTCATCTGAAGGCACGGCTAAAGCTAAGGAATGGATGTAATCTACAGTCCACAGGCCCAATCTGGCCCAAAGCCTGTTTTGTAAATAAAGTTTTATTAGAACACAGCCATCCTTTTTCATTTACATGTCGCCTATGGCTATTTTTACACTACCATAGCAGAATAGTTGTTATGGAGACTACATAAGACATATGCTTAAAATATTTATTATCTGGTAATTTACAGAAAACATCTGGAAACTCCTGGTCCAGAAAATCTGTATCCATGATGGTTTGCTCACAGGGCTGTTGACAATAGGCTATGTTCCTAGTCATGTGGGCCTCTCCTCTGGATGCTGCAGAGTCCTCACAACATGGAGCTGGCTTCCTGAAAGCAAGGGAATAAGGGCAGAGCCATTGTGTGTGTGTGTGTGTGTGTGTGTGTGTGTGTGTGTGTTTTAAACAACCAACCCTTGGAAGAGACATACCACCATTTTGCAGTATTATATTTACTGCTTACCATAACACCAAGATACAAGGTGGGAAGGGACTTCCCAAGGGTACACTTACCAAGAAGCATGGATCACTGAAGACCTTCTTAGAAACTGACATCAATAGGTACAGACCTATTCCCTACACTATAAAATCAGGGGATAGGACAGGATAATCTCTTTAGAATTTTTCAACTCTAACATTTGACAATTATATAATGCAGAGAATTTCTGAGATGTTTTTATTTCTGAACTTCAATCACAGAATACACAGTCATCCCTCTGTATGAGGGATTTTATTTCAGCCACACATACCCTTCCACCTGGGCCAATGGATACCAAAAATATGTAGATACTCAAATCCCTTACATAAAATAGCAATGCATCTACATATAATCTATGCACATCCTTCTCTCTCTCTGTGTGTGTATATGTGTATGTGTATATGTGTGTGTGTATATGTGTGTGTGTATATGTGTGTGTGTATGATATATATATATATATATATATATATATATATATATATATATATATATTTATGTGTGTGTGTGGTAGTGAGGTTTGAACCCAGGACCATGTACATGTGAGGCAAGTGCTCTACCTCTGAGCTACGCCCTAGCCCTACTGTATAAAGTAAGGCATCTCCAGATCACAGCTAATATCTAACACAATGTAAATGCTATCTAAATAGTTAATAGACAGTATTGTTCAGCACATAATGATGGAGGAAAAGTCTGTATATGTTTATTAAAGACACAATTTATTTTCATGAATATTATCAATCTTAGGTTTGTTGAATATGCGGGTACAGAAACCATAAATATGGAAGGCAAACTGTAGTCAATTAATATTTGTTACTGAATTTTAGCATCTGTATTTTCATTTTGACTTATGTTCACCATAATATTATCATTTATGTTGGCAGAACCATTATTAGTGTGAAGTGATTATTTTCCTTTAAGGTAGTATTTCAAAGAGTTCTTAAATTCAAACATTTCTTGTTTCTTTAATTCTATCCTTTGGAGAAAGAGACAGCTAACCAAATGTGCTATTCTCAGGGATTACTTTAAAAGTCCATATTCCTTAGTCCACAGGTCACTATGTTTTTAATCCAATCTCTTAGGCCTACAATCATTGCAAGATACAACATTCAATCACATCACTGAAATCTTGTAGCACTGTAAATCAATGGAAAATAATATTGGTTATTATGTTAAATAAAAAATTCCTATTTTAGCAGTTCAATAGTAATAAACAAACCTTAAAAAAAGTGTGGCTTCCTACACATAATAAATGTTCAATAATGGCTTCCTGAATCTCATATGCAAATATAACACAAGGAAGATAATTTCAAATTCCAAGGACTAACATTTAGTACTATAAAAAGTACAAAGGGATGAAATTTTGCCCCTAATGTTGTATATTTAACTAATGATAAACTCACTCAACAAATATAAATTCATCTGAAGTAATCCTGCCCCAGGAAGCTTCTAGTGGGTGGTCACAGACAAATTATCTTTGGGCTTGATGAAGTTCACAGTCATAACATAAAAGGTGGCATGTGGTGAAATATTCATAATTTAGATCTTAACAATGTTTAAGTATTAAATACATCGCACTTGGGTTACAGTTTGTGAGATAAAGCTCCTGCCTCCCTGAGCACAGAGCCCTCACTAATCATTTAAACTAGCAGTACAAGGTCAATTTACCCAACATTTCCCTAATCTTTCTACTCCCTCTAAAGACAAATGCAAATTTAAAAGATTTGTTTTCATCAATCATTTACTCCTAAAGATAAAAGATGCTAGAAAAACAACAACAACTGTGTTAAGATTATCTTTTAGGATGCTACTCCAGCATCTTCTCTGTCTTTCTGGATTACCAAAGAATCTTTTTCCTTAGTCCAGAAACTTGTCTTTGGTTCACCAAATCCTTTTTTAGTGGTGAGTAAATGGACCTGGGTTTGGTAACAACCATCGCCGCCACCATATTTCTTTATAACTTTTTTTTTTTTTCCCAGTGCTGGGGATCAAATCCAGGGCCTTGTACAAGCTAGAAGAATGCTCTACCACTGAGCTCTATACACAGCACATCTTCACAACTTCTGGTCTGACCAGTATAATCTTTAATATCCTAAATCATTTAGTAAAAAAGTGAGTATGTTGATAATCAGCCAGGAAAAACAAGAGCTACTCTTACATCTGTTAGCCCTCATGGCCAAGGAACTGTTAATAAGTACAGAATCCGAGACTGGGGACCTTACATGTCTTACTGGAATATATCTTTTGTTGTTGTTTTTAAACACACAGTTTTAAGCATTCTGAATCACCTAGAATAATTTGTTTTAGAGCAATTTTATTCTTTACAAACACAGATAGGTTTTAGTGACACATGTAAACACTATCCAAAGCACACAGCCAGAGTTTCCACAGCACATTGACCTGGAGGCCTTCCGGGTGGAAGGGACCGGTGCCTCCACGCCTGCCACTCACACTGTTTCTGATCTACTGGCATGGCAACTAGGAAAATGATAAATTTTATTCCATATCGTGGCCTATTTAGTAATTACACAAGTAAAATCAAATCTGGTTCTGATTTGGCCATGCTTCTTATATCTAGGGGAAAATTAAGATACACAGATTTTAAATTTTTCTTAGAAAATCAGTTGAGATAAGCAGCAACTCACATAGACTGTTTTACTGGGAGAGACAAAAAAGATCAGAAAGGCTTTCAAGAGATATAGTTTTATTTAATATCTAGATGCCTTAAAGAAATTTTCTCCAGGGAACCGACAACATGGGGGGGGGGGATGTGCCATCAGTGCATCAGTGGTAAGAGAGGATTGCTCTGGAGCCTGAATTTGTTAGCTGGTTTTCTAGCTAACAAAACAAGTACAAAGGACAAACTGTTTTCAAATTCCATCTGGCCTGGCTTGGGGTTATTTTATGGTCTTAGGAAGCTACCATTGTTACTGATGTCAACCGCAGTCACTCTTTTTGATTAAAAAAAAAAAATACTTGAACTTTGTCAAGGCCAGGCATGGGGTCTGGAAGCGCTGTGTGGGACTCCTCAGAAAGCATTCTCTTCCCCAATGATCACAAAAAGGCATGTGCCTTGCTTCAATTTTTGCTAGAGCAGTTACTCTAACACTCTTCGCTTTTTATCCAAGGACATCATCATCATTTATTTAATACACTGGCTTCTGAACTATGTATGAGTCAACAACCTCACCTTGATTAAGCAAAGATTTATTGAGTCTGCTGGGCACCAGGCCTTGCGCTGTGCCAGGCATCGCCTGGGTGGTGGGGATGTCACAACTCAAACAGGAGATGGAAGCAGAACCAAACACAGTGGGCCACACTCAGAAATGGGGGCAGGACCTACATCACACTATGGGGGAGGCTGACTGCAGGGGGCAGGTCAAGGGTAGTCAGAGTTACAAGCAGCAGGGGAGCCTGGGAGCCCTGCTAGACCCAAAAGTGAGAAGAAGAATGGCAGGAGAGGATACTAAAAAGAGGTGGACAGGAGCCAATAACTGTTAAGAGCATCAGTCTCCTTTCAAGAAGGTTATCATGTATCAGCTGGAGAAAGATCTACTGTGTGAAGAATAGCCTGTGAAAGGCTGCCAGGCCTTGCCCTGAGAACAGCTCTGAAGAGTCACTGGCACGTGCAGAGGTTTAGAACAGTCCTTGGCTCTGGTTCTCACCCTCTACTCTCCGGTTACTACTGCCCTCTCCTGTTGCCCTCTTGACTATTACTTCTGCGGAGTTGCAATCCTGACTCAACATCTGGCATTAGAGTACCACTCTATCCTAGAACTCCTTGGGGTCCCCCAAGTGACCCAGGGTGTCCACACATGAGGTATTCTCTTCCTCCCTCAGCATTCTATGCCCCGCACTCCACATGTGCACCTTACACTGTCACATTCCAGCCTCATTCTGATCTTATGTGGCAGGCACCATCTTCCTTGGCCCTATTCGAGTGTCAAGGAGACTATAACACAGAAAGGTCATGTCACCTGCTCAGTGGCTGCAGAGGATTGTGAACAAGCTGCCGGTACAGGAAGAATTGGGGTGGGGTGGGTTGGGGTGGGGTGGGGGCACTGGATCAGATGGCCACCCAAACTCTGAAAACAGTGTCAATTCTAGCTTCCCTTTACCTCCAGCCTACTGGACCCAGACCTAACTTTAGACCCTGAGAACCATCCTGTCCCCAAAGTCTGTGGCTCTGGCATTGCTGGACACTGGCTTTCTTAGAAGCTAACTCTTTTTTTCAGATTCAAAATTTCATTGTTTTTTAAACTTTAGTTTTTAGAAACTTTAGATTTTCAGAAAGATCAGGCAGATAGTACAGAGCCCCATATAGCCTACCACAAACATTTGATGTGAATTATATGTTGTCAGATCATTATGTGATTGTCTACCCAAGTCAACTTAGCATCCTCATTCTATGCTGTGAATTCTGATACTTTCCATTAAAAATGCTCATGTATCTACCATAACTTGAGAGCACAAAACAGGGGAAGAAAAGTTCAGAAGCTCTTAGGAAACGTTGGGAAAATGGTTAAAATACATTTAACCCTATAACATGAGAATGTGTTTTTTTTTATTGTTGTTGTTATTTTTTGTTTTTTTTCTGGTGCTGGGATTGAACTCAGGGCCCAGAGTCACACACACTAGGCAAGTGCACTACCACTGAGCTATTCCCCCTACCCAACAAAGAACTTTTTTAAAAAATATTTTATTAGTTATAGATGGACACAATGCCTTTATTTTATTTATTTTTTATGTGGTGCTGAGAATCGAACTCAGTGCCTCACACATGCTAGGCAAGTGCTCTACCACTGAATTAGTAGTCCCCCTGCCCAACAAAGAACTTTTGATGAGGCTTGGGGGTCCCACAGCTGACTTGAGGCTTCTGGGAGCTGTAATAAGCATAGTGATATCTTTTTAAGGTCCTCATCCTTGCTCTTTTAACTGACTCCTGAGGCTGTTACCTTTCTCAGAGGCTCCAGGCAGCTGACCCTGATCCTTGGCTGGGATGTGTTCCCTGGCTCAGGGAGGGCTGGTTGCCTGGGCTGGTTAAGTGGTGACAGCTCTAGGATGTTGTGTCCTTGTGCTCCAGGCCATCAAGTTATCACAAATGGTTCCTGGATAAGACTCCTTTCTATTTTTAATTGGATCTTAAAATGACTGAGAGCTGAATAAATCAATTTGAATAGAAATAAAAGGGCATCACTAGGATGGTATTTACCATGTAGAATTCTTCTTAAAGGTCTCAACCTACTGAAGCTTGATCATTTGAAGATGCCCTTTGCAAAGCAAACTGTTTTACTTTCCTCAGTTGGCCTCTCACCTTTAAATGTATCTAATTTGCCTTTATATTTGGAAACACTGCAGTTTCTTATTTGAAATGGAAAAAGCTCTGTTTGCAGGACATTTCCTTCCATGTTCTCTATTGCTTTCATTGCCACCCCTCCCATGGCTAGAGAAACAGCTGACTATACAGGGCACTTCTCCACGTGAGCTCCTGCCTCAGGATCATTTGATGCACTGGTTAAAAGGTTGATTTCTGGGCCTTTCCAAGACCATGGGATGAGTCTTTGACTTTATAAAGAAAAAAAAAAAAGGTTTTGTGAACCTGGTCCAGAGCATACTTGCTCACACACTCACTCATCTGAACTCAGGACTTTTCCTTGCTGCAGGGTGGGTTTGGCGGAGAGATGTAATAAGGGGGAGGGTTTCTTAAAATGTAGGTTCTTGGGTCCCACCTTAGATTTAGGGAATCAGTGTGTTCAGGGCACAGAGTCCAGATACATGTGTTTTTCAAAAGTTTTACATTTAAAATACACAGCCTTGGCAGGCTCAGTGGCACACACCTGTAATCCCAGCAACTTGAGAGTTGATGCAGGAGAATCACAGGTTCAAGGCCACCCTCAGCGACTTAGCCAGACTCCGACTCAAAGTAAAAAAGTGTAAAAAGGGCTGGAGGCACAGCTCAGTGAGAAGAGCACTTGTGTAGCATGTACAAAGCCTTGGGTTCAATCCTCAGTACCAAACACAAACAATAACAAAAAACAGCATTATTCAAAAACTGTCTGATGACTTAAATTTCTCAATCATACCTTGTCCAAAAAATAGGAATTGAGTTGAAAACTAAAAAAAATTCAAGCATAAATTAAATATAATAATTATTCATAACTATTAACAATTTCTATTGACAGGCTACTATCAATTTCTAGTCACTTAACAGTCACAAGGTCCAGGGACAGGACAGATTATTAATGAGATGCACTCTTAAATATATATATTTTCAGTTACTCTATTTTTTTTTAATCTGGGCCCGGAAATGGATCGGGGACCCAGCAGAAGCTGTCTCTGCTTTTGGCCCAGGGGAGCAGCCCAGTTAGTTGAGGCTACACTTAGTTACAAAGCAGATGGTAAAATGTCAGACGAAAGCAAAGGAGAAAAAAAATCTACATCCTAGAAATGGCTCCAGTTCAGCAGGTAAACCAAAGGCCTTGCCAATTAGCTCCACTCTTTGAAAAGCATGAGGTGGTGCTGACCTTCTGGTCCTTCTGGACCCCCTGGGCTGTGAGACTAGGAAAAATCTTTGTCTCTCCCTGATAGCAGCACGAACTGCGGGTCCTTGCAGCAGTGCGGGCCGTGTGACAAAGCCTTAGATCAGCAAGAAGGTGGCAAAGCCTTAGGTCAGCAAGAAGGAAGCCACTGCTACTGCATCTTCTGTCCAGACTTTGATTCTTGGATTAATAATTACAAGAAAAGAAAAAAGAAGAGACAGGAAGGGAGGAGCACTCTTCCTGGGTTTGTCCGATGCTGAGAGATCCTGACCACAGTACTCATCATGGCCTCCTGCCCTTTATTTGGCACAGAGAGCTTAAAAACCATCTTGAGGCTGGGGTGTGAATCAGTGGTAGAGCATGGGTTCCCACCTCAGTACTGAGGGGAAAAATTGTCTTTAGAAGAAGCCAGGGATGTCCTGTTTGAAGGCATGTGGTTAATAACACCAAGTCAAAGCCCAATTGACGATTCTCTGTCTTTCCAGAACATAAGAGCAATATCAGCATCCAAATCACCTTTTCTTACAAGAGACTGTTAATCAGAGAATCACATCTATGTCCTCAGGAGGAAAAAACTCCATAGAAACTTAAAATCTCTTATTAGATTTTTTTTCTTCTTTTCAAGTAACTCGAGGTAGAATTTTGGCCAGTTTTCATTTGTCAATTAAGATGAGTGTAAATAAACTTTTCTTTTGAGTTATGGCTTGCCCGCTGTCAGGAAGAGTGCTTCTGAAGGAGTCTCAGAGCTGACTGGAGATGTCACTCAGCCATGGCCACAGTAAATATACTCACCCTGACACCCCAGCAGAAAACAACAGCCCTGCCTCAGGCCTTCAGGTAAATGTATTTAATGACCTTGAAGCATGTTAATCATAACAGAGATCAGTAAATTTTTTTTTTTTTTTGCTTTTTAGATAAAGCTGTGGTAACATGAAATACTGAGGGGAAAGCTTATTAACACAAAGCAAGATCTTGTCTTGTCATTGAATTAAACATGTACACACTAGCCAGGAATCTGCCTGCCATAACCCACAAACGTCACCAGAAATATAATCATTGGAGAAACAAAGCTCATGTAACCAACCTCAGAGTCCATCAACAGATGAATGAATGGAGAAAATGGGGTTCATATATACAACGGTATTTTATTCAGTCATAAGTAAAAAAAATGAAATCATGGCATTTTCAAGAACATTCAGATGTGAAATGATTGGGCTATGGAAGGAAGCCTTGACCCAATAAGTAAATTAATTCCCCGATGGGATTTAACAGAGTGGTAACTGAAGGTGGGTAAGGTGTGGCTGAAGGTGGGCATGCCTTTGGGGTATGTATTTTCTATATGGCAAATGGAATCTCTCTCTGCTTCCTGATCATCAAGTGAGCCGCTTCTGCCATGATATTCTGCCTCACCTTGAGCCCTGAGGAATGGAGCCAGCTGACTATGGGCTGAGACATCTGAAACCGTGAATCCTCCTCTAAAATTGTTCTTGTCAGTCTTTTAGTCACAGCAACAAAAAAGCTAAAACATGTACCCTCCCACACAACTTTAAACCAACACCTCAAGTTTTTTCAACACATATTTTTTTCCTTCCTATTTTTACTTTTTTATTGGTACATTATAGTTGTACATAATAATGGTATTATAACTTGGCCAATATCACCCCCTAAACTACGCTCCACCTTGCCCTCCTCCCATTCCCTGGTTCCTTTTATCCACTGATCTCTCTTTGATTTCCCTGAGACCCATGCCCCCACATTTCTTGTCCTTTTACCTCTCCATCTCCCTCATACAACACTTGATCTTTTGAGTTTGGCTTATTCTTTACCTAATGTCTCTAGTTCTATCCATTTTCCTGAAAATGCCATAATTTCATTTTTTAATTTGTGACCGAATAAAATACCCCATTTTCTTCATTCATTCATCTATTGATGGACTCTGAGGTTAATTACATAGTTTGACTATTTTGAATTGTGCTGCTATACACATGGGTATGCATGTGTTACTATAAAATGATGACTTTTAATTCTTCAGAATACCACCAAGAAGTGGTATGGCTGGATCATATGGTGGTTCAATGCCCAGGCTTTTGAGGAATTACCATATTGATTTCCATAGTGGTTGTATTAATTTACAATCCCACTAACAGTGTAAAAGTGTTCCTTTCTCTCCACATCCTCTCCAACATTTAATACTGTGTGGATTCTTGATGACCACCATTCTGACTGAACATCTAACATTTATCATCATAAATTAAACAGATGTGAAATATATTTTCTAGCATATAATAAGTATCAACACAAAAATAAACTATAAAGTCATACTTTTAAAACCATTCAAAGGATATTTGATATTGTCATGATATGAAATCCATTACCATTCATTTGAAAAATACATAAATATGCTCTTAATTAACAGTTAAATTTTTTCCTTTTTTTCCCCTCATTGAAATCATATTTTCTTTCAAGGAATTTTATCCTAATAATTTTTTTTTTGCTTTAAAGTCTTTATAAAGCACTCTCTCATACTTAGCTATAATAGTATAAGTTGAAATTTAAAAGCTTTTAAAATTTTATGTGACATACATCTCTCTCTGTGTTAAAAATAAATATTCTTACAACTGCTGAACATAACTTTTTGGATACACTGAAGAGATGCATCTCTTAAAGAGAAGGATTTGGCTTTGGTGATTGGGGCGGGTGCTTTACTGAACTCAGCTTAGCCTCTAACATCTCCATTTTAAAAGGTTCTGTCACCTGGGAGGTTTTCATACTGGGATCCAGGCAAAGGGTAAGGCTCATTATAGAAGGGAGGTGCTCCTTTCTTCTGAAAAGTGGAACAAGGGCCATCAAGAAAGGAGAGGTGGCCAGGGATGGCCAGCAGGACACCGGGGCATCCTTAGGCAGTTAACATCTTAGGAAACAGTACATGTATAATAAACCAAACATCTGAAAACCCAGGCCCCAAAACTGTCTGCACCCATATGTTCCTACCAAAGTCGAAGGAGCATGGCTGTTTGGAGGCACTACACTCTGCCTACCCTTCTCTGTCCATCCTATTTTTCTGGCCCTCACTCTGTCTCTCCTTCAAACAAATGCAGAGCAGATACTTTAAAACACTTGAAATTCCCAGCCCATGGGTCTGTCCTCCTGTCTTGGTGTCTCTCTGACCTTAACTGAGAGGTTTACAGAGGAATTTACAAACAAACCTCATTTGCCTCATATTGCTATTTGGTCTCCATACTTGATTCATAGCCATAAACTTAACGTAAAAATTTTATTTGATGTTAAAATAAAGTTTATTCTATTTCACCTGATGTGTACTTTTTCTAAGGGGGAAAAAGGGCTTACCATGAATGTGGGGCAGGGAATAGAGGAGGAAGGAGAAGGGAAAGTGGAGGATGTGCTCACATGTGCCCACATGTGTCCAAAAAATGGCTTAAGGAATTATTCAAATCACCAACATGAGGATCATTCCCTATTTACTTACATTAACCTTTTAAGTGCCGAAAAGTGTACTGATAACAAATGGCAAATAAGACCCCTCCCACTGAGAATTACTTTTGACTTCAAAAAAGTAAGACATGCATAGTCAGAAAATTCAAACTGTATATGGAAAGGAAAATCTAATCACTCTCCTCAAAGGTACCTACCATATGGAGTTTGCTGTGAGCTCTTTCAAGAAAAACAAATGCATCTATCAGTAGTCATTCCTTTTTCTTTGCTTACCTTTTTCCCTTTGTAATTTGACTCAAAGGCTATTGTATTTCTGTGTCTTGTTTTTTCTACTTACAGCCAGTGTATATGTGTGTGTGTGCATGCGTGTACAAATGCACATACACACACCAGCACAAATTTCTTTTAAGATAGGATCATGGTTTTATTATATGAATACACTATCATTTATTTAATTAGACACTCCCTGAAGAATTTGTTGTCTCCAGATTTCTGCTAATAAAAATGTCTCTGCAACTATATTTTGATACACTGCAGATACAACCATAACCTTAGCAAGAATCATTTCTGTGTTGCAGAATAATTCATATCATGATTCAACTGCATTCGAGAAAGGCTGAAGCAATTTACACCTCTGCCAACAGTACATAAAAGAATGTCCATTTCTTATATCCAATGACAGTGGGTTATCAACAACATTTCCTAATAGAACAGAATGTGGCATTTCACTGGTGTGTGAATTTACATTTCTTTAATTTTGAATGAGGTTAAGCATTTCTACATTCTTTACCCTTTAATTACCAGATTCAGTTTGTAGAGACTTTTTTTTAAACTAAAGATAGTAAGCCTTTTTGACATATGCAAATATTTTCCCAGTTTGTCCAATTCCTTTGAGTTCATTTTTTTTTTTTTTGGTCATATAGAAGCTTTAAATTGTTCTTTAAGATTTGGGTTTGGGGTTCTAATTAGGAAAGCACCTCCCATTGGAAGATATCCCTAGGCTTTTTAATATACTTTTTATGGTTCAAGTTTTTCTATTTGAATCCTTCAACCATCTGTATCTGAGGCTGGAGGAAGGGGATTCATAAGTAATAAAACAAATAAAATGCAATGATTTTCCAAAACAGCTCTTTGTCTCAAACCACATAATATCTTCTTTTTTCCACTAACATATTTGTCACTTTTAATATCAACTAAATTCCAAGTTTTATTTGGGTCCACTTAGGAATTCTGCTATATTTTATTGATCTATTCATTTATACCCATATTAAAAATGTATTTATTATGATTACTGTATTATTCATAATGCTTTACTATTTGACAGAGCTTGGGACTTTTTCTTCATTTTTGGAAGTATTCTTGCTGTTTTCAAATGTTTATTTCTACATATTTGAATTGGCACTGCATTTATTTTTAAAATTTACTTATTTATATATGTATGTATTTTTAAGACAGAGTCTCACAAGCTGCCCAGGCTCACCTTAAACTTGCAATACTCCTTCTCAGCTTCCTGAATTGCTGGGAGGTGGGTGAGAGCCATTGCTCCTGGCCTGTCATTTCATTTTCACAGATTGAATTTTTTTTCTTAATCTCAGGAGAGTTTTAAAAATATTCTTTTTTAAAAAAAATATATTTTTTAGTTGTCAATGGATCTTTATTTTATTTATTTATATGTGGCGCTGAGAATTGAACCCAGGGCTTCATACACACTAGGCAAGAGCTCTACCACCAAGCCACAAGCCCAGCCCTAAAAATATTCTTAATTTAGATCATTATGTTCATAAATTATCACCTAAAGGTTTTATGTTTGGTTTCTTTTGTAAATGAGAATTTTCCTTTGATAATATGTTTTATTGGTTATTATTTCTTTTTTTTTTAAAGATAGAAAGAGGAGAGAGAGACAGAGAATTTTTTTAATATTTATTTTTTAGTTCTAGGCGGACACAACATCTTTGTTTGTATGTGGTGCTGAGGATCGAACCCGGGCCGCACGCATGCCAGGCGAGTGCGCTACCGCTTGAGCCACATTCCCCAGCCCTTGGTTATTATTTCTTATGAGTGGAAACAAATGAGTTTATATAAACTTTATAACCTTCCTTACCAAATTTTCCTATTATTTTAAATACTTTATCTTGTGACCTTTAGATACATAATCTTCTAGTTTTCTAGTAATGACGAACTTGCCTAGTTCAGGTTACTTCTGGGTTTCTTAGTTCTTCCTCTCCTCTGCTGCCGTGGTAAGCATCTCCAGAACAAGGCTGGGAACCAGTGGAGAAAACGTGCCTCTTGCCAAGTCTGTGAATGCTTCAGGTTCCACCATGGAGCAAGATGCTGGGTTTGGGTTTAAGATGTGAACACACTGGCTAGCCCATGTGCCAAAAGTGACCTTGCCTAAGTCTCAGGAGCACAGGTCCCTTGATCTTCTCCTCTTCTATGTGATCAACATGAGCATAGCTCTGTCCAGGGCCAGGCTCTCCCTCTTCTGGGGAGACCCCACCTAATCAGGGACATATAGTACTTTAACGTGGGAATCTCCTGTCTATCTTTGTGCTATCTTTGACCTCCTTGCTTCTGTAAGAGGGACAGCTAGTGCGGGTCCTCTTTATATATTTTCCCCATTCAATTCTCCAAACATACAAAACAAAACAAAAAATCCTGTGCAAAGTGGTAAAAGGCTGACAAGACTGTTGTCCAAGATGTCCTAGACATAGACTAGTCTCCTTTGAAGATACTGCCTTATAGATTCTGGTACTTAAATCCCGATGTCTTACCAGAGATAACTAGCTCTGGGCATCCAGGAATTTTCTGTCTCCTTATTACAAGCAGAAAAGTCACCCAAATGTGAGTTCCAGCATGACTGCTTTTTGGTTCTCTCTCTGTTATCTGGTGGAATGTGGAAAAAATGGAAAAGCAGTTCCTCCTTTCATGGCAATTTTTGCTGCTTCTACCCACACATTTTCATTCTTTCTCATTCTCCGCAGGATATTATTTAGAATTCTATTTACTCACTTCTCCTTCCCTAAGATTTCTTTATTGAGCAGATTTCTCTATAGAAACTGTAGGGAGCAGCCCCAGGGTGATTCTCTGAATTCTCTGTCTTGTACTTTGGTTGAATGCTAGTTCTAGTCTTTATTTAACATTGCTTGAATCTTTTAATTTGCTTAGTTTAGTCCTTCAAACCTATTTGTTGCTCACATTATTAGGATTTTGGTTTGGCTATGCCATCTTAAACTGGGGTCCTCTGTATTTATTTAAATTGGTAATTCAATGCAAGAGAAAACGTTTGACTCTCATGAATTAGGCTTCCTCTCATTTGCTGAAAAATACTGGGCATTCATTTTTCAGGACAGTTGCTCTTACCTGCTGCTTGAGTGCCTCCAAGGACTCAAATTCCAATCTGGCCAGTTTCATCTGGATATGTCGTGGTTTATCAGGTATGGCAAATGCAAGTATAAACTTTAAAGCCAGGAGTGCATGCTGAAAACAAGAAAGAGCATATGTTGATATGCTAACACTCACTCATGTGTGCAAGGAAACAAATTGGAACCTACCCAATATGGGATTCTTTTCATTAACCTTAGGTACTTTTTAAGTATTGGCTTGTGAAGTATCAAAGACTAATCAGTTATATTTAGTCCACCCCACTGTAGTCCATTCTCTTATGATTGATGTATTTTGCTTTATTCTTTTAAAATTAATTTTTACCATAAATTGATATCCTAGGCCACCCTCAATGTTTTATAGAAAAATAAAGTTTATTCCAAAGTCTTCTACAACTTTTTTTCTACCTGAGCCCTAACAATGTATTTCAATGTGCACTATTTGTCAGGCTGATCCATTCTCTGCCCAACAATATCCCTCGGTGCTGCAGCACAGGATGAGCTTCAGTCAATGTTCATATGTCTTAGATACAAGGTGCCTTAAACCCTCTGCCTCCCCTTAGTGTCTGGTGCAATTTCTTTCATGACATGATAACCATAAATATTGATTAAATGATTGATGATAACTGATTGTAACCTTATGCTGCTGACTCCACATATATTAGGATCAATACTGAGAAATGTAACATGTATCCATGAAAATATAGAAAATCTAAAACCTGGTTAGTATGTTTCCTTTCTACACTATCATCATGACCAGTTCTCTATTATATAATGACGTGAGATTTAAAATTAACCCAAAGATATTGCTTCCATTGGCAACCGTGCTCTTCAGACATCTAGCTTCAACTTACTGATGCTTCTCCAATCCTAGCATCACCTGTGATCTAGGATCCACACCCACAGATATCTGAGCAATCAAAAGAATGAAGCCTCTGTGAGGACAGCATGAATTACAAAACATTAATTGCTGTGTACTTTTAAAAGTAAGAAATAATTAAAAGGCATTAAGAAAATCAATGAAGGAGACAGATTAGCCTTCAAGAAATGCTACACATTCAACAGAAAAAGAAGACAGTTGAAAAAAATTAAATGAATTCTTTACTGTGACATTTATCAAAAGAAGGATGAGGAATAAATAGTAAGTAGATAACTCCTGGGAGAAGCATGACGTGGGAAATGCCAGAACAAGCAATAATTCAATCAGAAGACTGGTCAGGCCAGGCAAGAAGTCTGGAGTGGACCAGGGTTAGGTAGGCTTCACTTTGACTTGCCCACCATGACCAAGGGTGACACTGGAAGAAGCTGATTAGGGGTCAAGAGCAGGAAAACTAGATGGTACAGCCTGGATCAGATGATATCACATACTGTATTTCTGAACTGAATGAATTCAATTAATAAGAATCTGGATATAATCTACAGAGAATAAACAATTAAGAAAAGGCTATGCCACACCATTATTTTATTCTATTAGAGTACTGAGGTATAATTTAATGTAAGATGTTCTCTTCAGTTGACATATCAAATAAGAAATAAATAATTTAGTAGATGAAAAAAAATCTTTCATATTTTTCAGAAACTGGGTGGCCTTAGGTTGCCAAAGCCCCACGAAGACCACGTCACTGGCCTCTTTCCATCTCTCCTAACAAATCTGTACCCATTTCCTCTTCCTCCACGTCTTAGTGGGAATTGGTTTAAAAAACAAAACAAAACAAAATGATCCTGCTGAGGAAGAACATGCTTCCCTTGGGCAAGCCATCTGGAAGGTGTGCTCGGACTGGCTATCTGACTGAGCAAGGCTGCCACAGACCTTAGTGACATGGTTTCCATAGGAACTATTTACAACTCTCATGAACTAAAACAGCTGGCACTGATTTGGTAATATTAATTCAAACATGAGAGCATTGAAACTGATTTAAGTACATATATCAACATACTTTTATGATTAATTCTCTATAATTTATTTTCTTAAAATGTCTCCACAGTGGTTTTCTTTGGATAGTGGCATGTGTGATCTCTCTATCCTTAGACTTTAATGAACATGCATTAATATGAGGGGAAACTTTTTTTTCTGATTCCTGTAGTGGCATATCTGCAGCATTATCTCTTTGCATTCAGAATCCAGCCTCAACTTAACAACAGAAACTCCTTCAGAAAGAGTCCTCTCCTGATTACCAGACAAATTACATGTCCAAATACATTTATGAATGTGCCCAGTGGGGCAGAGAAAGTAAATATTATGGAATTAGGATTTTAAGAAAATAACCTCAGGAATTTTCATTTTAAGGTAGTAGACTGCTAAACATATATATCATATCTACCTCTTCCCAAGGGTTCCCTGAAATGACAGAAATATATATTTTCTAAAAGGAACAAGACTGAATGATGAGAAGTTGCCAAAACTTCTGAGGAGAGGACCAATGATGTGGATGGAAAATGCTGATTAAGTCTTCTGAGACAAAGGCAGGTTCTTTCCCAAAGAAGCCCTAGAGAGGGGACAATGTCAGATTTGCCCACCCCCACAAAAAGGAAAAGATTGTGCCAAGGAGTCAGTACAAAGTAGATACATTAAAGAACAGATTCAGAAAAGCAGGGCCCATGTATGATAATAATATAATACTGAACTGAAAAATTCAACAGCAGGCTTGACCAAGCAGAAGTAAGAATAGACAAATTCAAAAGACAGGTCATTTGAAATTACTGAGTCACAGGAAAAAGAAAACAAACAATCAAAAAAAAAAAGAATGGAGAAAAGTAAAGAAAGTTTGATGAGACACTATCAACTGGATGAATTCTAGAAGGAGAAGAGAGAAAGAAAGGGGACAGAGCATATTCAATAATGGTTGAAACTCCCCAAATTTGAGGAAGAAAACATTCAAATTCACAAAGAGGTCCATACCAAGACACATTATAACCAAACTATGAAAAATCAAAGACAAAGATGGAATGTTGACAGCACCAAGAGAAAAGTGACTCATAACGTACAAAGGAGCTTCTAGAAGATCATCAGCAGAGTTCACAGCAGAAACATTACAGGCACAAGGAAATGGGATAATATCTCAAAGTGCTGAAGGGAAAGAATACTACATCTTGAAAAATTGTCATATAGAAGAAATAAATAGATAAACAAAAGAAGATGGCGTTCATAACCATTAAATCTGAGTTAAAAGAAATGCTAAAGGGAATCCTTCAAGTTCAAATTCAAAGACACTAGACAGTGAGAGACACAAATGCATATGAAACATTAAACCTATCCTGTAAAGATAAATATGTAGACAAATACAAAATACTTCAATAATGGTGATGTGTAGATCACCTTCAATTTGGTATTGAATTGAAAAGATAAAAGTAAAAAGTATAAAACAATGAGGACAAAATGTAATTTGTGATGCTAATAATATAAAGTGGCAAGGGGAAGAGGTAAAAAGGCACTGAGTTGTTGTAGGCTACTGAAGTTATTGTCAGTTGTTATCAGATTAATAAAATCAGTTGTTAGCATATCATAAAATGTTTACTGTAATCTCCATGGTCATCACAAAGAAAATACCTGTAGAAAATACAAAAAAAGAAAATAAGAAAGGAACAAACTAAGCTATTACCAGAAGAGCAGAAGGAGAAAAGGAACTAGCAAAATATAAAAGAAGGTAGCAAGACAGGAAAAGAGGGACAAAATAACTACAAGACATATAAAAAACAATTTGCAACGGTAATAGTAATCTGTCTACTGATAATTACTTTAAATGTAAATAGATAAAACTCCCCAAACAAAAGACACAGTATGGCTAAATAGATCTAAAAGTAAGATATACTATATGCTACAAGATGAAAGGATACACATCAGATCAAAGTGAAACAAAGATACTCCATGCAAATGGTAGGCAAAAGAAAGCAGGGGTAATCATACTTACATTAGACAGAATAGACTTTAAGTCAAAAACTATAATAAGTGACAAATAGGGACATCGTGGAAGGATAAAATTCACCAGGAAGATAGAACAACTATAATACATATGCATCCAGCATCCGAGTAGTCAAATATTGCAGCAAACATTGATAGACTTGAAGGAAGACATGGACAGTAAAACAAGTCAGAGATTTCAATATCCCACTTTCAGTAATGGATAGCACAGTCAGACACAGGATCAGTAAGGAAACAGGGAACTCAAACAATACTGTCAACCAATTTGACATAGTAAACATAAATATTCCAATCAATAACTTTGAGTAAACTTCTTCAAGTGTACTCAGAACTTTCTCCAAGATAAATGACATTAGACCACAAAGCAAGTCTTAACAAATTTAGGAAGACTGAAGTTATATCAAGTATCTTTACCAACCACAATGAAATAACACTAGAAATCAAAAGCAAAAGAAAAAATGGAATTTGAGTATGGAAATTAAAACAAAGCAAAACAAAAATCAATCAATGAGTCAAAAAAGAAATCATAAGGGCAATTAGAAATTTTTTTTTTCAATGCTGGGGATTGAACCCAGGGCCTCATGAATGCTAGGCAAGGGCTCTACCAGTGAGCTGCACTCCCAATTAAGAAACTATCTCAAGACAAATGAAAGCAAAAACATAGCAAAACTAAGAGATGCAGCAAAAGTGGCACTCAGAAGAAAGTTTATAGTAGTAAATACCTACATTTCTTAAATCAGTAACTTAGACTATCTTAAGAATCTACAAAAGAACTAAAACTAAGGTTCACAGAAGGAAAGAAATAATAAAGATTAGAGAAGAATTAAATAGAGACTAGAAAACCAATTAAAAAACAATAAAACTCAGTTTTTTAAAGATCAATAAAATTAACTAGACTACTGAAAAAGAGAAAAATCATGTATCAGAATTCACAAATAAAAAAGAGACATTATAACTGATGCCATAAAAATAAAAAGGATTATGAGTCTAACTATGAATAATTATATACTAACAAACTGGATAACCTAGAAGGAATAGATAAATTCCTAGAAACATACAACCTACCATGATAAGATTATGCAGGGAAAAAAAATCTGAACAGAATCATCTATCAAGGAATTTAAATCAGTAATTGTAAATGACCCAACAAAGAAAAGCCCAGGACATTTAAAGAATTAATGCTACTTTGAAAAATCTTCCAAAAATCTGAAGAGGAAGAAACACTTCCTAATCATTTTGTAAAGCCAACATTACCACGATACCAATACCAGAGATCTAAGAAGAAAACCACAGACCAATATCCTGGATCAGATGAATGCACAATCTTCAACAAAATACAAGCAAACCAAACTCAACAGCACATTCATATATCATGACTGGAATTTATTCCTACAATGCACAGGTGGAACAACACATGAAAATCAATGAATTTAATATATCATATTAAATGGTATATTAACCACATGATATTTCAATTGATGCAGAAAAAGTATGTGATAAAATTCAATGCCCTTTCATGATTAAATAAAAAAATCAATAAATCAGGAATAGAAATAAACTACCTCTGGATGGAACTTGAGGTTAAGCAAAATAAGCTAAATTAAAAAGGTTAAGGATCCTATGTTTTCCCTTAGAAGTGAAAGCTAGAGAACAAAAGGAAAAGAAAGTGTGTGTGGGGGGGGCAGGGATCTCAGAAAAATCAAAGGGAGGTCAGTAGAGGAAAAGATGGGAGGACAGGAAGGAGAAAGAAAGTGCTGGGGAGTGATATTTATCAAATTATGTTGTTACATTGTGTGCATGCACAAAATTGTAACAATAAATCCCATCATTATATACAATGTTACACACCAATTAAAATGTGGAAAGGAAAAAAACCTTAAAAATAAATAAACAAAAGGAAAAAAATAAACTACCTCAAAGTAATAAAGACCATATCTGAAAATCTCAGAGCTAGCATAATACCCAATGGTGGAAAACTGGAAGCTCTACATCTATGGTCAGGAGCAAGGCAAGGACGCCCACTCTTGCCATTTCTATCCAACACATACTGGAAGTTCCAGCCAGAGAAAAATAAATAAAAGATATCCAAATTGGAAAAGGAGTAGTAAAATCACCTTTGTCTGCGGATGCCAAGATCCTAAGTGGTAAACACTAATACTGCACACACACACACACACACAGAACTAAAATGAATTCAGTAAAGTTGCAAGATACAAAATCAACATGCAAAAATCAGTTGCTTTTCAATACATTAACAATGAACAATCTGAAAAGAAAATTTAGAAAACAATCCCACTTACAACAGCAAAAGACTGAAATACTTAGGAATAAAGAATTTAAAAGACTTCTATGCTGAACACTGCAAAACACTGACACAAGAAATTAAAGAAGATACAAATAAATTCAAGGTCATCCTGCATTCTTTATTATAAGACTTAATATTGTGAAAATGCCTGTACCACCCAAAGTGAGCTACAGGATCAATGCAATCTCCATCACAGAAGATTCTCTTAGTCTAGAGCTCAAAGGACCTCAGAGTATATATTTTAGGCTTTGCAGCCACATAGTCTCTATCACAGCTATGCAACTCTGCCATCCTTGGAGCATGAAAAGCAGTCACAGACAACACTAAACAAATGGGTGCCAATTAGTAATAGGATGATCTGGTCCTTTGGCTGGAATTTGCAGTCCTTTGGCATAAAAGCCTGCACAAGGGCCTGAAAACTCTCACTAACTATTTTAATCAGTTAACTGACTCAAATGAATATTTATCAAAAGGTGAGAAAGCATTATCCAATTTGTTTCAATAACATGACAAATAGGAAATTTCTCTGGAGTTTAAAAGGAGGCCTCTTGCGGGGTCTGCAACCGCCTGGTAGATTGCCCTGAGAAAATGCCCTCAGGGCAGCACAGCACCAGGGACCTGGTAGACCTTGGAGCCTGGGTTGTCTGCATGGGCTATTTCCCAAGATAAGTGCATAAAGAATTGGGCTTCAAAGGTTAATGGAGGGGCTGGGGATGTGGCTCAAGCGGTAGCGCGCTCGCCTGGCATGCGTGCGGCCCGGGTTCGATCCTCAGCACCACATACCAACAAAGATGTTGTGTCCGCCGAGAACTTAAAAATAAAATATCAAAAAATTCTCTCTCTCTCTCTCTCTCTCTCTCTCCTCTCTCACTCTCTCTTTAAAAAAAAAAAAAAGGTTAATGGAAAGCTGAAATCTAAGAGAAACATAAAGGAAAAACCACAGTGAGAAAATGTTAGGAGAGTCAAAATAATGAGAGATAAGAGTGCCTGATTACAATAAAACATGAAATGTTTTCTACCTCCTCCTTTATCCCTTCACTTAATTCAACAGTAGCTTGGAAAAATATGCCCATTAGATCAAATTAATAGAAGGAACAAATTTAAGGGGTTATGAATAAGTTAAAATCTATGACCCATGGGCTCTTCCTTTTAAAAATATAATCTCTACTGTAGGCACCTACTAACCAAGAGGTTCCAAATAGGTGGAGGACACTGCAGGACACTGTATGATGGGGTTGTCAATTGTCATTGGGGTGAGAAAGTTGGCTTTAAAGGCGTTGGCTACCCCTGTGTCACCAAAGAACACACCTTAAACCTTCTTAAAGCAATTTACATGTGTCAAGTTTGTTTCTCTCCCATTCAGACTCACATTTCATGCACAAAGCAGTTTCTAAGCCAGATGTGATGATGGGGAAAGGAAGTGAGATCTCCAAAGGGTTGTTTTATTTGGAGCTTGCTTTGCTTTTTCAATAATTATTTTGATTACTTGACAAGTAAAACAAAAAACAAGCCACACTTAATAACTGTGTGCCTGGTGATGCTCTGGAAGGCCTGGAAGCAAAGTGATACACTACAATAGTCGCTTAATTTTACTATATACTCACTTCATTTACTTTAATTAAACCATTAAGTGAGAATTTAAGTCACCCTGGAGAAACACACACCTGTAACCCCTAAACCATTAAGCACAGGCCAAATGTGGTGCTCCTGGGGACACCGAGGGCTATGGCTCTGCAAGCAGGCAGAGAGGGTGCACTGATGCCACCTGCCAAATGCTTGGCTCATTAGTAACTGGCTCGTCGCCTGACACAGCTGTGGTGTTACAGTGAGGATCGTGACTGTCCCCAAAGGCCCACCACAGGTTGAAGGCTTGGTCCCCAGTCCATTCCATGGTGCTATTAGAAGGTGGTAAAACCTTTAGAAGGTGGGCCATCATAAGGGGAATTAGCTCCCTGGGCAGGCTACTCTTAAGGGAAAACTGGGGTCCTGGCCCCTTCTTTTTTCTCAGTTTTCAATTCCTGGCTGCCATGAGGTGAACAGGACTCCTCTGCCATGTATGTATGCCACATCTGTTGTGCTATATGCCATAATATGTTGTGCTGCCACAGGTCCAAAGCAACAGGGCCAAGGCACCATGGACTGAAACCTCTGAAACCTTGGGCCAAAATAAACATTTCTTCCTTTTAAGTTAGTTTCTCTCACTAACTTACTATTTCTGACTCAGTGATGAAAAGCTGACATGCACACGTCAAGATAAATAGGGTTCAGGAAACTTCAGTGGTGGAGTCTTAACAGGAAATGGATTTGATGCTCCTTTTGAGGTATAGTCCAGGTCCAGCTGAACTGTCCCTTAACTCTTGGTCTCCCCAAATTCTGTTTATATTCACATATGCAGGCATGGTAAACACTGGAGGAATCTCTGATGATGAAGTCTCAGAAGGGTAGCAGTGGTGTCCCCAGGGACTGCTGCTTCCATACCTGCTCTGCCAGGGATTCTGCCAGACTTGTGCTTCTCTCTCATCCCCCAGGACACCAGACACCATCTTCCTTTACTCCTAATACACTATACAACAGTTAAGAAGCTCAGCTGAGTATACAGAGAGCAACCTGCTGGACAGTCCTATCTGTTGCCATGTCAGGAATGTGGAGGTTTTAGAGCTGAAATAAGTTAATGGCTTCGGTGGTGAGGAGACTACATGGCAGGGCTGCCCTAGGCTCTTCATTCTGTGTAATGCTGTTTCTACCCACAATATCTTCTGTGGTGCCAGAAGATTCTGAATGGATGGTGACCAGGGAGAGCACAGTCTGAGTATAGGAACACCTACGCTCAGGTGCCTCCTGGAGAACACAGTGCAAGTTAGTGAGCCATCAAGCCTGGCTCTCCTCCAGTGATGACTAACATCTGTACTGTGATACCTGGTATTTGGTGACTGGTAAAACACAGCTAATCTCTAAAATTACTATGTTGCTATATTGTCAAATAGGTTCATCTTACCACTTTCAACTCAGTTGGAATTTCTAAATTTTAGTAGCAACATTTTAACAATTGTTTTTTAGAAGAAAGACATTATCTCAAAGAATGTCTGTGTCCTTCAATGGAACCTCCTAAAAATCAGATGGTACCTATTTATAGATGAGAAAATGGCTCCTCTTGCTTTTGTAAATCTTCAATATAAACCAACTCTGACCATTGATATGTGCAGAAGTTCTGCTAAAGGCCACAGTGCCACTGCCTACAGTTTTAAGAGAAGTGCTCTAGTAACAATGTGCTTCTATGTTAAGAAACTGTGACCAGAAATCATGGGCTTTATATCCAAACTGCACCAAATCAATGGCTTCAGCTGCTTAAATGGGTGACAAATGACAGGAAAGTCCTAAACTATCATGGGAAACCTAATCTGCAAAGAAGAAAACCTTGGAAGACTGTGGGTGGGAAAGTACAAGAACTGTCTGCCCCACTGTGGACCTTTCCCAGCTGCTCCACTGACCAGATAACATTTGCTCCGTCACTGAAGCATCTGCCTAACAAGTTCCTCTGGAAGCAACTTGCACATTTACTATTAACTTTAGGCTTTGGTTTACTATTTCTGACAAACTTATGTAAAACCAAATAAAGTGTCCTCAAAAAGACTAAGAAGTACTTCTGGTTTGGGCTCCGACATGTAAACAGCTTAGAAGCTACAGCTCCTGTCAATACAACAAGAAAAAGCTGGACAAAGTGAAAATCAACTATTTTATTGAACCTGCCTACAAGCTGAGGATAAACCACTGCTCCCCAGATCTGGAGACAGATACACTCAGGGGGATACAGCCACCAAGACCTCCTTAGCTGAGGCAGAAGCTGCTGGAGCCACAAACTCACAGGAACAGGTACATGGCCATATAATTAATTTTGATGAATTGCTGGTGGCTGCGTGTGAATTAGCATGAGTGAGAAACTTCTAAAGGAAGCAGGCTTATGGAAGCCCCTCGCCCCCAATTTTTATAGGTTTCCCTTAGGAGCCCCACTAGGCTCTCATGGGTCTTGCAGGAAAAAGGGAAGAGAAGCCATCATGGAACACTGCCCAGAGCCTCCCTTGCCAAGCTTCCTTGAGGAGGAGGATTGTACCATGGTAGATTCTGAAACTCAATTCCAGCTAGAAGAAGCCTCTCCACCCTCTTTTACCGTTGAGAGTGAGGGAAAGATGAAGTCAACAGGAGCCAGGGGTGATGGCTTCAAGAGGGTTGACTGGGAGTCATGCAGCCAGGAAAAATAGGAGTGGACATGGGATAAAGTTCTACCACTGGAAGCATAGATGTGGCAGCAGAATAGTAACAATGGAGTACAGCTGAGAGCTGCAAAAGATGATTACTGTAAGCACAGAGGGGGTAACTCTAAGAAACAATCTAAAGGAAAATGCTAGAATTTTAAAAATACTATAAAGGAAATGAAGATACAGGCTCATCAGTAGATCAGATACAGTCAAGGAAAATCAGTGCTCTTGAAGACAGTTCAAAAGAAGCTTCCAAAACAGAATGCAAAGAGAAAAATAATGTAACAATGATAACCACAACAATATAAAAGAACAACTGTGCAACCTATCAAAAGGTATAATATATGCTTAATTTTAATAACAGAAGAAGAACAGAGAGAATGGAACAGGAGAAATACTTGAGAACTTTCCAAAATTTATGACAGGCACCAAATCATAGATCTAGGAAGCCCATATAGCACAGAGCTTGTTAAATATCCCCGAATCTATACTTAGGCATATCTCAGATTCAAACTGCATAGGATTAAAGACAAAGAGAAAATCTTGAGAGAAGCTAGGGTAGGAGGACATCTATGTATAGAGGAAAATGGATTAAAATTAGCAGACTTACATATATAGCCTGTGGCACATGAGGCAGTATTTATTCTTGAAAGTTATGCCCTCCAGGCAGTGCTATTTTACAAGTTCAAAGTATAACAGGAACAGAGTTAATTAATCCTTAAGATACAGAAAGATGAAGAAAAAGCAAAAGGGATATAAACAATCTTTACAAACCACCTAAATACCTGCTACAAGATGATATAATTAATTCTCTAAATAGAAACTGATGTGCTACATTTGCCTATTCCTCAGATAACTCTGGTTGGCTCCCGCCTGGCAGCCTGGTGCTCAGCAGGTGCAGCAGTCACCAACACCTGCAGAGTCATTAGGAGAAAAGGAAAAGGACGCTACAAAAATAGACTCTTCAGACACTGCAGTTTATAATTAATGGTAATCTCAACTGCACTTTCGAATGTCATCTTTTATATAAAACATGAATATTTTAAGGTTCCTAAAGTTTTATATTACACTGAATTTTACCTTGAAAATGCTAAAAACCTGCTAACCATGGGCATTTTCTTCAGCTGTGCTCCAGTGTAAGCTCCTGCACACATCCAACAAGGAAGCCAATACAATGTTGTGCATCCTTATATAGTTGTAGCTGTAGGGGTGCATCACTAGGAGACTGGATAAATAAACTTTAGTATATTCAAAAGATGGAAATCTATGCAACAGTCAGAAGCAATGAACCAGATTTATATACAGCAACATAGATGCCATAAATATGATACTGAGAGAAAATACAATTAGAGAGTCAGAGCCCAAAACCATGCTCAAAAATTAAAACATACACAAAACAATACTATTTAAGTAAATGAGTAGAAGATGGAAGAAAAAGACACAAATGAAATACATCAATTGGGTGTTCATATAGGTAGAAGGTTATAAAAGTGAAAATCAATGAAATACAGTCAAAGATGCCTGTGTCATGAAGCACAGAGTAGGATGAGCTTGATTTTGGAGTTGAGTTGACAAATGATCATGTGGGGAAATGGACAACACTGTTTTCGTGAATAAAACACAGTAGGATTGTGTTTCTTAAAGTTCCTAGTATTTGTTACTTATAAATCTTGCTTCAGAGCTATGTGTAATGTACCATGACAACACACCCAACAGTATATTACCATTCTATATCTTGACATGTTTTGGTACCATCATTATCTCAATTTATGGATGGCATATAATAGGAACTAGATAACACTTGCCAAAATCTAAATTAGTGAATGCTGAATCTAATGAAGAGTAAAGCTTTGATCATGCTTTGAAATAAATTCAGAGAGAAGAGTAGATGAAAAGTCTCCTATAAAATTGAACTTGACACAATGATTAATTGCTTAGCACATGAAATACCTCTTAGCAGATTGTAATCTGCACATATCAGAGTTAACTGTGACAGCTCCATCTTATTGCAAAAATATGCTCTTGTTTCACTTTAGAGCTGATATATATTTCCTATTGACTGCCAGTTCATCACATGTTTTGTGGTTGTTGTTGTTTCTCATTCTAAAATACAAATTACATTCTAAAATAAAATTAACTGCAAGAAGGATATCAGCACCAAGTGGAAAACACATTTAAAATGTTCAGTGCTGTGAGGAACACTCTGTTATGGTATATATGGGCCCCCAATGGTATATACAAGGCCCCCAATTCCTAATCATATGGAAGTTTTTGTGAGATCTTGGAATAATCACTTTAGTCTCTTTGTCTCATTTCATTGAGTGACACTGAGCTCCTGGCAACAGAGAGAGTGGCTGAGCAAAGCCTGGAAGAAGGATCAGGACCCTTACACCTTCCCTAGCTTGCTACATATAAAAAGGGAGAGAACAACATATCCTCATTATGCTATGTATGATCTTTCTTATTTGTAAAGTAGAAATACTGAAACACTGGAGACCTGTTGTAATGCTGATCCTGGAATTTTTATCAAGAGACCCCTTAAAACAAAGCTGACTGTGCGACAAGATCCTTAATAGCACTTCACAGATGAATCTCCTTAAAGATGTAAGACAGACACACCTTGTAAAAATCTGTTCTAAAATACCAGGATTCCTAGGTTTCCCTTCTTAGTAAGATGTTCTTAGAACTAGACAACGTAGACCTGAAAAGTTTTAAAAATTTAATATGAAATAATTTAATTTGCACAAAATTCTTCTATACCTTCCTTTTATTTTCTATATCAATAAAATATTCTGAAAATATTTCCACATGGAAAATATTCCCATGTGAATTCTCCTAAAAACTATGAATTCCATTAACACCAAATGAAGAAGTAGGAGACAAGAAACAGAGTATTCAGGGGCTGGGTTGTGGCTCAGTGGTAGAGCACTCGCCTAGCATGTGTGAGGCATGGGTTCAATTCTCAGCACTGCATATAAATAAATGAATAAAATAAAGGTTCATCAACATCTAAAAAAAAAAAAGAAAGAAACAGAGTATTCAATCTCTCAGCCACCTTAAATCAATACCTTGTATACTGTGACCTCTGAATCAATTGTATTTACCATGGTGAGACAAATCTCTGAGCCCTTGAATGATGTAGAATTAAGTTGAACATAAACACTTGGAGAGCAGAGAGATAGCACTGTTTAGTATCACAGCGTCAAACTGGTCCAAAGGCCATGGGGTGACCTTGCCATCCCACCATAGGGCACTTCTCTTTTTCTCAGACTCACTTTCTGTCCCATCAGCCATGCTGTTTTCTTTCACCTTATGTTCCATTTTATTGGTAGTCACAAATAAAGAGGACTGGGCCTGGGCTCAATCCAGTGCACTTCCTTAGTATGTGGGGTGTGACAAAATTGACATCCTCCCATTCAGTGAGCAATACACATGTGGTCTATTGGGCAGGGGCAAACAGCCAGACAGTCTTCTGGAAAAAGGCTGAGGGTTGAGGGAGGGCTTGCTGGCAACAGGCCAGGGTTCTAGACGGCCATGGAAATATTTACCTGAGGCCACAGTAGAAGAATGACTTATGGAAGGAAACTGAGCAGAGCACTGTGAGGTGAGTATGGCTGAGAGGCAAGGTGGACCCTCATGATGCAGGGGCTTCAGTGCTGCCCTGGATGCAGCTGAGGGCAGGACCTCTTGCCAGTGTCTGCCAACACCTCTGCTCCTGCTCAGCCCTCCCAGGGAGTGTTTTGTGCATCAGGCAAGCTTAACTTTGGATGGTGGGGTTGGAGAGGCTCAGACATGACAGGAGGCCTGAGATCCATGCTGGCAAGTAGTTCTTCTACCACTACAGATGGCCAGGACAGCTGAGTGCTCCTCAGGGGTCTGCCTCTCTCCACAAGCATACTTCTCATGAGTGAGGCCAGCCTTATTCCACAGTTCAGGAGTATTGTAATTCTAAATACAAATTAAATTGTTTTGATCATTACTCTAGCTGTTCCACAACCAAGGGATCCAAGTACATTATTGTTCCCCCATTGCCTGTCAGCTTGGAAAAAAGATAAAGACCATTGAGACATCCACAGTTGGTGCAGGGAACAATGGAAGACAGTAATCTGGTCTTTCTATGAAAGTCTAGAATGCATTGTGCTTCCCCTAGGAACACCTGCCTTTTGTAGAGAAACTCTCACAACACATCACAAGCAGGAACCCTAAACTGGGATACCCAGCACAGCACTGTGGAAACTGGCAACACACACATGGGGAACTCAGAGATGAGCAGTGTGGATGAGCATAAATAACATGTAAAATGTTAGAATTGCTTTGGAAAAAGGTTCAATGATTTCTTAAGGAGTTAAACATACACTTACCAAAAGATGCAGTGATTCTGCTCTGAGGTGTGCACCCAGGAGAAATGAAAACACATGCACATGAAAAGTCTGAACGCTAGAGCCCCATTCACAAGAATAAAACACAGGGAACAATCAAAATGTCCATCACTGAATGAATGGATAAGGAAATCATGGTATATTTATAATATGAAATAGTACTTAAAGAAACAAAATACACACAATGGCGTGGATGAATCTCAAAATCATTATGATGAATAAAGAAGCCAAATACAAAGAATACTTACGGTGTTATTCCATGTATACAAATTTCTAGAATAGGCAATTGGTTTTTATGTGATTTAAAAAAAAAAAAAAACCTTTCAGTGACAGCCCGTAATGAGGAGCAGGAGGGCCTGATTGCAGGGAAGGAGGAGGGAACTTTCTGGAGTAATGGAAATGTTTTAAATCTTTCTGTGGTGGTAGAGTGCAATTATAAAGACTCATCAAACTGAACATTTAAAATGTGCCATTTTATTATGTGCAAATTATTCCTCAATAAAGTTGATTAAGAGGACTGTATAAACATGGTGCAGTCATACTTACTTTTTAAATTTTAACAGTAATCCTAACAATAGTGTCAGATTTACATATGCACCCATCAAATTGTAAAAATAATTAAAATAAGATACAGAGGAATTTAGAATTTTCCCATCAATGTAGCTACAAAATTACATGAGAAAACACTGATGCTTTATTTAGCTTTCATCAAAGTGAAGGAGTCCTTAGCATTGAGTATAAGTACTCATTTGTAGTGCCCGAGGAAGCATAATGCAAGCATCCAACGTCATATTTTAAGCTTTAATTATTAATCCTTTCAATCTACAAGCTGTTTTTCTTTCATAGCAAAATTACTTACTTTCCTGCTTTGGCCATGGTGTCTAATAATTCCTAGCTGTACTCTTTCATATGCATTATGTGCTGTTTAAAAATAGCTGTGAGATGATGCTAGGCAGGCAGGAAATGTCTAAGGATTTCAAACAGTAGTCCAGTCCCTGTTTCCATCACCATCGCATCCCCAGTGTGCAGCACAGTGCTGGGCCCCAGGCCCTCAGGGATTCTAAAAGAAGGACTGAAGGGATCATCTTAAAGCCAGAGAACTTTCCTATTATGAAAAAGTCTTGAAAAAAGGGTGAGGTTCCTATGCAAAGTCAGCCAGAAGGACTGAGAACACACCGTGGCAGAGTCTGCAGGAGAGGAAGAACAGCCACACCGCACCTGGCACATCTGCAGGCAGTTTAACATGGATCCAGGACTGCAGAGAGAATGGTTTTTCAGGGTTTCTGGAGCTCATACAACTTTGAATAGAAATCAAATTGTACAAAGCTCCAAAGCACCTTATATGCCAACTGTTGTAATGAACATATCCAGACTTCAAACTGAGCACTCTTGGAAGGTCAGCCTGTGGTGGCAGTATTTAAATCTTTTACCTAAACCTTTATATGGGTTTTCAATCCTACATCAAACAGGTTCTTTTCATGATGTGCCCTCCCGACAATTCTTTCAAGTTTATATTGATCTTATATTGATTCATCAAATCAATAGGATTTGAAGGCATATGACCAGACAGGGACCTTTCTCTATTCTCTTTTATAATAATCCAGATCCTATTAAAATCATTGTTTCAGAACTAGTGCTATTTGGAGTGAAAACTTTGAAGGCTCTGCAAATGCCAAGAACCATCACTTTTATCTTTGAAAATGAGACTTCTCTAAATGAGAGATGTGTAAGGGCTATTAATCAGATATCACAGTCAAAGGCTTCTTCTTCAAGACCCTCCAAAACCCTGGCTATGGTTCTGATTATTCCCTAACACGTTTCTGTGCTCGGTGTTTAATGTTTAAATGCCTAAAATATACCAAAGTTCTTATAAGCGTTCACATGTCTGTTCACATATTTAAATATGCATATGTATACACGAAAATGCATACATGTCACAAGCATAACCAAGCTCTTCCCTAGATAGACTGAAAGCTCTTAAGAGACAAGGAACTTATCTACTTTTGTGATGCCTAGTGTCATCTAGAAACATTCTTGGACACACTGTATTTAGTCAATGGAAGGTCTGACAAATATGTTTATGAATAACTGTAATTGTATATTTAAAATTACATTGTAGTTTATAGAAACTTTATCCACTGTTGCCAAAATGGGAAGCAACCAAAATGTCTTTCAGTAGGTGAACAGATAAACAAGCTGTGGTATATATTTACAACGGAATATTATTCAGTAATAAGAAATGAACTATCAAGTCTTGAAAAGATGTGGGAAATCTTAAGTGGGTACTACTAAGTAAATGGAGTGAGTCTGAAAAGACTACATTATGTATGATTCCAACATTCTGGAAAAGAGAAAACTACAGACACAAAAAAAGAACAGTAGTGTCAAAGGACTTGGGAAGATAAGGAAGAGTAGGATGAATAGGTGAACCATAGAAGATTTTTAGGATGGAAAAACTATTCTTCATGCTACTGTAACAGTGGATATATGACCTCATTCCTTTGTCAAAATTCAGAGAATATACAGCACAAAAAGTGAACACTAATGTAAACTAAGGACTTTGAATAATAATATCAATGTTAATTATAACATAGCAGACTAAAGTAAGATGATGATGATAGTGGAAACAGTTTGGGGGAATAAGTATATCAGGTGACTGTACTTTCTGTAAAACTAAGTCTGCTCTAAGATATAAAGTTTATAGCTGGGGGAACGCAGACCGGACCCACAAGGACAGGTCCGGCGGACGGCTGAGGGCTAGGCCCGTCCCCTCCCCCAGTGTCTGCAGGTAGGCGGGGGACTGTGTACACCAGCAGAGCGGGCCCAAAGCCTGCTGAGGGGCGGAACCGGCCCCTCCCCCAGTGCCTGCAAGCGAGGTGAACCTGCAAGCCACGGGCGGGCGGGTCAGGACCAGCAACCAGCCAAGTGACAGCAGCTACACGCGCCGGCGGGGAACGCGGACCGGACCCACTAGGACAGGTCCGGCGGACGGCTGAGGGCTAGGCCCGTCCCCTCCCCCAGTGTCTGCAGGTAGGCGGGGGACTGTGAACACCAGCAGAGCGGGCCCAAAGCCTGCTGAGGGGCGGAACCGGCCCCTCCCCCAGTGCCTGCAAGCTAGGCCAACCTGCAACCCATCGGGAGGTTAGGCCCAGCAACCTATGGAGTGACACAGGTGCCCCTGGTGCCTGCTGGGTAGGTGGACCTTTGACCGACCAGCAAAGCAGACCTAGGGCCTGCCAGCATGGTAGATGGATCACACTAATTGGAGGAGGATCACAGCCACTACCTGCCCTGCAAGGGTGATTTTTCAACTATACAAGAGCAATATAAATAAATAGAGGGGGAAAATATCAAAGACACAACAATTTCACCAAGCAGAAAGAAACGCCAGCAGTATGAAACGACAAGGAAAGAAAGGACCACAGGCAATGCAGGTCAACTCAACTTTAGAAGAGGTAATAGCTGCAACAGATGGAATGTCAGATAGAGAGCTCAGGACATACATGCTTCAGATGATCTGGAGTCTCAAGGAAGACATGAGACAGCAAAATCAGACAATGAAAGATCACATTGACAAACAAATCCAGGAAGTAAAAGATCAATTTCACAGGGAGATAGAGGTAATAAAAAACAAACAAATAGAAATACTAGAAATGCAGGAAACAATAAACCAACTAAAAAACTCAATTGAGAATACTACCAGCAGAGTGGATCACTTAGAAGATAGAACATCAGACAATGAAGACAGAGTATTTCAACTTGAAAAGAACATAGATAGCTCAGCAAGTCTACTAAGAAACCATGAGCAGAACATTCAAGAGCTATGGGATAATATCAAAAGACCAAACTTAAGAGTCATTGGGATACAGGAAGGCACAGAGCTCCAAACCAAAGGATTAAGCAATCTATTCAGTGAAATAATACAAGAAAACTTCCCAGACTTGAAGAATGAGACAGAATCCCAAATCCTAGAAGCCTACAGGACGCCGAATGTGCAAAATCATAAAAGATCCACACCTAGACACATTATAATGAAGATGTCCAACATACAGAATAAGGAGAGAATTTTAAAAGCTACAAGGGATTTCAAATATCAATAAAAGCATCACATAACTTAAAAAAAAAAAAAAAGCTACAAGGGAAAGGAAGCAGATTACATTTAGGGGTAAACCAATCAGAATAACAGCTGATCTCTCAACACAGACTCTAAAAGCTAGAAGATCCTGGAATAACATATTTCAAACGCTTAAACAAAATGGATTCCAACCAAGAATCTTGTATCCGGCGAAATTAAGCTTCAGGTTAGAAGATGAAATTAAAACCTTCCACAATAAACAAAAGTTAAAAGAATTCGCAGCTAGAAAACCATCTCTTCAAAAAATCCTTGGCAAAACATTACAGGAAGAGGAAATGGAAAATAACAATGAAAACCAACAATGGGAGGTAGGACAGTAAAGGGGGGAAAGTAGTCAAAGAGGATAACAAATCAGGTTTAGTAACATCAATAAACAAACATGGATAGAAGAACAAACCATATCTCAATAATAACCCTAAATGTTAATGGCTTAAACTCACCAATTAAGAGACACAGGCTAGTAGAATGGATCAAAAAACAAGACCCAACAATATGCTGTCTACAGGAGACGCATTTGATAGGAAAAGATATACATAGACTGAAGGTGAAAGGTTGGGAAAAATCATATCACTCATATGGACCGCGGAAACAAGCAGGAGTGTCCATACTCATATCTAATAAAATAGATTTCAAGCCAAAGCTAATCAAAAGGGACAAAGAAGGACACTTCATACTGCTCAAGGGAACCATACACCAACAAGACATAACAATCATAAATATATATGCCCCAAATAATGGTGCAGCTGTGTTCATCAAGCAAACTCTTCTCAAGTTCAAGAGTCTAATAGACCACCATATAATAATCATGGGAGACTTCAACACACCTCTCTCACCACTGGACAGATCTTCCAAACAAAAGTTAAATAAGGAAACTATAGAACTCAATAACACAATTAACAACCTAGACTTAATTGACATATATAGACTATACCACCCAACATCAAGTAGCTACACTTTTTTTCTCAGCAGCACATGGAACCTTCTCAAAAATAGACCATATACTATGTAACAGGGCAACTCTTAGACAATACAAAGAGGTAGAGATAATACCATGCATCTTGTCTGATCATAATGGAATGAAACTGAAAATCAATGATAAAAGAAGAAAGGAAAAATCAAACATCACCTGGAGAATGAACAATAGGTTGCTGAGTGATCAATGGGTTTTAGAAGACATCAAGGAGGAAATTAAAAAATTCCTAGAGTTAAATGAAAACACAGACACAACATATCGGAATCTATGGGACACATTGAAAGCAGTTCTAAGAGGAAAATTCATTGCTTGGAGTTCATTCCTCAAAAAAAGAAAAAACCAACAAATAAATGATCTCACACTTCACCTCAAAATCCTAGAAAAAGAAGAGCAAAACAACAGCAAAAGAAGTAGAAGGCAAGAAATAATTAAAATCAGAGCTGAAATTAATGAAATTGAAACAAAAGAAACAATTGAAAAAATTGACAAAACTAAAAGTTGGTTCTTTGAAAAAATAAATAAAATTGACAGACCCTTAGCCATGCTAACGAAGAGAAGAAGAGAGAGAACCCAAATTACTAGCATACGGGATGAAAAAGGCAATATCACAACAGACACTTCAGAAATACAGAAGATAATCAGAAATTACTTTGAATCCTTATACTCCAATAAAATAGAAGATAGTGAAGGCATAGATAAATTCCTTGAGTCTTATGATCTGCCCAGATTGAGCCAGGAGGATATAGACAACCTAAACAGACCAATAACAATAGAGGAAATAGAAGAAACCATCAAAAGACTACCAACTAAGAAAAGCCCAGGACCGGATGGGTATACAGCAGAGTTTTACAAAACCTTTAAAGAGGAACTAACACCAATACTTTTCAAGCTATTTCAGGAAATAGAAAAAGAGGGAGAACTTCCAAATTCGTTCTACGAGGCCAACATCACCCTGATTCCGAAACCAGACAAAGACACTTCAAAGAAAGAAAACTACAGACCAATATCTCTAATGAACCTTGATGCAAAAATCCTCAATAAAATTCTGGCGAATCGGATTCAAATACATATCAAAAAAATTATACACCATGATCAAGTAGGATTCATCCCTGGTATGCAAGGTTGGTTCAATATACGGAAATCAATAAATGTTATCCACCACATCAATAGACTTAAAAATAAGAACCATATGATCATCTCGATAGATGCAGAAAAAGCTTTCGACAAAGTACAGCATCCCTTTATGTTCAAAACTCTAGAAAAATTAGGGATAAATGGATCATACCTCAACATTGTAAAAGCAATCTATGATAAGCCACAGGCCAGCATCATTCTGAATGGAGAAAAATTGAAGGCATTCCCTCTAAGATCTGGTACAAGACAGGGATGCCCTCTCTCACCACTTCTGTTCAACATAGTCCTCGAAACACTGGCCAGAGCAATTAGGCAGACGAAAGAAATTAAAGGCATAAAAATAGGAAAAGAAGAACTTAAATTATCACTATTTGCAGATGATATGATTCTATACCTAGCAGACCCAAAAGGGTCTACAAAGAAGCTATTAGAGCTAATAAATGAATTCAGCAAAGTGGCAGGATATAAGATGAACACGCATAAATCAAAGGCATTCCTGTATATCAGCGACAAATCCTCTGAAACGGAAATGAGGACAACTACTCCATTCACAATATCCCCCCAAAAAATAAAATACTTGGGAATCAACCTAACAAAAGAGGTGAAAGATTTATACAATGAAAATTACAGAACCCTAAAGAAAGACATAGAAGAAGACCTTAGAAGATGGAAAAATATACCCTGCTCATGGATAGGCAGAACTAACATCATCAAAATGGCGATATTACCAAAAGTCCTATATAAGTTCAATGCAATGCCAATCAAAATCCCAACAGCATATCTTGTAGAAATCGATAAAAGAATCATGAAATTCATATGGAATAATAAAAGACCCAGAATAGCAAAAACAATACTAAGCAGGAAGTGTGAATCAGGCGGTATAGTGATACCAGACTTCAAACTATACTACAGAGCAATAGTAACAAAAACAGCATGGTACTGGTACCAAAACAGGCGGGTGGACCAATGGTACAGAATAGAGGACACAGTAACCAATCCACAAAACTACAACTATCTTATTTTTGATAAAGGGGCTAAAAGCATGCAATGGAGGAAGGATAGCATCTTCAACAAATGGTGCTGGGAAAACTGGAAATCCATTTGCACCAAAATGAATCTGAATCCCTATCTCTCGCCGTGCACAAAAGTTAACTCAAAATGGATCAAGGAGCTTGATATTAAATCAGAGACACGGCATCTGATAGAAGAAAAAGTTGGTTATGATCTACACGCTGTGGGATCGGGCTCCAAATTCCTCAATAGGACACCCATAGCGCTAGAGTTAACAAATAGAATCAACAAATGGGACTTACTCAAACTAAAAAGTTTTTTCTCAGCAAAAGAAACAATAAGAGAGATAAACAGGGAGCCTACATCCTGGGAACAAATCTTTACTCCACACACTTCAGATAGAGCCCTAATAACCAGAATATACAAAGAACTCAAAAAATTAGACAATAAGATAACAAATAACCCAATCAATAAATGGGCCAAGGACCTGAACAGACACTTCTCAGAGGAGGACATACAATCAATCAACAAGTACATGAAAAAATGCTCACCATCGCTAGCAGTCAGAGAAATGCAAATCAAAACTACCCTAAGATACCATCTCACTCCAGTAAGACTGGCAGCCATTAGGAAGTCAAACAACAATAAGTGCTGGAGAGGATGCGGGGAAAAGGGCACTCTTGTTCATTGCTGGTGGGACTGCAAATTGGTGCAGCCAATTTGGAAAGCAGTATGGAGATTTCTTGGAAAGCTGGGAATGGAACCACCATTTGACCCAGCTATTCCCCTTCTCGGTCTATTCCCTAAAGCCCTAACAAGAGCATGCTACAGGGACACTGCTACATCAATGTTCATAGCAGCTCAATTCACGATAGCAAGACTGTGGAACCAGCCTAGATGCCCTTCAATAGATGAATGGATAAAAAAAATGTGGCATTTATATACTATGGAGTATTACTCTGCATTAAAAAATGACAAAATCATAGAATTTGGAGGGAAATGGATGGCATTAGAGCAGATTATGCTAAGTGAAGCTAGTCAATCTTTAAAAAACAAATACCAAATGACTCCTTTGATATAAGGGGAGTAAACAAGGACAGGGTAGGGACGAAGAGCTTGAGAAGAAGATTTACATTAAACAGGGATGAGAGGTGGGAGGGAAAGGGAGTGAGAAGGGAAATTGCATGGAAATGGAAGGCGATCCTCAGGGTTATACAAAATGTCATATAAGAGGAAAGGAGGGGCAAGACAAGATAATACAAATGGAAGTAATGATTTACAGTAGAAGGGGTAGAGAGAGAAAAGGGGAGGGGAGGGGAGGGGAGGGGAGGGGGGATAGTAGAGAATAGGACAGACAGCAGAATACATCAGACACTAGAAAGGCAATATGTCAATCAATGGAAGGGAAACTGATGTGATACAGCAATTTGTATACGGGGTAAAAGCGGGAGTTCATAATCCACGTGAATCAACCGTGTAATATGATGTATTAAGAACTATGTAATGTTATGAACGACCAATAAAAAAAAAAAAGTTTATAGCTGGGTGTAGTGGCACATAGCTATAATCCCAGCTACTCAGAAGGCTAAGGCAGGATGATGGCAAGTTCCAGGCCAGCCTGAGCAACTTAGTGAGATCATCTCAAAAATTAAAATAAAACAGGGCTAGTTTTATTTAATTTTTAAGTTGATTAATTAAAAAATTACACTGTAAATCAAGACTACAGAGTTTTTAATGCTATATGTCTAACCAGAAATATTCTGATTATAAAACAAATTTCCATTAAGTATTTTTAGAAGGATGCTCTAATATTACATAGCACTGCTATTATGATCCAGAAAATATTCAGAAAACACTTTCCCTCAGTTGGAAATCTACTTACAGAAATATAAATGCTCAATCCCAGCTTTAACTTACAGTCAAAAATATATCCAATTAAAAAAGAAATATTAAGAAAAGAAGTCGAGTATAAATAAAACATTTTTTTCTCTTATTTTTTCCCTTATTTGCCATAAAATATCTCTTATGTGAGGGGATGTATAAAAGAATAGGGAAGAAGTACCATCAAGATACATTATATGCATGTATGAAAATGTCACACAGAAACCCATTACTTTGTACAATAAATATTTGCTAATAATTACAATAAATACAAAAATAAAAATTCTTTTACAATTCTATGCTTAAAAAACAGATGTTCTACTTGCAAGTCTATTTGTCCCTTTCCTATTCTCAATCTGAAACCTCATCGTCCCTTGCTATAGAGGAAGGGTGTTCAGGGCCTCTAGATGAACATAAGGGGTATCAAAATTGACACTGTAACCAGTTTTACTGGCAACATTCCTATATATGATACATTCCCAGTCACTCCCATATCCCTAGAAGCAAAGATCTACAATTAATTACTAGTGTTCTAGCTATTGACGATATACCCATAATAACTAAAGAGAAAATACCAGTTGAGTGACTCTCATGCCCTCAGAAGAGCTCTTAGAGCCTGGCATATGCTGCTGTCTTTCCCAGGTCCATTCCATCTTTCCCTCCATGATTTCTCTCATCTTTCCCTCGTTCCATCTTTTCCTCTTCTCTGGCAGAGCACCTCACACCTCCCCACCTCTTTAGAACAGCATGTCCTCTCTTGCTATTTCCTGGCGAGAACAGGGTATTCCAGCAGAGAACACATGCATGATCACACCCTCTCCTCTCTCCCCTAGCATCTGGACCACATCGTCTACCTTTCCCCTTATCTTGAGGCTCATTTGCCATCTTGTGATTTTATCTCGTCCATCCCTCTTAAGGAGGTAAAGACAGCATTCTACCTTCTCGCCCTTGGGGAAGCTGTTACAATGCTCCCAAGGGACCTTCAAAGTGTGGCTTTCAATCTGCTCCAATTTATTTATTTTTTAATCCCACATACATATATCACTCATGAAATGTTCTTGCCAAAATTATTAAACAGAATCTACTCAACCTTTTAGACGCAACTTCCAATATAACAGATGGACTGAGGAACTAGTATTTTTTTTGTAAGAAAAAGAAAATAAAGCAAAACATCATGGGAAACACTCAGATCCACACTGTGGAACAGACTGCAGGGAAACTGACCAAGACTCTTCAAATACCAATGTCGTAGTCACTACATCAAAGAAGATATGGAGATGACAAATACTTGAAAAAATGCTCAGCAGTATTAGCCATTAGAAAAAGGCAACTGTGAACTGCACAATACACGTATTAGAAAGCCAAAATAAAAAACTGACAATACCAAGGGCTGGCAATGAGCTGGGGTAATTGAAACCCTCAAACACTGCTAGTAGGAATGCAAACTATCATAGTCATTATGGTTTCATTGGCAGTTTATTACAATGTCAAACATTACCTTAGACGTGACTCAACAATCCCACTCCTATATATTTATCCAAATCAAACGACAACCTATTTTTACCCAAAACCTTTGGGCAAATGTTTATAGCAGCTCTACTAAAAATCACAAAGATTGGAAACAATCAAAATGTCCCTCTTCTGCAGAATGGATAAATAACCTGGACATCTATACAATGATACACTACCCAGCAAAGAAAAGGAAGGATTATTGACAAATGTAATAACATGGCCAAATCACAAATGCATTATGTCTAGTTAAAGAAAAGGTTCAAAAGGCTACATATTATAAGATTCCATTGATATGATATAGGGAAGGAGAACAGATTAGTGGTTAAGGGTAGGGTTTGACTAGAGAGCAGCAGCATAGAATTAGGGGAAGTATGATGGAACTGTTTGGTATACTGATTGTGATGGGCACCATAAAAAGTCACACATTTGTCAGAATGAAAAACAATGTGCTCCAAAAAGAGTGTGTTTTCTTATAGGTAAATTTTTTAAAACTTCAAAAATTTTAAAAATGAAAAAAGTCACTGATGGGGAAGAAGGTGGTGGAACTGTATGTTTAAAAAAAAGATCAAAGCAGAATAACAATCAAACAATAAATTCCAACTAGCTCCTGAATTCAAATATATGAATTTTGTCTGGCTCCTGCCTGAGAGGAATAATAAGCTATAAAAAAATCTTAAGAGACAATGAGGGAAATGTGACTATTGACCTGCAGTTAGAGGATATTATCAAACTGTTTATGTTCAAGGTGTGATATGGCAATGTGGTTAAATAAGAGAATATTCTTATTCTTAGGAAATGTATGCTGAAATACTAAGGATAAAATGTTTTGATGTCTGCATCTTAGAAGTTTGTAAGAAAAAAATGAAGCTGTATGCGTATGTGTTTGCTGGTATGTACGTGTACACACAGAGCAAATGTAAAAAAAATAATATGAATGTAGTCACTGAATATTGGTGAAAGGCATGCCATTGTTCACTGAACTGTTCTTTTAACATTTGTGTATATTTAAAAATTTTAAAATAAAGAAGTTGAGAAAAATCATTCACAAAAGTGATCTTGGCAAACCAGTAAATTTTGAAACTCTGCAGGATTTTTGTTCTAAATTAACCATCTTTTTATAGCTGTTTTCCACGGAGGATCTGGTCCAAATTCATGCAAAGTATTTGGACCTGGAGTTTTTTAAACCTGACCAGTGTCTGGTGTCAGACTTCCTGACCAGCCTCTGCCTACCTGCCAGCCTGCACCCTTGTGCATCCCTGTCCACATCCTCCCGGATGCCACGTCATAGCCTTTCTTACTGCTGTGCTCCTGCACTCGACCCACTCTCCTTGCCTGTCTACATGAGGAGAACTTCTGGAAGGCTTGGAGCCCCTCAGGAAGAGGCAGAGTATTGCCACCTCTGTGCTCGCATAATGCAGCACACCCTTATGTGCTCTTCAAGCCACTGCAGATATTGGTTGACTTTTCTGATATGCCAACTTCCCAAAATGGCAGGACAGAGGTCCCATTTATTTTTTTAATCTTTAATGCCCAATACAATCTCTGAATATACTAAATAAAACAGCTAATTTAATTCAGAGTTTCCTGAATTAAATGCCCTGCTGACATTTTGGATTGGAAAACTATTGATGTGGGTTCTATCTTGGGCATTGTAGGCTGCTTAGCAGTGCTTAAATATTGATTGGATAAATGAACAATCCCAAGGTATTTCTATACCAATGGCAATTACTGGTGTAGATGGGAGGCTATGCAAAGAAAGCAATAGCTTCTGAAGACAGAGCTCTAGAGGCAGGGGAAGAGGCAGTGGGGGCCCAGTGAGTACACGGAGAGGGGAGACCAGCACAAACACATGCAAGCCCTTCCTTCTGGCCAGCCTGCATGCACAGCTTTAGAATGGGTGAGAGTATTTTATATTGGGGGAAGTCTGAAAGTATATGAAACAGAGACCTTTTGTGTTTTAGCATAAAACTATTGCAACCACAGGCAGAATGATGGCTACTGGCTGACGAGTGAGTGGCTGCACCTCTGATGAATACCTGAGTTCTCCATCCTGACTCCTTCCCTCTGCACAGTGGAAGACTAGAACTCATAAGAGGAAGCTGGTGGGCTCAGAAGGCTCCATCAGGCTTGACTATCCAAAACGAGTGTGCTGTTTCTTATGTCAATAAAACATTAGAGGATACAAAGCAGGAGGGCAACAATTGTCCCAAAACAAATGAGGGGATTTCTCTCTGGCAGATGAGAACTTCTTGTTGGACAATAAGCTAAAACAATCTCTCCTTGATTGCATTTTTGACTTGTAAACATCTTTCATTGGCTAAACCAAAGCTTTCATTAAGAGACATATTTACTAACTTTGGTTTTCCATAATATATTTGTATTTCAAAACAGTTCTTTGATGCTTAATTCAGAGAAACAAACACTAAAAAGAATAAGTGTATATATAAATCATGTCAAGTATAATGAAAGAAATCAGCATTTTAAAATATGACCTTTTAGAGTTGGTTGAGAAGGAACACATTTTTTTTAATGCTTATTCATGTTTGTGTTTAAAGAAACATGCATTTATGGTCATGATAGATTCAAGTGGCTACACAAAGAAATGTTATTATGCAGGAAAACAGGATTTCAAAAATCCTGAAGAAACCTGCATAATCTAGTCAAGAGAATACTTTCTCGGTTTTCTCTCCGATTTTATTATCATCAATTATTTTGTAGAACTTCCTGTTGTTGTTGTTTTTTTGCCCTTTAAAAAAAAATTAGACATGATTATTTAAATAAGGATTACAGGGGGCAGGGGATAGAAAAAGAAAAGAGAAAAACCAACAGAAAGAAATTACCCAAATCTTTGACAGAGAAAACTACTGGTGTTAACATTTGGATTATATCCCTCCAGGCCATTTCCTACATAAAACTGTACAACTAAACACATCCATTTGTAAGTTTTTCTCTTAGCATTACATCATGGCTGTCTTTCCAGTGATAAAGACTTACATACAGTTGTATTTTTATGATGTCAAGATATACCATTTCAAGGATGGGCAGACATTTAATCAGTGATCTAATACTGGACACAGCTCCTTCTCAATCTTGAACTTTATATATAACATCAGTATGAAGAACCTATGCATTTTTAAAGAGGTTCTTCCTTTGGTATTATTCTTACAGTAAAGGTCTCCCCATTCAAAGATCAGGTAAATATTAACCCACATTCTTTCTAGTACTTTTGTGATTTAGTTTTTACATCTATTTCCTTATTTTTACTGAATTTAATTTCAACATATACTTTAAAAGAGGGAACTTACTTTATCTACTCTCTTCAAATGGATTTCACTTATCCCAATACCACTAATAACCAATTTACAGTTTTTCTACCAGTAGGAAATGTCTACCATTAACATACCATAACATATCTATACATTTGACATCTTGTGGATCTTGTATACTATTCAATTTATCTATTTCTTCCAGTGCCATTACCATACTTTTTCAGTTACTATGGCTTTATAATATACAAATACATAAGAAAATATAAGTACATTATAAGTTATGAAATACAAAACATAAAAACTATATAATATATATTTATTATACTTGACTTATTTAAAAACTATATATTTTGAAACCCTGTTTACTCATTATGTTATTTTATAAAGTTAATTGTTTTTTCTCTGAGTATTTAAGTCATTTTTTTTTCTTTTAGCTTATGTACCTCTTCTTTACAATTATCATATACTGAATCATGTCTAAGTAAAAATCAAAGAGCAACAAAATAAAGTGCCACAAAGTAATTGTCAGTGGACCTGAAGGTTGTCTCCACACTTTCAGTTTATTGTGGCAATCATTCTTGTATCAGTCTGATTGCTAACGACTGCCAGGGTAGGGAGGGTCCTTGCTTCTCCTAGGACTATTCTCTCTCTCCAGTTAGCAATGTTTATGTGTTCTAATAACATCTGTTAAAATTAATTCTCAGGGCATTGCATCAACATTCTCAGGAAGGGAAGTCTGGGTTGGTTCTTGGGGGTCTTCCTGAAGTCAGTCTGTCCTTCCTTCCTTCACCTACTACATCGGCATTATAGGACACAATAGACATCATTTGCCTGCCAGCTCCCTGTTTCTGCACAGATTCAGTTTTCTCTTTACTTTTTGTCTTTGATATTTTTTAAATTAATTTATTTATTTTTGGTAGCAGGGATTGAACTCCAGGGCACTCGACTGAGCCACATCCCCAGCCCTAGTTTGTATTTTTATTTAGAAACAGGGTCTCATTAAATTGCTTAGAAGCCCCGATAAATTGTTGAGGCTGGCTTTAAACTCGTGATCCTCTTGCCTCAGGATTACTGGTAGAATGCCACCATGTCCTGCTCTTTGTAATTTTTGTTAGTTACTTTCCTGACTTCACTAAGTTCTTGAGCTCTTCTAACTGTCGGGAGCTGCTCTGGACAGGAGCCATGTACACACTCATAAGTCCTGAGTAAAGAGGTACTGAACTGGAATTGCACCCATTGCAATGCAATTGGACTCTACCTCTGCTTTGATAAGAAAGGTGCAGCTCCAGGATTGGGTATTACCTGATGCGGCTGAATTATACCCACCTATTTTATTGTAAGCCTACCCTTCTGCACTTTTTTGGACAGAATATTCTTTGGATTAGCTCCCCCCATTAACAAAATCTGGATTTGAGGATGCTCCTTCTCTTTCTTGCCTGCCTTGACTCCCTTATGGGAGTTGCAGCTGAGGAGCAGACACTAAACCCAAAGAAAAAGGTATTTCTCTGTCTTTGTGTGATTATTTCGTGCAGCTCAAATTCACTTGGAGTGACCCTGAAGTGATTTAGTTGTGTGAAGCCGCATCTAACTCTATAAATCTTGAGTTAGATCACTTTGTGGAATTTTGTATGAGTAAGTTGTATCACTAATAAACATCAAATTAGTGAGAAAACCCTAGGTTAACTGTTAAAAAGAAAAACAAGCAAGAACGCATAGTAAACTCTCTTGCTGATCAATAAGTCATTTCTCTGGTTTACTCAACGAAAGCAGAACTCCCCAGTGGGCATATATCTAAGCCTTTCTCAAAAAGAAACCAAGCTTTCTAATTACAATAGTCAATTGATTGAAGAATCTAGAAAAAGTCTCTTCGAAAAATTTCCTGTCCCCAGATCTAATGGTAGACCCAGGAAGAAGTTAAAATAGTTGCCAAATTATTTATCTAATTAACAAGATGAGTCATATCTCCTCTTAGGTTGGGCACTTATAAAATGTTTTTTGTCTTTTTTCTTTTTTGTAAGCATGGATAAGATTTTTTTTCTCCATTTGGAAAGTAATGTGTACATATGGTTTTAAAAAGTGACAGAGAGAGAGAGAGAGAGAGTGTGCACTAAAAAGTAGCTCCCTATCCATTCCTGCTGATCCCCCTCTGCCATCCTAGAGTGCTTTGCTCTCCCTAGAGGCAAGCCTTGATATTTATTGACTAATTTACAAATACAGAAATCCTTCCTTAATTAAAACTGATCAGCATACTACATGACATTGAGAAGATACAATATTACAAACTGCTGAGAAAGCAAGCATGATATCAAATAAGATTTACCCAAATGTGCTAAAAACATATTCTACCTTTCCTTTTTAACTTGTGAATATGAAGACAAATTATAACTTATTTACTCAACGAATACTTAATGAGCATCTACCATTGAGCTAGGAATAGTCCTAGTGGGTAGGGACAGAAAATGAAATGAGATACAATCTGCCCACTATTACCTTCCATTTCACTGTATTAAGATAGTAGTCAAGAATAGGTGGGCTGGGGTTGTGGCTCAGTGGTAGAGTGCTCACCTAGCATACACGAGGCACTGGGTTCGAATAGGAGAGGTTATTTTTTAAATGTTAAGTCAATATGTCGTTAAAAGAAATAGTTGTCTAATAAAAGTAATCGGCAAATCAAATGGAATAATATCAACACAAGCCTAAGACTCTAAATGCTTCCTTGGATCCTGGACCACCATACTGCACTTGTAGAAAGCTCAGAACAGGGAATGGTCTGATGACAAACGTCCCTTTTCTTTAAATGTCCTTATGCTCCCCTGACCTGTCTGACACCATAAGGTGTGATCCTGTGCAAGAATACAAAGGAAGACAGGGTTCCAGGGTCACTCCATTTGGAAAAAGTATTATCTCAACACAGGTGTCTGCTGTGTTGTGAGCAGAAAAGGGAGCGTGCATGCCTCACATGAGCACAGAACCTTGGCTTTGGCAGAAGACCTACCCAGCCCTCACTACTGTGCTATGTAAGTACTGTACAAGTACAGAATTCAATCCTAACAACACCCCTTTAAGTTTGTCCCTTTACTCATCTATCTTATAGATTAGAAAATTAAAGTGTGGAAAATAACTTTCCCTAGTTGGTCAGATCTGGAGCCAGGATTGTGCCTGATTCTCCAATCCACATGCTTTAGCTACACTACAGTGTTTCTGTGTATGCGTGTAAGTGAGAAACCCAACATCCTCAAGGTCAGAGATACAGTGTTCTGTTTACCCTGGGGGCTTACACCTGTGCTGATGTGGGCGGCCATTCCAGTAGGGAGAAGTCTTCAGGCATAAGGAAATTTTTTTTTTTAAAGAGAGAGAGGGAGAGAGAGAGAGAGACAGAGAGAGAGAGAGACAGAGAGAGAGAGACAGAGACAGAGAGAGACAGAGACAGAGAAAGAGAGAGAATTTTAATATCTATTTTTTTAGTTTTCGGCAGACACAACATCTTTTGTTTTTGTATGTGGTGCTGAGGATCAAACCCAGGCCGCATGCATGCCAGGCGAGCGCGCTACCGTCTAAGCCACATCCCCAGCCCAGGCATAAGGAATTGATTCATATAAATGCTTAACTTTCACTTTTATATCATGTTCATTTTTATGTAATTTCTCTCATTTAAAAATACAAGATATCCACACCATGCATATGTAAGAGATAACTCAGTGTTGAATGGAATGTGATCTAAAATTTGGCACAAGCCCCAAAATCAAATAGTTGGGGGAAAAAAGTCCAACACATCATTAGACTTCCAAATCCCATCTCAATTTTGAGGTGAGAGGAAGTGGAAGTACAGCCAAGCAGCTGGGGGCTGCTGCCACAGACCCTGTGGAAGTGCCTCTGCCATAGGGTACCAAGCCAACTGATGGCACAACATACACATCTTCTAGGACTATCCTTGAGGACACAGATCATTATGCAAATCAACATTCTTAATTCTGGTCTCTCTTGTTTCTGGGAGGCTCTCTTTGCTTCCCACACTGTGTAACCCAACAGGCCATAACCAACACAGTCACAATTTTACATCTCCTGTCTAGGTGAGGAGCCAACCAAGATGGCTTCCTCGTTGTGGCTATCTCCAACCCTCCAAGGAAGGGTTGTACAATACACTCCAGGCTGGTGCTCATGTGCTTACTACCAGCAGGGAACAGGGCAGGGGCAGGGCATAGTCCCCTCATGGCCATACCAACTTTGGTCAGCTGGTGGGGGAGGGTACAAGTTTCCCAAAGAAACAGGTAATAGGCAGGCAGTCCAATCAACAGGATATTGATGTTAAAGAAAGAGTCTGCTTATTAAATTTGTCTCTTAAGAAATTCAATTTCAAGTCATGTTTAAGAATTCTTTAATTACATCTTCTCTACAAACTAATAACTTTATTCTATAAGCTTCCTGGACTCTGGGATGCTGAAGGGTGATCAGCATCAAATGCAACAAAGCAAGTCCAACAAGATGAACATGGCTTTTTAAAAGAACGTTTTCTTCTCTTTGTTCATTTGTTGGGGAAACACTGACCTTCTGGTGACTCTACCCATAATCAAAAAGACTTATGCCCTTTTGTTTTCTCAATGGGTTTGATAACTATACATTTTTATTATACACCTTTACTGTATTTTGGAGATGTTAGAATTTTTTTCTTCAGGTGGTATATTTTTATTCTTTCCATTTGTATTGCAAAGCAGTTTTCATCAGAGAAGCCAATCTTCTAGAAAGAGATTCCCATGTAATGGTGGTTCATGCTGATATGTTCTGGGATAACACACAACACTTGGCCATGTACCTAACTGTGTAACAGATACAAAAGACTAAAATCAATCGCCCCAGTACCTCACACTGCTCAGCAGATTCAGGAGCCAACACTCTCCACATGCTTGATTATGGAGGCAGAGGTAGTATGTTCCCAGCAGGTTATGACCGGTGACTTAGTATATGTTGTTAATGTTTGCAGATTATTGCACTGCTGAGTAACGCCCAGTGTGAGCTGATTATATACTCTTCAGGAGGACCACTGAGGACAGAAGGAGCCAAAGAAGACACAGCAAGTTTTCACAATAGGACCTGGACACTACATAGTATTGCAGAATGAGCCCTTCAATAACTTTCATTTGAGATGCTCAGAACATGTGGTTCAATGGGCTGCTATCGAAAGTTCATGACAGAGAAAATGGTTTTTCCTTTCTTTGAGCTAGTGGAGTATTTTGCTACAAAACTTTTTCCAGGAGTACCAAAAAAGTCTTTCTCTATTTCTGTAACACAAGAAAAACAGCAGAAAGGGTAGTAATGCCTACGACATAAATGAACTAGTATTTTGTTACTTTTTAATATTACTAAAAGCATGGGGATGTTAAAGTGTTGTGGGAGACTGGCTCACTGAGGTACAGTCACACCTTTAAAACTGAGGTTGCTTAACAAAATTTAAAATCTGTTTTTATTTTTTTTAGTCAGTAGTGGCTCTGGTCACAATAGACTATCTTATAATAAATCAAAAACTACCTAAACATTTTTGAATAAAAATCTCCTTTCATTGAAGAAATCTATAATAACTACTCATCTGAAAAGAATAAACCCATAAATGTACCCTTTGCATCACTATAGTGCTTTAAGGGCTTAGAAGTCTTTGAATACTATTTCTGTCGATCCTCACAATAATTGTTTTGAGCAATTATCAACATGAAACATGCATGAAGAAAAAACAACCTGGAGCTCAGAGAAGGTTTGATTCAAGTCATTCATCCTGTAAGGAGGTGGCTGGAGCCAGGCTTTCCACAGTCAGCCCTCTCCTCCTCCTTCCTCCTGCTAAATCTAGGTTCCTTACCCTTCTGAGATCTCCAGCCACACCACAACAAAAGTCTTGGATGGTTTATGTGGTCCCCTCCCATTGTTCCATCCTGCTGGAATAAGCTTCCATTATAAAAAAAAAAAAAAAAAACCACTGAAATTCTAAAAGTTTTCATTTAAATGCAATAAAATTAAAAGCAAAATGACAAAATAGCCAAAATCCTGAAAACTTGGACAAGATAGAGTTTATTTTAGAGATTTCATTTTTAAAATAATTGGACCATATTTTTAAATCATAATAGCAAAAATGCAAAGCTCAGTAACGCCCCCCAGCCTTATGAACTCTGGGCAAAATAACTCCCACTGGTCTGAACCATACAAAAGGATGGAAAGCTCCTCCAGCTCACTCCAAGAAGCTAGAATATACTTGACACCAAAGCTGTTAAAGAAAACCAGAGAGTAATTCCCTTTACAAATATTGAAGCAAAAACTCTACATCAAGTACTGGCAAATAGAACCTAGAAGTGAATTAATGCAGTAATACACCAGGACCAAATGTAGTTTACTTCAGAAAAGTAGAGATGTCTCAACATTGGGAAAACCAATAAAATTTATTACATTTTTAAACAGTGAAAAGATTAAAACCATGTCAATAAACCAGAGGCTAAAAGGGCATTTGATAAAATTCAGTAGTCATTCCTAATTAAAACAAACAAAATACTACATAAAATAGAAAAAGATACTTAAATAAGATAAAGTCTACTTACTACAAATCTATAGCAAAGAACTTATTAGATGGTGACATACCAAGGCCTTTATTATTCAAGACCAGACAGGGATGTCTGCAACATAGTTCCAGAGGGCTTAGTTAATGCAATAGGCAAAGGTACAAAATAAAAGAAGTATTTGAAGAGAAAAGAAAACATTATTCTAATGTACAGTTATGAGTACAAACCCAAGAAAAAAGTTAACAACCAATTTAAACTAAAAAAAGAGCTTAGAAGTTGCTGGATATAAATATTTTTAAAAGACTTTCCTTATATTAGTAATACCTAATGGGAAATAGAGATTGATTATAAAATATTATTTAAAAGACAATAAATTCAATGAATTACTAAAGAAAAATGAGAATGATATAGAGTGTATATGAAAGAACCTTAAAATTTTATTGATGTATATATTTACCAAGAGACATCAATAATGGAGATAGTGAACACAGTGTCCTTAGGTAGACAAACCTCACAAAAATGTTAATCTTTCCAAGATTCATATATAAATTCAATGTAATTTCAATCAGAACCCAATGAGCTTTGTTGAAACTGAGACAATTTTGTTGTGGTTGTGGTACTGGGGATTGAAGCCAGGGCCTCAAACATGTAAGGCGAGAGCTCTACCACTGAGCCATAACCCAACCTGGGAACTAAATAATTTTAGAGTTTACGTAGAAATAAAGGCATAAAAATTACCAACAAAATTTTAGGAAAAAAATTGTAGCAGAGAATTTTTTAGGAAAAATGTGCCCTAACAAAAATTTATTATAATAACTATAATGAAAACATGGATTGGCTACAAAACAAATAGATCACTGAGATAGACTAGAGAATCTAAAAATATATGTGCTAAAGGTTCTGATTGTTGGAAAGATGTTTTAATAAACAATATGAATATAAATGACTATTCCTTTAGAAAATGTGAAGTTGTACTCCTACTTCAAAAATGAAAACAATTTCCAACCTAAATGTAAATAAGACACCAAACTAGCAAACGAAAAAATCAATAATCCTCCAAGATATTAATGAAAATATAAGAATTTAGATATATAGATAAATGGTCCTGAAATAGAGCTACACATATATGGTCAGTTTAAAGACACCAAAGTAATAATCAATAGGTAGAAAAATCCTCTTAATGAACACAGGTAACCAGGAGAAACAAAAATACAAACTTGGGGTACTTAAAAATGGGGGAAAATGCATTATGCAACATATGCCAGTGGCAAAATTAAAAGATAATTGATCAGAAGACAATATTTGTTAACATGTGACCATCAAAGAGTTCACTTCTCCTTCACCCTGCCCCCACCAACTGCAGCATTTAACAAACCCAAACCTGGACCAAGATTCCAATCCTGCTGATTTCTGTTACTTTCCCTGTTTCTGAAGATGCAGTGATTTAATCTCTCATGTTCAGACCCTTGTTCTCCCTTAGAGGAGGAATCCCATATGCTCTGCCCATCTTTATTTTTGGCATCCTTTAAGTCAAAGAACAATCCTGTTTCAAATTATGGGGGTGGGAATGAGCTAACAATGGCAGAATTCTCTTTGGCAGATGGGATGAAGATACGAATGTGAGCACTGGTTTTTTTTTTTTTTTTTTTTATTCTGTCACATTTCAAAAGATTTTCGTGATTTTGAATTAAGTGGAGACAATAAACCTACTGCATAGTGAATGTGTGAGGATAATTTCCATTTCCTCACCTCCAAAGGAGGAATGTGCAGTCTTATCCATAGGCACATGTCAGTATGTGCCCAGAAGGAAACTTCCAGATTTTTTTAACTGATTGCAATAAAGTTATACTTTTGCAATTGAAATGTAAAGGCAGAAAACATTAATAGCTTATAAGATTTTTTTTAAAATGCATCACCTTAGCCACAAAACCCTTGCTCCCAGCATGCTCATTTTCCAGCTTCTTTCTTTGGGGGGACTCTTCCATCCTTTGGCAATCACCATGTACTATTGCTGCTCCGTTTTCCTTAATCACAGAAACTCCAATTCTATGAAAGAGGGAAAGGGCCGCCCTTTCTTTCAGGCTTGTGTTCCCTCAGCTGCATGGGCCTAGTGCTTGCAAAGGTTCCATCTCACTGGATCCCTGTGAAGCTATCCCTGAACACCCCCAGAAGAGCACAAGTCCCTAGAGTGAGCAGGGCAGGAGGCCCTCTGTGCATTCTGGATGCCCTCTGCCCCCCCATCAGCCTTCACAGAGTCACTGTTGTGTGTGGGTGGGAGGGCAGGAGAGTGGAGGGACTGTCCCCTGCAAGTTCATTGTAGAACTTGAGAATTCACCCTAGATAATATACTTGGTAGTACTTTTGCCATGATATAGTTAAAGAAAACAAAATACAAATTGAGCTAACAAATAGGAAATTAGAAGGCTTGAAAATGAAAATCAGTATGTATCTAAATGTTGACATTTAATTTCCAATATTGTTGCAAAATCTCTGTACTTCTTATATAGAATGACTCACATTCTGTGTCCCTATCAGAATAAATTCTCAGTTGTGAATCAAGCACTAACAATCTAATCTGGTAATAACTGTAAAAGGATTTAAGTAGCATAAAATCCTCTGCTCGTGTACAAGGCATGGAGTCCTGAAGCCTTGTTCTGCAGTGTGGAGTGGCCAAGTGCAGTAGGATAGGACTCTGAAGCCAGGCCTGGCTGCCATCTGGCTGCAGGCAGGTGCAGCAGACAGCCGTGGGACTCACTTTTCCCTCTCACTTCTTGGGAAGCCAACGGGCATTCCAGCCATGGGGATTTCTAATGCCTCCACAGAATATGGGTGGCACACAGCAGGCAGCCCATACCCCTAATCCAGCTGATTAAGGAGAACTGTGCAAGGTGACCTCACCTGAGAGGACGCTCCCAAATGGGGAGTGTTACCAACCAGTTGTATTAGTAGGAGAAACCTGCCTTGTGTGTCCTAGGAAGTAACAGAAACTCTGATAGGATAGCAATGGAGGTTAGGTGGGAAGTAAGCAGCAATGGCTGTGGCTTTCAAAACCTGTGGGGGAAGATTCCAGGTCTGAAGTTCAGCACAGAGGAAACCTGCCATTACTTCCTTGTACCTCATGGTCTGAACTATTTAGCTAACTGTAACTGAGATTCACTAACACTGTCCCTCATTCTCAATAAATACAACCCTCCTTCTTACTCTTGCACATCTCTAGGGAGAAGAAAGATAAAACCAGCCAAAACATAATAAGTAAGTCTGTTCTTTTCAGTAAATGGAGTTCAGAGAGGAACAAAACTCAGAACAGTCAGATGATATAACATTTCTTGTGCTCAGTGACATGGAATGATTTAATCCTTGCTGTATGTAAAACACATGCTCTTTCATCAACAAATGGTTCTGCAAGGCAACAGTTCTGAGGTTGGGTTGAATGCCCCCACTGGAGTGTCCTGAGGTGGTGGTGAGTCCTGGGGAAGAAGCTAAAATTGTATCACACTCATAACCAGAGGGATTACCTTTAGCCTTCTCCACCAGCCCTCCAGAGCTCAGGAAGAGAAAAAACTAGATCAGGGACAATTAAAGGACTTGCCCTTGTTTTTCACATAAGATGTCTTTATATTTCCAATAATGGTGCAGGCAACACTACCAATATGTAGAGTACAAACTCTACAAGAAGACAGGATCAGCATTCAGGATGCTGAGAGAAGAAAAGTCAGAAGTAAGAGGCAAGACCACGCTTCCCACTGTTACCTTATCTCATCCAATCTTAGATATCACACATTGCAAAGCATGCACCACTCTCTTCTGTACCAAGACAGAAAAAAATATTGCCAAACAGTTACATGGTATGTTCTTACCCCCTAGAATTCCAATTTGTAGGGTCTTACCCCCTAGAATTCCAATTTGTAGGGACCCTTAAATTTCTTTAGATAGAATTATTTTATCATTAGTCTGTGCTACTATAAAAGAAAGCATAAACATATTAGCTTATATGCTTCTCATTTTTTTTCAATACTCAGAGCCCAGCACTTTCACATCAAGTTTGATCTCAGAGTAGATAATGTACAGGTTTCCCGTGCAGAATCCTCTCTGTGGCCTCAGCCGTGCAGGCAGTCTCTGGAGCAGTGCTCTACCATGTGCAGGATCTCCCTCCAAGCAGCTGACATCCATTTGAAGTTTCAGTACTGGTACTGTCCTGACCTTATCAGGGGGGTCAATGAAAGGCTTAGAGAACCTCCCAAGACTCATTTTCCTTATTGACTGAAACCATCAGGAGATGCAGTCACCAAATCACATCAGCAGAAATGCCCATGTGTTGGCGTTCAAGTTTGCACACATGTTGACAATGGCAACTACATCGTGGCAGTCCTGTAACAGTCACTGTAAAGTGCATTCAATTTCAGGGAGGTTAAAATGTGGAGAATGTACCCTTACAATCAGCCAAAGGTAGTTTAATAATCTCTTAATCGTCTCTCCTAAACTAACTCTAAAGATATAGATAGTAAAACTGCTCTTGAACATAATTAACTGAAGACAGGATTTGCCTTTTAAATCCTGAACAGATAACGTCAAAACACACCCATAACCAATACAGAAACTATCCTAAAAACTATCCCAATAAATAGGTTTATTGGTGTATGCAGTCTCTATTAGGGTTGCCATAATCTAAGGTTTAAAAAGGCTGAAAAAGCTTCCATATCTACATAAGAAAATAAATATGTAAAAGGCAAAGCACCCCATGAAGGTTTGCAAAAGGATTGGAGAGGGTGCTATGTATAGAAACAAATCAACTCAGAGATCTCAGTAAGGAAATTAACTGTACTCTGCGACTGGAATTTATCATTCAAAAACAATAAATGAAAGATAACTTCACTGACAGAAATATAGAAAACCTAGAGAATTCAAAATATTGAAGGGAATCCAAGGAACCCTGAGGAAAAATCTCCTTGGGGAGAGGTAAAGGAAAGCAAGGGGAAGAGAAACTGAAAGAGGCCAAAACACATTCCCCAGGAACACTGAAGAGGAGTGATTATTCACCTTCCAATTTGCCATGGAGCCCCAAGTGATGACTATGCATGACAATATTCTATTGAATGGAACTAAATCTGTCCAGATGTGGGTGGAAAGAAAGGTGGGAGAAGATGACAGTGAGTTACGGAGAAGAGAAGGCAGACAGCCAAGGAGCCATCACAATGCCCTCTCAAAGTAACTTCACCAACTTCACGTTCAGTGACATAGAGTACAAGAACATGCATAAACAATAGTTTCCATTTGGTGTTCTGCCATTTTTCTCCTTATAAGTAACTTGCAGACTACTTTATATTCATTAGGATGATTACTATTTAAATAAAACAACATAAAATAACAAGGGTTGGTTAGGAAACCTTGTACGTAGTGGTGGGAATGTAAAATGGTATATCCATCCACCAAGAAAACATTATAGAAGATCCTCAAAAAATTAAAAACAGAAGTACCATATGATCCAGCAATTCTACTTCTGGGTATATGCCCAAAAGAACTGAAAGCAGAGTCTCAAAGAGATATTGGTACATCCTTGTTTATAAAGCACTGTTCACAATAGCAACCCAACTGTCTATCAACAAATAAAGGAATAACCAAAAAGGATATAAACATGTATTATTATTGGGCTTTGAAAAGAAAGGAAATCCTGATATACGCTGACAACATGGATGAACCTAGAGGATGAATGTTATGCTAAGTGAAATACGCCAGCCACAACAAGACAAATACTGTACGAATCCACTTATATGAATACTTGTAATTGAAATCAGAGGCAGAAAGCAGAATGGTTGTTGTTGGAGTTGGGTGAAGGGGCAAAGAGGGAGTTACTGTTTAATGGGTAACAAGATGAAAAGTATTCTGGAGATGGATGGTGGTGGTCGCTGCACAGTATTATGAATGTATTTAATTCCATTGACCTGCACATTTGAAAATGTCAAGATGGTAAATTCTGTTATGAATATTTTGCCACAATTTTAAAAACTGAGGGAGAAAAGAAAATTCCAAACCAAAGGAGATCACTACCATTATGGATGAGTAAATTATTGGTTGGAGGTACCCTTTTCTATAGCCAATGAAATCAACCTGTTAAAATACTTCAGGATTCAGAAATCAGAACAATATGGGCGCCCTCTAGTGGTTTAAAACACCTTTAAATATCCTCAGATCTGGAAATAGACTTTCATTTATTTTTATTTCTTTTGGGGATGGTGAATGGTGGAGTTATCAGTGTAGTACAGTTCCTCTTAAGAAATCCAATATTACAAATGCATCAGGTGGTGGGCCCAGAGGTCAAATATGACGGCTTCAAAGTTGCAAAGCAAGTCTGTTACCTTCCATAAATTCCATCAAAAGCTGGTCCAGCAAGGAATGAAGGAATGGGGACAGAACTGGAAAAATAAGACGGTCTTAAGGCAAAGAGTGAGTGGACTACAAATATGACATAAGAAATGAATTTCTTCATGTGGCTATGAAAATGTCTGTGGAAAATTGCAAATAGTTTCAAACAGGGTTTAGGCCAACCTCAGTATAAAGTTTCTGGGCTGCTGTGGCTGCTGTGACAGTTAAGATTTGTTTGAATTTCTTAATGCTACATGAAAAAGGTCTCCTGGCTTCATAGTCATGCATCCTATTCAAAGCTTCACTGCAATCAGGTGATTTTTTAAGGCTGAGATGAAAGGATTTTCACAGTGCAACAGACCTGAGCAAGGGGGCCATGTGCACTGAAGCTTTGAGCTTTGTTACAGAATGATGTTAAAAAAAAAAAAAGTGCTGGGCCTCTGCAGGTGAACAAACTCAATATAAACAAACAAACTAAGGGCAGAGGAATCAAAGGAGAAGTGTGAAATAACTCCACTAAGAAAGCATTATGAACCAGATGGGCAACACGACTAGTACTTAAATGAACACAGCTATGGCTGTGATAGAATATATTTTCTGCCTTTGCTAACACAGGTATTTTTTTTTAAGAGAGAGTGAGAGAGGAGAGAGAGAGAGAGAATTTTTTAATATTTATTTATTAGTTATTGGCGGACACAACATCTTTGTTGGTATGTGGTGCTGAGGATCGAACCCAGGCCGCACCCATGCCAGGCGAGCGCGCTACCGCTTGAGCCACATCCCCAGCCCCCCACAGGTATTTTTTTAAATCAGATCAGTTCACATAGTTTAGAGAAAAGAAGTCTTTTCAAGGAAATATCAGAATGAGAAACAACAGCAAATGATTCTGATTTAAATCAGTTTCTTAAAAAAAAAAAAAGTTAAATTGTCCAGTCTCTTCAAACATGATGGCAAAAATATGAATGAAGTTCTTCTGAATCCCATCATGCAATAACAGCTTCTCTGCGTTAGTAGAATTAAGGTGGGGTACTTGAGAATAAAAGCAGCTCTCTGGGAAAGATTGACATAATGTCAGCATAAGTAAAATGCCAGGGCTGGTCTGGAGTTTTAAAAATACTACTACTGGTAAGTTTTGTACTAACTAGAATGACAGTCGTTCTTAAAGAGAAATATAATTAAATCTAGAGTTTATGGCAATTTCTACAAAATATTGAGCATCAGGTCCTTGGTCAGAGTTGAAATTGCCTCTCGTATTTCTTTCTCTATGGGAAAATCAGAATCAAATTAAAATTGCTTTAATTGTCAGAGCACTTTTCTTCTCCAGCACAAGAACTGCCTGCAAGCTAGATTCCCCTGACATTATTTCACTAGTGAATTGACGGAAGAGTACATGTTTCCACAAGATGTCATCATCTCCAGTACCAGTAAACCCCCAAATTATGCCACATCAAAGCCCTTTACTTGAGGTATACATCAAAACCTCAATTGGCTCTCTTACTCATCAAGAATGATGTAACACATTTTGTTCACATGCTCTTTTCATTGAGTCATTTTTTCAGATCACAAAATCAAAACACTTATTTTGTGACAGATATTCCAGAGGAGAAGGAGGTAACATACACACATGCAAGGACAAGAAATCAAAAGCCATCAGTGAGCAGAGTTTGTTTGAATGTGGTATTATTCTGCTTTTCAGATCATGCATTTATGTTTAACTAAATAATATGGTCCCTGAGGGCTGAGTTTGTACTTTTTAATTCTCCCTATAGGGCCGAGACATTATGAGCTTGCACAACAAGGATACAAGATTCTTACTGAAAAAATAAAGTTCATGTTACAGTCTGTGGCAGAGACAGACATGCTTTCCTTCTCAGAACAGCTAAGAAAGGTAAAAAATATAAGATGCAAATTAAAAAAAAAATTATTCCCTCCCCCAAATTTTTTTATAATGAATAAGATATATTTAAGATACAGTTCCTGAAAAACTGTAATTTATACTGAGGACACTAAAATGCACTTCAGTCTTACTAAACTTCAACTTGGAAAAAAAAATGACATAATGCTCTTCCAGAATGGTCTAGACCTTATTTGCCACAAATCATATATAATATTGTCCTTATCTCAGAAATAACAACTCCGGGGGTCACCTTCCATGCCCTGCTTTCATTATATCCCACCTCCAACACATTATCAAATCCTGGCTTTGCCTTGAAAAGCTATCCTGAGCCTGACCACTTCAGCTATCCCCACAGGTATTCCTGTGGCCAAAACACCATTGTCTCTCTCCGAGAGCAACACCATGGTCAACTATCTGGTGTTTCTGCCTCTGCTTGTGTGCTCTAAAGTCCAGCCAAGAGCCAGAGAGACTCCATTAATGTGCAGGTCAGACTATCCAGGGTTAAACTCAAGTCTTTCCCACGACCAGAAAAGCCTGTGTGATCTGCCTCTACGCTCCCTCTATTGTATTTCTGGGGTCATTTCCTTCCACTGTTCCCTTCACTCCCCTTACGGCAGCCACTGACCCTTTTCACTGTCCTTGAGCACCTAGATCAGGCCCACCATCTCCAGGCCCTGACCTGTTGTTCCCTCTTCCTCCAGGTGCCTGCTCAGCTTTCCCATCCCTCATCCCAGGACTGACTCAGGTGTCAAACTCTCTGGGAAACCTTCTCCAGACCAATGTCCCTAAAACCATACCACTACCCCCTCAACAATACTTCCTATCTCCCTTCCTCACTTTATTTTTCTCCTAAGTGCTTATCACTAATTAATTGACTGTTTTCTCACTTAACTAATTGTCATCTATTCTCTCATAAAATACATGCTCCACAAGTGCAGAGGTTTTTCTTCCCCTTGTTCACTGTAGTAGCACCACTACCAAGAAAAGTGGCTGGCACAAGTAGATGCCAGTAAATCCTCCCTGATTTAATTGAATGAGTTCTTTTTTAAAAAAAAAAAAAGTATGTATTTAGTTGTAGGTGGATGCAATACCTTTATTTTATTTTTATGTGGTGCTGAGGATTGAAACCTGTACCTCATGCGTGTTAGACAAGCACTCTACCACTGAGCCACAACCCCAACCCCTGAATGAGTTCTTATTCCTATTTACCAGAAAATTCTAAGTTCGCTTTATTCTCATGAGCTTTTTTTGTTAGTAGACTTGGTATCATTACCTTTTTACGAAGAGTTGATCTCTCTTTGCATCCCTACAGCAAGGAAACTCATCAGGTACCATCTTCTCTTACCCAAGTCCCAGATAAGACAGAAAAAGAGAGATGGGAATGTTCCTACAATGTCCCTTGTGAAAGGAAGGGCTGGACTTAATCTCTTCCCTCTCATTATTTATAGGAGGGAAGACAGTGTTCAGATGGGCTCCATGACCTAGCTCAGGGAAGGCTCCCAGGATGTAGAGCACTCTTCCCACTTACCCTGGCTGCCTCCTTCAAGGACCACTGCAGGCAGACACGTCCAGGGTGTGAGGCATCCTCCCACCATCCTTCTACTTCAAAAGGAAGGAAATGTGGTAAATGTCTCAAAGCCATGGCGGCTAGAGTGCAGAGGAGGCACTTGGGGGACACTCAGGGACAATTAGAAAAGACTTTTCTTTAAATCCAGATAGATAGCCTTTTCATAACTGGAGAACCTTGAATATATAAACTCAGGGATCTCCTCTATGGGAACCACTCTGTCACTATTAATAGTGATAAAAAATAAAAAGCCATCGGCATATGGGTCTGGTTTTGAAAAGAAGAAAAGTTATAAAGACAGCACATGAATGTTGATGTGCATAAACCATTACCGAAAAGCACATGCAAATGTGGTCAAAGAGGAAATTGTTCCAGATGTTTGTAAAGGGGGAGAGAAATTGAGAACACTGAAAACCAATCTATTATGATTATGATTCAAATAACTTACAATATTTTTCACAACCAAGAGAGAGTTTACATTTCTAAAGAGGGAGCAAAAGTGGGATAAAAGAAGGAAGAGAATAAAAATAGCTAAAATAGAACAATGTTCTGATTTAATTGAAACTAATTCTCCATATTTTTCAAAAAAGACCAAATATCAGCAAGTCATAAAGAGGGCCTCACCAAAATTGAAACATTTGAAAGCTTTTGTGAATGTACAGACTATATAAGACATTATTTATAAACCACATAGCCGACAGAAGACCACCACCTAGGGCACATAATGGATTTTAAACACAATGGTTTATAATATCCAGTTAAGAAACTAGCAGAAGACATAAACAGACAGTCACTGAAAGATTTATGAATGGAAAATAAGCCTTTGTAAAGGTGTTTGATATCACTAGCCATCAGGAAAAGGAAAATTCAAACCACAATGGGATCTTACTACAAACCTATTAGGGGGCAAAACAAGGGCTGGGAAGTGGTTCAGAGGTAGAGCACTTGCCTGTGTGTGTGAGGCCCTGGGTTCAATCTCCAGGACTGCAAAAATTGTTGAAATGAAATTAATAAAATGGGCAAAATAAAGATTTGTGGTAACACCAAATTCTGCATGTGGAGAAACTGAATGGCTCACACATTGAGGGTGGGGAAGTAAAGTGCAGAAGCACCTGGAAAACTGTTTCAGTTTTTTATAAAACTAAACATGCAATTACCCACAACTCAGCAATATTACTCCTGAGCATTCATACCAGAGAAATGAAAAACTAAAGTTCACATAGAAACCAATATAAAAATGTTCACAGCAGTTTTATTTGTAATAGCTAAAAAGCTGAAATCAGTCCAGACGTCCCTCAATGAATGAATGTTTAAACAAAAATACTCAGCAATAAAAATGCATATGCTATAGATACACATGATAATTTAGAGGAATCTCCAGGGAACAGTGCTATATGAAAGAAGCCAATCCTAAGAGGTTATACACTGCACAGTTTCGTTTATACATTTTTTAAAAGATAAAAATTTTGAGATGGTTGTCTGAGCCCTTCATGTCTGTAATTAGCACCTTAGCAACCATTTTTAGTTTTAGGATGTGCAGCCAACCAAAGAGGAGCAGGGAGGCCCATGACAGTCATCTGACAGGGATTGGGGGCAGAGTTACAAGAGAGATCCTGCGGTGATAGAATAGCTCCGTACCTCCACTGTAGTAGATACACAAACCCACACGTGTGATAACACTGTAGAGGACTAAATAGACACAGACACAGACACACACACACACAAAAAAAAAAAAAACCCACTAAAATGGAGGCAATGTGAATAAGACTGGTGAACTGTATCACCATCAATATCCCAGTTACGACATGGCTCTGCAAAACATCATTAGATGAAACTAGATAAAGGGAACACCAGATTTCTGTGTATTACTTCTTACAATTGCATATGACTCTACAATTATCTTAATAAAAATTTCAATTGAAAAAGTCACAAAGACATTACCTTAGCATCATCTGATCAGATACCTTTTCCCAAATCTCTAGAACCTAAATGAACATGCTACTGAGTACAAGGGAGTGAATGAGTTTGTAGATTTGAAAAATGTGTTTGGTCCTACTGATTCTTAATTAAAACCCATAAAATTTACATTAAAAACTCTCCAACCAACAGTTCTCTTACTAAGTTGGACAGAGTTTATATTTTCTGCATGTTACTCATATCTTCAGCTGGAGTTTAAAGAGATGATCTTTTTAAGTAGTACAACATGATCATATTTAGTTTTAGTATAATCACACTGTTCTCAAGGTGGCAAAAATTAAGTACCTAATGCTTAGCCCACTTCATATTTCAATTAAAACTGTTAATAAGTAAGATGATATAGTTTGATTAATGTAACCAATTAGTGAATTTTTATATGCAACATTCAAAATTTCATGATCTCCTTAATGATTTCATTTTTAAAGATTATAACTTTAAATCATAGAAGAGATAGTTAATGCAAAAAGTTAATCCAATAAAATAATGGAGTGCCATATGCACAATATAAAGTGAGTATTGTTATATTTCCAACATAATTTACTTATACATTATGGCTGTCTAGCTTTTTTATTGCTGCTCCAGTAACAAATTAGATTTTTTAAAAACACAAAATATAGGTCATATTTCAATTTATTCATTGACTTGACAGTACCTGCAAAATCTCAGAAAAAAAAATGTTTTAACAATGTCCTAGCTCTAGACTGACATTTCCAATCCTATTGAGCCCCAGAGTGGCGTCTGCACAAACTCTCCCATATTAAATTAATGTCTGCCTAATGTCCAATGCCTACCTCTGCCTGAATATCATCTTTTATTTTATAAACTTGAACATCTTTCTTCACATGTAAATCATGACTGTAAATAAACAGAGTCTAGCAGAGGACATTCATTTATTTTCTATTCATGTTTGATTCCTAAATGAGATGGAGAAAGGCATTATTATTCTCTCCACAGTCTGATTTTCCTGTGCTCCTCTTTCACAAATGGATCACAGATTCGACCCGAGCAACATCCTGACTGTGTACCTACCACCATGATCTGCGACTAGGGCAATACCAACATAAATACGGGCTCCTGCTCCAAAAGAGTCCAACATCTGGGGAAGAGAGATTACACAGTAAAATACTAGACGACATCTCAGCACACTGTAGGCAAACACTAATTAATCCTAAATGAGGAGGGCAGTGGCACTGTGGGAAAGGTGGTGTCTGAACTAGATCTTGAAGGGCAAGGAGTTATCTCATGAACAGAAATTAGATAGAAGAAAATTCCAGGCCATAGGAAATTCCAGACACAGAGGCAGGAATATGCAAACTATAACTTGCCCGTGTGTGGTGTACATGTTGAAAGGATTGAGTGACAGGAGAACAGAGAGGGAAGACAGATGGAGAAGAGGCAGATTCTGAAGACCTTAATAAGTCCCTCGCTAAGGAGGCTGGACCTTAATTTATAGGACAGGGAATCCAGAAAAGGATTTGCAGCTTGCCAATGGTATAGTCAGAACTGTGCCTCACACTAGAGAGGAAGAAGCTGAAGTCAGAGAGTCACAAGATGCTCACTGCAGTGCTCCCTCCAAGGCGTGAGAGGGTGGGTAGTGTGAGAAGCACAGGACCATTTTGGGGAGGAGAGGAGAGGAGTTATTCTGGAGGCAGAATCAGCAGGTGGGAAAGAAAAGAGATCTCCAGACAATTGGAAAACTGAAAGAGGTCCCTTGGTTTCAAAGTAAGTAACCCTAAAAATAACATTGCTATCTGTTGGGACATAAAATACAGAGAAGGAAGGGAGGACAAGAGTGTAGTCCCTGGGAAGAACTGTGCTCCCACAGGCTCAGATGATAGTACCTGTGGAATGGCCACAGGGAGATGGTTCTCAGGCAGGCTGAAGGCCAGAGCCAGCAGGTGGAGGCAAAGATTTATGAGCTGGCTATGCTAAGAGACGGAAGCATGCTGTAATCACATCTAGCTTAAGCCAAGGCTCTGTAGGAATTAACTACCCAATACAGCTTTTTCAGTGTCTGATCCAGTTTTTTACAAACTAATCTCTTCTAAAGATTCACTATTTCACATAAAACAATTCTGTTGAATATCAAGATTATATAGATTTGATAAATATTCAAAAATTTGATCTAAAGCAAATTGTTTCTTGCTTCTATGTTGTGATAGGTAGTCAAGTTTAGATTAGTTATGCCTGCAACAGCGCATTTCAAACTCTGTGATGAAGGAATAAATTTTAAGATTGTCAATCCATTACAGTCCTACTGCACTACAGACTGCAACCCCCACTCCAATTCATATATTGAAGCCCTACATGACTGCCTTTGAAGACGGAGCCTACGAAAGATTAATAAGGCTACATGAATTCACAATTCTGGGGCCCTGGCATGATAGGATTAATGTAGTGATAAAAAGAGGCATCCGAGAACTCCTGTACTCATATACTCACTCTGAATGCACAAAAGGGTCATGTGACACATAGCCTACTAGTCAAGAGAAGGGGCCTCAGAATGAAACCTGCTTTAACAACACCTTGATCTTGGACTTTCAGCCTCCAGAACTGTGAGAAAATAAATTTCTGTTTAAGCCACCCGGTTGGCAGTAGTATGCACACTAATGCATACTGCATGTGATCAAAAGCAAGCTTGCACCATACGCAGCTCATTATACAAGCTGAACACTACCCCAACTGGTCTAAACTGTTCAACAAGATGAGCCCACTGCTTAAATAGCACCACGTCAAACTGCTTTAAAAGTTTCAAATGCTTGTCCTCAAGTTCTGTGCTTATCTCATCATGGACTGGCAACAACACTTGGGAACAACAACAGTCTGTAGACCACATTTCAACGAACATTGGTTTATAGTCTTTCTGTGATTATTTTAGGGGGGGAAATGCAACATTTATGTTTAAACACAGAACTCAAAGGCATGGATTTTAAACACATTAGAATCAGATGCATATTGCAGGGTGATGGAATAACAGAGAAGCTCAGTATCTTATCATATCTGGGCAAGATCCCTTAAGACATGGCAGAATGTGGGTTCTGAGAAATTAACCGCATTGAGCCTTCTTTATAATGTCCCTTGCAGTCTGTTTTTCTTTAGCTCTTCCACCAGTCTCTGTAATCATATCCACAGAACACATTACAATTAGATTATACACTTACAGCTGGACTATTACTTCTTCTTCAATTGAGAATATCTATCAAACTCATGAAACAGATGCCCTCAAGAGACTGACTTAGACAGATGAGCAAACTTGTGCTTGTAATCCTGCCACTGGGGGAAGGATTCTCTGGTCCCTATGGGGAGCTATCCAACTCTCTGATAACTATTCCAGAGAATCTTCGATGAAATCTAATCCGTACATTTGGCTTTTAACTCTAAGTCATTACTGGTGTGCTTATGTGTCCGCCCATAAGAGAGGTTCACCTTCAAAAGCTTTAATTAGCTTCTGTCTCACAAATGAGAATCAGTTATCCCTCCAACTCACACGGAAACAGAATGGAGATTGACAGAGACCATCATGGTCTAAAGCCAGCATCATGCCTCGACAAACAGATCGGTATACAAGATTATAGAACATACTTTTTGTAAACATGACTATTGTGAAATTAACTTTGTTAGCTGAATTTTACCTATTTTTATGTTTAAGAAAAAGGAAACTAAGTATTATTGTCCTCACTTCTTTTTAGTTCTTGTAACTAACTGTAGGGTTCAACAAGGGAGAGTTAAAACAGAACAGAATTTCAGAACTGTAAAGATTCCTAGGAATAACCAGCAGCAACCTCCTTGGGCCAGAGTTAGTTAGCTGTTCACCTAAATCATTTCTTCTTCCTCCTTCCCAGCTTCCTATGGTCTCCTAACAGCCAAATGACTTATTTCCACAGCCAGTGAAATGTGAGTAGGAGTGATATCTGCCTTTTCCAGGCCTGGCCCATAAAACTCTCCCTTTGGCCACCCTGCATATCCCCATCTTCCCAGCTCTTAACATTTAGGCCACTGATACATTCTGGGTTGATTTCTGTACATGGTATGTCTTAGCCCATTATGGCTGCTATACCAAAATACCATAAACAAGGTAGCTTATAAAAAAAGAGATTTATTTCTTATAGTTATAAAGGCCAGGAAGTCCAAGATCAAAGTGCTGGCAGACTTGGTATCTGATGGGGGCCTTGCTGGTTCACAGAATGGTGTCTTCTTGCTGTGTCCTCATGTTTTTTCTCTGTCATGCACTCTTGCTATGATATGATGCCTTGTCAAAGGGCCAAAGCCCTTTATGGCCTGAAACCTTTAAAGCTATAAGCCAAAATAAACCTTTTCTCTGTGTAAGTTGACTATCTCTGGTATTTTGTTATAGTAACAGAAAGTTGACTAACACATGGGGTTTTAATAGGGCTTGTGTTAGATCTACCATTCAATTTGAGGAGTACTGCCATCTCAACATTAAGCCTTCTACTTTATTATTTTCTATGGTATATATAATTGTGTTGTTAATTTCATTTTTGGTCTGCTTATTGCTACTGGATAGATATACCATTCACTTTTGTGCATTGTTCTCATATTCTATAACCTTGCTGAACTCATTTACTCATTCTAATTGTTTTTAGTTGATTCCTCAGGATTTTCTCTCTATAAGACCATGCCATTCACAAATATAAACAGCTTTACTTCTCCCTTTCCAATCTAAATACTTTTTATTTCGTTTTCTTAACTAAATGCCTTGACTAGGACTTTCAGGGCAATGGTGAATAAAGCTGGCAATTGCTGAGGATGGGAACCTTCCTCTTCTTATTCTGATCTTAGAGAGACAGCGTTCAGTCTTTTACCATTAAGCATGATGTAAGCTGTAGGTTTTGCATAGATGTCCTGTATCAGGTTGAAGAGAAGGAATTTATTTTCACAGCTGTTGACTGTCAAGCCTTCTCTGGCATTTACAGGGAGGCCTCATGTCTGAAGTCAGGACTGGTCATAAAATGATAAAAAGCAGAGAAGCCCTGATCTCGTACTTTTTGGAAAAAATGCCAATTATAGAAATAGAACTTTATTTAACTGATCAAGATAATCTTGAGTCAAGATAGTAGGGAAGCTCCCAACATCAGAATTTATTAAAGAAATACACATCAAAACCACAGTGAGATGCCACAACACACCTATTAGGATGGCTATAATTTTGAAAAGAAATAAAAATAAGTGTTGACAAGAACATGGAGAAACTGGAACTCTTAAACATTGTTGGTGGGAATATAAAATGGTACGGCTGTTACAGAAAGTAGTTTGGAGGTTTCTCAGAAAGTCAAACACAGAATCATCAAATGACCTAGCAATTTTATTCCTAAGTATACACTCATAAGAACTGACAAAAGGAATCACACAGACACTTGCATGTCAACCTTCACCATGGCATTACTTTAGAATCATATTAAAACAGTGAGAAGATGGTAATTATCCAAGTGTCCATCAAAAGATGAATGGGTAAACAAAATATGGCATAAATACACAATGGAATATTATTCATCCATAAAAAGGAATAAAGTTCTGAAACATGCTACAACAAAGACAAAGTCTTGAACACATGATGCTAAGTGAAATAAGCTAGACACAAGAGGACAAATAATTGTTCAATTTCACATCTATGAAATGTCTAGATAGGCAACTTCATAGAGACAAAGAGTAGCAGAGATTAGCAGGAGATTGGGAAAAGGCAAATGGCAGTTTTTGCTTACCAGATACAAAATTTCTATTTAGGGCAATGCAAAAGTTTTGGATATTGATAGTGGTGATGGTTTATAACACTATAACTATAATTAATGTCATTAAATTACCTTTTATTATTATTATTACCTTAAATAGCTAAAATGGCAAGTTGTGCTATATGCATTTATCATAGTAAATAAGTATTTTGAAAAAGAAACTCTATGGTTATTTCCATATCTACACTTTTACTGTCTTTATGATCATAACAATGTTTTGGTGTTCTTTTCTTTGACCACAATCATGTCATTGTATGTGTAGCACAAGACTCTCCTGTTACATACTGTGATTACTCAATTACCTGCAAGTGAAGAGCTTTACATCATACTAATGCATTAAGGGTGTGTCACACAGTAATAAGGATAATTGTGTTCTGCCTTCTATCCATGAAAGTATCAATGCTGGAAATCTTAAGAAGGGTTCTAATTTGCAAGCCCAAAATACCAGTTCTGGTTTACTTGAAGCAAGAAATTGTTGGTTAAAAACCTACCAGGCAGGTTTCTTACCAGAAAAGGCATAAGGAACCAGACTTAGCAGTCACAAAGCCAAGAGCAAAGTACAAAAATCACTCCTAGAGCTGGAAAGCAAGGACGCCAGAGCTACTACTACTGGACACGGTCACAGCACCATCGGCACAGCCATGCTGTACCTGCTCTTGCCAAAGTGGATTGTGTACAGTACTCGCACCTTGAGCTTACTAGCTTCTAGTTCAAAGTTTAGGGTGAAAGGTCTACACTGGCTCAGTATAGGTCATATATCCATGTTCATGCCCTAGCAGTGAGGGAGGCTGGGAAAGGAAAATCTGCATTGTCATATTCTAGCTCATAGTCAGAGATCCTCTGGACCCTGGAGGAGGTTTAGATGCTTAGCAACGAAACAGAATGACTTATATGCACCATGCCTACACACAAACCAATGTGCACAATTAGCTATTAAAGCTAACTATGCCTGAAAAGAGGGTTCTCAGCAGAGGTAGTAGCACAACTTAAAATACTAAGCCAAGCAGGGGCTCAGTCCCATGGAGAAGCCACAGGAGCTCAGTATTAACAAAATGTGGAGAGGAGAGCAGTGGGGAAGAGCTGCATGATTTCATAAAGGGTCTAGAAAATGAGGACTTTAAACCTGAAAATGGTAGAGAGTCAGTGACAGCTTTTAAGGAGAAAATAAAATCAGGTTTTGGTTTTTTTTAAATCATTATTTTAGCAGGAGAATGAATTGGATGGTGCTAGAACTGGGGAGCCGAGATGCCAGTTAAGAAAATGCTGTAGCAATTTAGACAAGAAATGATAAGGACCTGCTCGGAGGCTATGCATAAGACACCAGTGGAGAGAAACTGGGTCCCGATGAAAGAACTGCCCGGACGGTGGTCTGTGGACATGGGAAGTCAGGTACTGAGAGCCCCAAGTTCTAACCAAGATCACGGGGACAGTTATTTGAGATCCCTGACACACACTCAGGTGGAGGAAACCTAGAATAGCAAAGCTGGACAGGCCATGAAATGACGAGCTTACCCGGGAAAGGGATGAGGGGAGCAGAGGAGGACTAAAAAGAAACCTGGAAAAGGAGAAGCCAGAAGGAAGCTCAGGAATAAATAAGATCCAGAAGGAATAGTCAAAGAAGTGGGAAAAGAACTGGGTAATAAGTCTCACAGCAGTCAAAGAAGGAATTTCTAGAATAAGTTGAGTATTCACCTCAAACAACCACACAGATGGATATGGCTACTATCTTGCCTTGTTTCTGTTCCAGAAGTTCTCATGCAGGTAACGATAAAATTTCAAGCTTCTGTAATAGTCAGGCGAACACTTTTCCCACTAAGGGTGCATTTTCTACCAGTTTTTAAAGACTTGGATTCTTGGGGGAAGAAAAAAAATCCCAAGAAAATATTGGGAAACAGTTCTGTCAGATTTCTAACTCAGAATTATTTAAGTTTCTCAACCTCACCCTTTATCATGTAATTCTGAGACCTCTGAGATCAGGAAGGTGGTCACTGCACCCTGTAATAGACCCTGCATTTATAGTTTGCCCACAGAATACAGTTGGCCTGTCCCAGAGACCAAGTCCTCCTTCCTTCTCCAAGTGCTTTGTGTAGTGATCATGTACAACACCATGGAGCCAGGGAGAATAGAGAGGGAAAAGGCAACCTGGATCCTGCACGCAGACAATTTACAGACATAGGTTTCTAGCTCATCCAAGTGCCTACTGGGTTCTTTCTGTCTATTATTTCTCAGGTAACTTAAGATTTAGCAGAACCATAAGCAAATTTGGGATCTTCTGTCTAAAAAGACCTAATCCAGTGTCCCCTACTTCAATGAATGGCCCTTATCTAGTACCCAAGATAGAAACCTATGATCACTAATTATATTCTCTCTCCCCTGGTACACAGCATATCCAATACATCAGAGTAAACTCTCCAAATACCTCTTCCAACACATGCCTCTCCAGAAGAGCCACTGCCTGCCCTGATCCAGCCTATCAGGATCCCTCCCCTGGACCACTAAGTGTACCCCCTAACTCACTTCCTCTTCTGATCTCCTGAAACATCTCCATGGTGAGTGAAACAGGCATTGTTTTAGTTTTTCAAACTGTAAATGGGATGAGATCACATTTACACATTTCCACTGTCACACTCCTACCCCTAGCCTCCCCCGATCCATAACTTCCCAGGGCTCCTAAGGGAAAAAAACGTTCCTCAGCATGTCCACAGGTCATCTGGCCTCTCTGGCTTCTGTGTCCTCTCCAGCCTCAAACCACATTCCGCTCTGCATCCTTATAGCCCTGGAGACTCTGTACTCCCTAGGAGGGTTACTCTTTCTGCCCAAAGCATCCCTTCCTCAGTCTCTCATCCCCAACTCTCACTTCAGGCTCCATGTTTGTGATCACTCCTCTTCAAAAACAGCTCTTCCTGACTTCTGATGAGGTCAAGTTCCCGTACCCCATACAACAGTAATTTTATGTCTATTGGCAGGTGTATGTGGTGCTTTGTGTTGGTGCTAGATAAAGCTCCAAGGCCAGGGACCAAGCCCACTTCTGCTTGTAGGCATGGACAGGTGAGCATCCCCCAGGAGGCATGGTCAACAAACTCCCTCTCCCCATCACAACAAGGCATGCTTACCCACATTTCATGGGAGGAAGTAATGTCAAGGGAGCAGAATTATTTAGTAGGAAAAGATGTTTTGTCCGTCTTTTATCCTCTAAGTTCCTAAAATAAAACCTGTAGTGACGGTGGCAGGGGAGGGAAGCTGAGGCATTTAGGAACAGCAGAGGTCATTTTCCCATCTGCTCCTCTCCATTGCAAGTTCTTCCTCTTCTGTCGTCAGTATCAAAATGGCAGCCATGTATGAGATCTCTAATAGAGATTGGTCAAAGCAAACCTCAGATTTTCTGGAAGTCGTTCCTTCCAAATCCAAGGATCTGTTGTTACTACTGTAGCCAGACAACATCATCTCTCCACTTTGGATTTATTTACTTTGTTTTGCAACAGAGTTATCACTTCTATCCTCAAGCACCAACATTTAATACACTAGCATATTCACATAATATACTTAGAAAGTATTAAGTAAAAAAGTCATTAAAATCAGCACACTTAGAGAAATAAAACCAATTGAATGGTGAAAATGACGAAGCTTTAAAAAGACTGCCAACTGATCTCTTTAGTCAGGGATACGACAAACATATGGACTGTAAAATTATCTTTCCCATTTTAGATTCACTATCAGAATTAGCAACATACTAATTGTCCTGTTCAGTCACCAGATCTTTAAATATCTTCATATTTTATTAATCTCTCTAATTAACCATCATTTTGACAATTTCTTCACTGGATTTAGAGACGTAATGTTTATGGTTATTTCTGTAAAGCCTGAAACAGTGCATCTGTGAGGATGGCAGCTCGCTGCCAGCCTTGGGGAAGCAGCAGCATGCACATCAACACAGTGATCCGAAATGATTAATTAACAAGTCAGAGGAGAAAACTGCTTAAAAGCACCATAGTTGGGAAACAATTTCAACATCCTCGGATATTTAAAAATATATATATTGAGAAAACATACTGTATGGTAAAATTTATGCAAAAATTTTAAGCAGAGGCAAAACCAAATAGCAATACAAGTCAGAATAGTGGTTGCTTTGGGATGGCGGTGACTGGGAAGGGCAGGAAAGGGCTTCTGGTAAATGTTCTGTGCCCTACAAATGGTTTCACTTCTGGAAACTTCAGTTGAGTTTGACACCCACAACCAGTATCCAGAAATACATTGCATTTAATTTTTTTTAAAAAGTTCCTTAAAATGTTCTGAATATTTAATTAAAACATCCTATAAATGTAATAGAATATAGCAGCTACATTCTTATTGCAGCCCTACTTTAGTCAGGAATAGTGGAGATCCCTTAAGTTCTCTGAGGGTCTAGAATAATTTGTAATTTATTATTTGACTTCAAAAATATTGGAAAAAACAGTATATGTTTATAAAATATCCTACATGTGTATATACACATATGTCACATACAATGAACGCACCCACACACCAGGCTACTCTTCAGTAGCTTGGAACAATTTACACAGGACTTAAATCACAGGTTTATGAATTCATCTGTGCAATGGATTTCTGGGGAAGGTTTTCACATTTTGTTCAACAGCTATATATTTATAAAAATTCAATTTCAAAATGCCTCTTATCCAATTAAACTATTAACAACATGCTCAGCATGCTCCCATAGATGATATATTAGAGGTTTAGTACTGCATTAATGAGAATAGATTCTGTAGTGAACTAAGTATAAATCAGAATAAGTATGATAATTCAAATAATGTAAAATGAAATATGCCATAAACTGAACAGCTGATGAAGCACTCTTCTTTAGTTCACAAATGAACATAATATACTAAAATTGCCTGAAAACACCAAGATAAATTCAATTTTTCCAGATCTCTGAACTGCCATGGGATAATGGAACCACCAAAAATCCCAATCTCTCCATAAGTCCTTAAAACACACACACACACACACACACACACACACACACAGAAATAAAAAAACAGATCTATAAGGAAAGAATTAATGAAAGCATCAATCCCTCATATCTACAACACACCTAGGGGAAAGGGATGGCCACATACTCAATGTCATGTGAAACAGGGAATAAATACCCAAGTCCAGTGAGACCAGCTCCCAAACTCAGATTTAGTGGGAAATTGAGTCAGGCATTAAGGGAAAAAGCAGTAGAGCAGAAAACAAAGGTATAGAGGTGTGGGAACACAGTGAAGTCACCTCCAGAGGGAGATACTGCCACCTTGAGTGTGGAACCATGGAGAACAGGTCTGAGAACCAGAGTCAGAGGCCACCCAGAGACTCCTCAAATTCCAGTGGCAAGTATGTACCCAGATACAATTTTTAACTAAAACTTGCTTGTGAAGTATTATTAGTAAACTCTAGGGGAAAAAATAAGTCCATGGTACCAGTACAGGTATTCTAACTTTTGATTATAACAACATATATTTAACTAATATTCTACTATTTCTTTTATTATTAATTTTTTGGTATCAGAGATTGAACCCAGGAGTGCTTAATCACTGAGCCATATCCCCAGACATTTTTAAACATTTTATTTAGAGACACAGGTCTCGCTGGGTTACTTAGGGCCTTGCTAAGTTGCTGAGGCTGGCTCTGAACTTGCAATCTTCCTGCCTCTTTATAAAAATCTCAATTTTTATAAAGAGCAGGGCATATAACAAACAGTTCATCCAATATAATAGTGAAATAACTTTCACAGGTACATACCTACACTTGCAGGGAATATACAAATTTTTTATCTTACAACAAAATTTACTTTTTGGTGTACAATTTTAAAAATATGAACACACATAGGCGTGTGCCACTGTACCAGGTCTGTATTCCAGTATTTCTCAAGACAAAACAAAATGATAAATCTTCAAGAACCAACCTATATTTAAAAGCAAATTCTAGTATTACTTTGGAAAAATATTTTTAACAGTCTTTAGATTACAAGTCCAGGCTTATTCTTTATTCTAAGAATTCACCAAGATCTCTGTTATTTTAATATTAGTTTATAAATTAATTTTTCCAAATTATTTTATGTGAATGAAGATAAAATAAGGGACTTTCATGACATAAATTTCTCTATTTTCTTTTTTTAAAAAATGTTTTTAGTTGTAGAGGTACACAATACTTTTATTTTATTTATTTATTTTTATGTGATGCTGAGGATTGAACCCAGTGCCTCACACGTTTCAGGTGAGTGCTCCACTACTGAGCTCCAGCCCCAATCCCAAATTTCTCTATTTTCTGATGTGTATGCTAGTGTTTTTCCTTGTATTAATATTTTAAAAATATGAAATAAAAGGGTACCATATTTCTATTTTCTAATTGGTATAAAAATATATAGCAGATCTCAAATATGACAATATAACGTGTGATTTCATAATTCTATCATTTCCATGGTAACTAAAAACATAAAAATGAAGGATCCAGGAGCTAATAGCACTGTCAAAGAGTTCAGTGATGCTTCACCCAATAAACAGAAATCCCCATCACTGAGCTTCACCATGGACATGGCCCTAGAAAATGCCCTGCCCATTTATCTGCCACCCCTGTGTGATGCTAGCTCATTACGAGCGGTCAGGATTAAAATCTCAATATTCCCATTAGTGCAGAGGAGACATGGGTCCAACAGTCAAAGGGACAAGGACCAAGACGCTGAACAAAGATGCCTCAATGGCTGCAAATGCTTTGCCTTTACTTAAACTTCCTATATTTTTGAAAAAAAATTTTTAGTTGTCAATATACCTTTATTTTTTACTTATATGTGGTACTGAGAATTGAACCCAGGACCTCACACATGCTAGGCAAGCACTCTACCACTGAGCCACAGCCCCAACCCTTAAACTTCCTGTTTTTAATGGTTCAAGCTTCTTATCAAAAATTAAGAAAAAAACAACAACCACCATCACTGACTTGCCATCCTCACTCAATTTGTAGATAGAAGGTAATAATCGAATTCCTTGGAAATCTCAATTTTTAAAAAGAGCGGGTCATATAACAGTTCATCCAATATAATAGTGAAATAACTTTCACAGGTACATACCTACATTTGCAGGGAATATACAAAATTTTTTATCATACAACAAAATTTACTTTTTGGTGTACAGTTTTATAAATCTGAACACACACAGATTCATATCATAATCAGGTGTCATCACCTGAAAACTCCCTCATGTTACAACAAAATTAATCTTAATTCACATTATTTTAATGCTTTTTCCCATGAACAAGCAGCAGAAACAATCCTTCTAAAACATCTGGAATCACTGATCCAGGCACTAAAAGAATCCATGGTATGTTTAGGCTTCTGTGTGCTCAGTTTCTTTTTCATGTAAAACTAGAGTCTGCTCTAAAGGCAGTGTTCCTTAGCCAGGTGTCCATGATCCACACCCCATAAGATATTCTCTTTGTGGATTTTATAGCAAGGCCAAGGCCTGAACTCAGAAGGGGCTCAACATACCCCTGCTTACTCCCAGACCAGGATACAGGCCCAAACATCATCAAAACGTCAAAGAAATCAAAGTCAGACGTCTAAAATAGGGGCTGTCAGCAGAAGAGATGGCAACACATTTCAGACGATGGTAGTGAAGTGAGAAGCACGTTGTCAAATGAAACAGAGAGGAATGCTGAGGGACACGGGGAAGCAAATATAGCAGAAAAAATGGAAATAAGAACGGCTGTGAACTGGAAGGTTACCGCAAGTGCAACCAAGGAACCGTCTCACTGAGGCTCAGGTGTACCTCCCACCCTGGCTTCCAGTTATCTCTCCTCAAGATAAATTATTTGATGTGGAATTTGTAGGTCAAAGAATATACCTGTTTCACATTTGTTTAAATCTTATGAGGTTTATTTCAATAACACCTCAAGACTTCCTAATCCAATGCCTTTTTGTTGAATTATACTGTTAAAACTGATTCTTATTCCAGAGTTGCACAGTTATCTGTTTAAATAGGCTTTGGCCTTTGGAGCAGTTCTAAAGAAATTCATTCTTATTTTAAAAAGAAAAAAAAAACAACAACAATGTAATAGGTCCACAAATAGACTGCTCCTTTGCTTTGACCCCAATCTAGTCCTGGTCCCATCTCTGGCAAAAAAGCATGACAAAATATTTATTACTAGCAGCTCTTGATATTGCTAAACTGGAGGTAAAGCTGAACCAAGCCTGAAATAACAAGGGTACCAATTGCTTTTTTCAACTTGTCATTTATTCATGAAGCAAGAACTTATCTTATTCTGAAAAGGTCAAAACTGCTTTGTGAAATATCACTCAAATCATAAGTTCTAAAGTCCACCAGCATCAAGAGGTCACCTTACATATGCATTCCTTTGCATAACACTTTTTCTTCACTTGGTGTGGTGGCACATGCCTGTAATCCCAGCTACTAGGGAGGCTGAAGCCAGCCTGGACAATTTAACGAGACCCCGTCTTAAAATAAAAAAAAATTTAAGATAGTCTGGGGACATGGCTCAGTGGTAGAGCACATGATGAGCATGTGTGATGTCCTGGGTTCAATCTGTAGTATTTAAAAAAAAAAAAATTTCAACTGCTAATAATAGCATTCTCTTATTTATACTAAACAACTAGGAAATTCACTAAATTCTGCTCATGAATCATTATTCTTATACATAGTTGTTTATCAGTACATTAAACATCCCTAGAAGCATGCACAAGAAACCATCCTGCTGGCTGCCAAAGCAGGGAATTTGTTGACTAGGAAACAGAAATTCTGAATCATGTAAATGCATTGCTATTCAAAGAACACATACTTGAAATTTAAATCAAGACAACTATTTCTGTAAATTATACCTTTCTAGTTTCTACATGCTGTCAGTTAACAACAATAATGAAACTTTATTAAAAGACTATCAGATACCAAGCAACACGGAGGCAGAATACACATGAAAGGTATGGAGAGAACAATTTCTATAAAACACTTCTTACAGAGAGTTGAGAAGGAATGCTTGCAAATGGCACTTTCTCCCAAAGGTTGAAAGGACCAACTGAATACCTTCTGCTATTTTCAGAACTCGGTTGGAGTGTGTGTGTGTGTGTGTGTGTGTGTGTCTGTGCGCATATGCGTGTGTAGTGAGGGAGGAGGAAGGGAGAGTAGCAGCACAATTGCTCTGCAGGGTTCCATTCACTGACCCAGACAATACTTCCAACAATAATGTGAGCCAATGAGCAGTGGTGACCTCTCCACAGGACAATCCTCCACCCCTACCTGTGATCCCAGGGTCCACCTGCAAATACACAGGCAAGGAATAAGGCAGTGGAGCCTGACAGCCTCAGAGTCAGGAATGAGAACAAAATGACAACAGTGCTCCTGCTCTGTAGTATGAATGTCATACAAATCCATCAACCTTCCTGGGGACAAGAGGGTGATGTATTTAACCTCAGCACTGTAAGCCAGTGCAGGTCAAACATGCTTGTGACCGGCTTACATGGGGAGGGGGGACTTGTGCCAGAGGGAAAATCAACTCCTTTTTTTTTTTTTCATACCTAAACATTTTTAATGAAAGAAACAGTATGTTGATTTGCACTTTAGCATGAGTTCCTTCTCTTACTGTGGAATTAATAAGCAGTTCTCAGACCAGCACAGTATGTGAACCACACCTATAGTAGCACTACAAATATGAGTATAATGACAGGAAGTTTCAGTAACAATAACTAGGACAACTGGGAGAGATCCTAAAAATCCAAATTCCCTTAAATTCTGCTGATGTGTGAATGAATAACTATGTCATCAGTTGACAAGGGCTTGCATAGGACACTTTCCAAGGACATTAAAGATTATAAACCTTTCTCCTGCAGTAATGAATAAGCAGGACAAGGCATTCAGGTTTATGTTTTTTGTTTTTTTACGTGTGTGTGTGTGTGCACATGCATGTGTGTGGTGCTGGCGATGGAACCCAGAGTGTCACATACGCTGTGTAGGCACTCTACCACTGAGCTACATTCCCAGGCTTGGCCTTATTTTAAAGCAAAAAGAAAAACAAAAAGAAAAGAAAAGTCCTATAAGATATGTACCCAACAAATCCTTGTAATCCAACTGCTAAGACATCTTTCTATTGAGCCATACTCTTCACATATGTGTTAGTCTTCATATTTAAAAAAATATATATTCTTTAGTTTACTTAAATAGGTTCTTGGTTTAGATTACTTTATAAGTTATTTAAATATTCCTCATAAATGTCAAGCACATGAGTAAATTTAACATTACAAGTTGTATACTATTCTTAGTTTGAAATTATTTATTTAAAAATTACCTGAAATTAACTTTATGGTTTTTGACACCTCCCCCTGCACCCCCTCAATCCTTCACTGGTTAGAACACTGGGATTCTCAGTCACCATCATTGTGCTCCTGTTGCTCTACAGATCCTGCTGGTCCTAGGAGCACACGACTACCTTTTGCCTCCAAAAGGTTTAATAACAGTGCTGCATCACTTTCCTCATAATTATTTGCATGTCTGTGCATGAACCACATTCTGAAAACATAGTCTGCAAATAACAAAAGCATGAAACAGCAGATCATTTTTGTTCTTTCATATCATCAGCGAATTCTCAAATGTGTTTAAGCTTCGCCTCATTAATTTCCTCTTATCAGCAAAATGATGAACTCAAGTTACGGGAACTCAAAGCAAGAAAAGCTAAAGAAGCCCATTACTTCTCATGATATGTTCATTTTAACAATGTCTCTAAAGAGAGAATTACAAAATATTATTTGTTGTTTGAAAAGATCCACTTGCTATGGAAAATCAAATTTTAGATTAACTGGTTTTATATTGTTTCACTCTGAATTTTGAAAAAGAAAAAATTCTTTATCTTATAACATATCCTGAATCACAGAAAGAATATTCTCCATTTTTTAAAATATATTTTTATACATTTTAAAATTTGCTGTAATTTACATACAGTAAAAGTTATTCATCTTGCTGTACAGTTCTTTAACAAATGTACTGAGCTATGAAATCATCACATAATCAATATATGGCACAATTCCATCACTCCAGAAACTACCCTTAAACCTGCACCTTATTCCTAACCACTAGCAACCACCCTCAGTAAATTTTAATGTCCTGGTTTAGAAGGGATGTATGTTACAGCAACCTCAGGACAACTCTGTTAGCAAAGAGAAGACAATACAGAGCTCTACCTATGATCTTGTTCATAAGTCCTTCCTGAACATTCTGTGTTTCTAGGCTGTGGATGAACAGAACTGTTCTATCAGACAGCTGCGTTCTCCTTTCTATGACTGAGAGTATCATAAAAGAATATTAACAAACTGTATTCTTTCTGTTCCTATCTTACCTTTGTTGTGAAATGTTCCCTCAACCCAAGTTCCTCATCCAGTGACCACATCACAGGCTTAATTACTAGCACAGATGGTGCCAATTAGTTTCTGTGTGAAGTGCAGAGATGCAAAGGATAATGACAGCACTACAGCCTTCCCTGCATGTGTAGGAATGGTCACGGCTGGGGCTCAATGACGACAGCCTGGGGACAACCATGTCTGTACCTTCTGAAGCTCATCTTCACCTTGTGTTCAGCCTGCCAAGGAGAGCCTTGACCTTCAGGCTCAGAATGGGCACACCTTACAAAAAATACACATATAGATGTATATGGCATTTATGTATTTTTTCATTTGGAACATGAGGGTCTTTAATTAATACATGTAAAATAAGAAAATTTCTTAGAAAGTAATCAACATTTAAAAACTTTTCCTTCTCTTCCCTTCATGGCCCTTAACATCTTTAGAAATCCGCAGTCCATTTTTAGTAACACTGATAACATAATGGGCTGGGGAACACATTTTATTAATTAAATTATAGTAGCAATATTAACATTTTACATTTGCAAGCACCTTGGAATCCACAAAACGCTCTCACACAGTTTCTAATTTAATCTAGGATGTATCATGGCACCTTGGGGGACTACAAAATAAACTAAAGCCTAAAGAAATCCAAAGCTCTGAAGCCTTTAAGCTATAGACTAAAGGAGGTGGAGAGACAGAAACAATAACAAAAGACCAACTACAACATATCAAAATAATGAGAAATATCAGGACTGTAGAAATGGGGAAGGCAAGGTGGGTTTAAAAATAATGGAGAAGAGCAATTGGTAGACCCCAGCTGTTCTTTTGGACTGATGTAGAAAAAAGCAAAGGAACCTGCAGGGCAGTGAGGTCGGTGGACAGGAGCAGAGGCGGCTGCTGTCTACACACACAGGGCTAGGTGCTTTACAGACACCACCCTTGCATCCACCCCACAGCCCCACTTGGGAGCTGCTCCCTAGCAAGGGCAGAATTGGAGGTTCAACCTCATAGTGATAAATTCAATTTTCATTTTTACCCATCATTGAAATGGTCAAGTTTAGAGTTTATGTTAGTAAAGGAAAATAAATTTTGAAGTCATTCAAACTAGTGCACTAAGAGGCCATTTTGGAATGAAAGGGGATGTGATATTTTCATGATGAGCTCAGAGCCTTCCATTGGTTTCTCCATCATCATCCCCCACCTCCAATTCACGCTTTCCTCTCTCCCTAAGAAAACCCACAATCTGATTTTGTCCCTCACTTGCTCCTACCTCTAGAGCTGCCCCAATGTCCCACTCTTCCTTTGAAGGTGTTCCCTGCCACACAAAGCCTCCTCAAGTACATTTCTTGCAGATTCAAAACTGCTCAACACCCCATCCAATATTTTAAAGGGCAGAAGTGTCTTCTATGCTTCAATTCTAGTTTCAATTGAAACTAAAAATGCTTTCTTGTCTCCCCATTTCCCAAAGGAATAACATAGATAGAAAATCAGAGAAATCAGAAAGTTTGAATTGGAATTGGTTCACCTATCTAAAAGAAAAGGTCACTGTCATACAAGAACAAGGTTAGCAGGAAGTTCAAGGGGAAACTATTGAAACAAGCTTGTCTGCTGCTGGGGGAGAAGAGCGCAAGTATTTACATTTGAATGCCCATATGTATGACCTTCTGTGATTTCACTTTAACAAAAATAATGCAGCCAGACTTTGAAATGATGACTTACAAGGTGGAAAAGCTGTGGAATTGGTTTTCTAATTCTTACCCCCTGTGTAATTCTTTTCTGAAAGGAATACTATTGTGAATGTGAAGTTGAGACTCGCCTTTTCCTAAACTTTCCAGGTCAAGAAACAGGCTAACCACTGTAAGATCTTAAAATAAAAATGCAGAGTAATTTTCAAAAGTTGCACGTTAACAAAAATGTATTTAAGATGGGAGTGGTGGTGTGTGCCTGTAATCCCAGCAGCTTGGGAGCCTGAGACAGGAGGATTGCAAGTTCAAAGCCAGCCTCAGCATCGGTGAGGTGCTTAGCAACTCAGTGAGATCCTGTCTCTAAATAAAATACAATTTAGGACTGGGGATGCGGCTCAGTGGTGAGTGCCCCTGAGTTCAATCCCCGTTACCCACCCCCCCCCCCAAAAAAAAACACAACAACAACAGCAAAACTATATTGAAGAAGAATATGTGCTAACCATCAGGGCGCTGGGTTCTTCAACCAAATATTTCCCATTAACTAACATACCTAAAAGCCAGGCCTCTAATTTAGGAATCTAAGGACAGAAGAAGCCCACAGAGGTGATCCAGTTGGGGCCAGTAATTCCTCAGTTATTCAATAAAGTTAGCAGAAATGCAGAATCATAAACATGTATATATTTGTATATTTTAGAATGCATGCAGTGAAATAATAACCCATAAGACAATGCCTACAATATTCAGATTTCTTTTCTTTAAAGAATAGTGAAAACTTGAAGATACTTATCAAACAATGTGAAAACAGAATCTGGAAACTGCCCATATTTTTATGGTTTCTCCCCAATCCTTTATAACTCTCATTTTTATCCAACCTGATAGTAAATTGTCTTTATGGAGTCTTTCTAAAAGTTTGCACAGAAATGATGGTTCTATTTTAGCACATGTTTTTCATCAGTTTTCATTTCATCTAATTAAATTATGCCAATTACAGTAACAAGAATGCCACACGTAAACAAATTTGGTAACAAAATACCTCTGGGTAAGTACTTAACTCAGTGAGTAGACATCTATCCCACGCTCTCATCCCAACTCCCTGCAGGGGGAGCACCTCTATAGTCAGGACACCCACAGGAGGGAATGGAGAAAGCTGGGTCATCTGGGGCAGGAAGGCAGCAGAATTTCTCTCTCAGATAGCTCTGTAGAGTTCCAAAGCAGGGCCTGTGTGTTACAAAATGCCTCGTGTACATTAAGCACACAGTAAACATGTATTCAATGAAAGAATCTGCCTTGACTGTCCTTAATAATTCCCCACCCATTAGGAAAGCACAGAAGAAGTTTTCTTTGGATAAAAATTGAAGAAAGACTAGGAAATAACAAAGATTATCAACAGAAATAAAAGAAACAAAAATAGGAAGAAAAAATATAACTCCATAATTCCATTTGTATGTACCCTAATCCAAAAGTCAAAGCCCTTTTTTATCTTCCCAGAAATCCAACATGTGCTCAACATTGGGAAATAGTGATCAGATGAATGACTTGACTGGCTGTGGGTTCCTTCCTAAGTTAAGTTTTAAACTGCATTCTCAGTGTTTAATCAAACCTCTCAATTGCATAAAGAGTCCTCTATAAGAACAGATTTTCTTTTCCTGAAAAAAACAATGACAATAACAACTAACAAATATTGACTATTTAATCTTCATAGGCACTGTATAAATATACTGTATGCATTTATTGATTTAATCCTCATAACAATGCAGGAAGTATGTACTGAAGTCATTCAAAGACACAGAGCTAGCTAATGTGTAGTCAGGAGTTGAACCCGGAGCCTTTGTTCTCAACCACTGTGCAATACCACCTAATATCCTTCAGATGATCTTATAAATAGAATGTTAATATTTTACCTAAGAGGTTTCTTCATATACGTCCCAAAAGTTCGATATCAAAGTCTGCAATTATAAATCTGAAATTAATTCTTAAATGTCTGATACTAAGTACAATATGTGTGCACTGGAAAAAAATTACAAATGACTCATTCACCCATTAAGCAATTACTTAATCACTTGAAAACAAAGAGTTAAAATAATTTGATAAACATGTCTCGGTTCCTGAGTATTTGCTGTGTGCTGGACCTTGACCAGACTCTCAGGAAGATCAGAGTTGGAAAAGGAGACTTACGAATGCTGCCGGTTCAGGTTCCAGTAAATTCTAACACTGACTTATAAGAAGGGCTCTTGGATGTCCAAGGATGGAATAGAAACCAGTGGAGGTGAAAGGAAAAGGATATTGCATTCCACTGAGGTATGTCTTCTGAAAGCCATGCACCATAACAGAGAAGAAATAAGATCAGAATTTCATTTAGGAATAACAATTCCAGAAACAGAGTGCATGGGGCAAAGGAAGGGCAGCATGAGAGTCAAATGGCTAGTGAGGTTCTGCCATGAGAGTCTAGGTAAGAACCACCAACTGTACCATGTGGTATGTGAATTACACTGAGAGGTAAAAAAAAAAAAAAAAAAAAAAAAAATTATCCTCAGTAAATCCATTTTAAAAAACAAGCCAGATGAGAAATTGTGAGTACCTGAACTCAAACCATGCCAATGGTGATCAGTGAGAGAAACCAAACAAATATTTTAAAGTCAAAATGGGAAAGACTTGATCAATGGATTGGTAAGAGAGGGTAGGGGTGGACTGAGGAGTGGAAGCAAGACCCAGAAGAGAGAAACATAGACATGCCACAGGAAGGAAGAAGAGATGGAAGCTAACATATAAACAACCAACAAAACCAATGCAGCATTATTATGGAAATGCATCCAGGAGCCAATGGAGACATAGACTAATCACTAAAAGATCAACCCATTAATAATGATGGTACTATTATCTGTTATCAGTCTTCCAATTCCTCTTCTGGGTCAAACACATACCTGTCACTTCTCACTCAAATTACCAACATACTCATTGTACATCTGAGGAAACGGAAGATGCACAGAGATTAAAGGAAAAATTGAAATTCTAGTTCAGCTATAAACTGACTCTGACACCCCAAGCTACTTCTATGCTGTGACACTGCCTGCTTAACAAACGATGATGACAACACTAATAAGATAATCGAAGTGTCATTCTGCCACTGCTGAGCCAAGTCAGAACTGCCACTCGTATCCCCTGTGTCTCAATCCAGTACTCAGCTCTGGGTCAGGCATTTCACATACAAAATAATCTCACATTCACCTTATAAGAGTGGTAGCAGGATCTGCTAAGTGCCAGAAACTTGTGATTAGAATATGCCTTTGTCACTTCTACTTTTCAGAGCATCTGTGCAAGGGAAGCTGCACTCACCTCAATCTGCTAGTCAAAGAAATGGGCTCACAAAACAAGGTAATGGCACTAAGAGGCAGGGCAGGGACAGATCCCACATCTGCATAGTTTTAAACGACTATATGTAAATACATCTCTCTTATCTCTCTTCCCCATCCCTTCTTTCTTTCCTTCCTCCTTTTCCCCCCTTCTCTCTCCAGAAAGGGAGAATACATGTGACAAAAATGTTCCAAATTAGTAGATCCTCACATAGGTAGGGTATATAGGGATTATCTAAATTGTCTTGCAAATTCTCTTTAAGTCTGAAACTAGAAAAATAACCCTGGGAGGACATAAAAAACCATGAGGGCTCAGTCAATCCTTAGAAGATACCTTTAATCATTATAAACTCATGAGAAACACTGTGGAGTGGGAGTGGGGGGGGAGGTGTCAAAAAACTAATTAAGTGGGTTTTTAAAATTTTTTTATTCTGATTTATTATAAAAGACAGCAAAATGCATTACAATTCATATCACACATATAGAGCACAATTTCACTTCTCTGGTTGTATACAAAGTATATTCACACCATTCATGTCTGTGAATAGTAATGATCATCACATTCCACCATCATTTCTAACCTCATGCCCCCTCCCTTCCCCTCCTACCCCTCTGCCCTATCTAGAGTTCGTCTATTCCTCTCATGCTCCCTCTCCCTACTCCACTATGAATCAGCCTCCTTATATCAAAGAAAACACTCAGCATTTGGTTTTTGGGGATTGAAGAATAAAATACTAAGTTAACCAACTCCATCCATTTACCTGCAAATGCCATGATTTTATTCTCTTTTATTGCTGAGTAATATTCCATTGTGTATATATGCCACATTTTTTAATCCATTCATCTACTGAAGGGCCTCTAAGCTGGTTCCGCAATTTAGCTATTGTGAATCGTGCTGCTATAAACATTGATGTGGCTGTGTCCCTTTAGTATGCTGTTTTTAAGTCCTTTGGGTATAGACCGACTAGAGGGATAGCTGGGTCAAATGGTGGTTCCATTCCCAGTTTTTCAAGGAATCTCCATACTGCTTTCCATTTTGGCTGCACCATTTTGCAGTCCCACCAGCAATGTATGAGTGTGCCTTTCCCCCACATCCTCATCAACACTTATTGTTGTCTGTTTTCTTAATAGCTGCCATTCTGACTAAGTGAAATGAAATCTTAGAGTAGTTTTGATTTGCATTTTTCTAATTGCTAGAGATGATGAACATTTTTTCATATATTTGTTGATTGATTGTATATCATCTGAGAAGTGTCTGTTTAGGTCCTTGGACCATTAACTGATTAGGTTATTTGTTTTTTGGTGTTTAGCTTTTTAAGTTCTTTATATACCCTAGAGATTAGTGCTCTATCTGATGTGTGAGTGGTAAAAATTTGCTCCCAAGATGTAGGCTCTCTATTCACCTCACTGATTGTTTCTTTTGCTGAGAAGAACTACAATTAAACATGTGTGGTGCAGCCCTGTTGATCACCAGGTCCTAAACATTAAAAATGCAATGTAACTTCTGGAATAAGTAGTTAACTCATTTTTCACTTAGAAAAACAACAGCTTTCAGCAGATAAATTGTTAGCACTTAATATGTCAAACTGGTACAGCTTCCAAACTCAGAATTAAAAGGACACTGTAATTTTATTTAATACTAAAATGAAATATTATCTAACATTTGATATTTGTAAGATTTTTAGGTCATTTCTATTTTTTTAACTTGGAGTTTTAGTGCAATTCTGCATTTAAATCAACAATCCTTTGCTTGAAATTACATCAAAGAAGTGAACTAAATTTGTTTTAAAAGTGAGGCGCATTACTCCTTAAGGGGAATTACTGATTTGATCTTGCAGGCTAAACTTTATGACATTACCAGTATTTGCTTATTTTCAACCCACAAAAATGGCATATTCGTAAATTTTCTTCTTATACATCAGTTGGCTAATTCTCCTGTTTGGTCAATAATAAACTATTTTACAAAAAAAAAGTAGAGTTCAGTTACCATTGACTTTCAAAGGCAACACTAGATGGCAGTAAATACACAAAAGCCGAGACATGGCAGTTCTCAGCAAGTAGTAATGACCATTTTACCCTCTACTCAACTTCGTGCTGCTTTAAATCAAGCTCTAAAAAACATCCTAATTAAAAACCTCACTTAAAAATTTAAAGGTAGCTGGCTTCGAAAATGTGAGACAAAAAAAGCTATTGAAACTATCAATTCATCCAATTTTAAATTAAAAAGTTTAAGTTAAGTTAAACATTAACTTTAAAAAATTATTGCATTTTCTAAGACTTCTTTGTTAACAAATTCTAACCATATAATTATATCTAGATGCTAACTAATTTGGAGAAAATGTTTAACTTAAATTGATTTTTCCATCAAGATGTTAAAAATGTATATAAGACTTTACTTCAAATATATATTTAGAGTTTACTTATTATGGCTTTTTGGGAATTAGTGAAATCTCAACTCATTTAGAAGCCATGAATAAATTATGAAAGTACAGCAAGCCATGCTACAAGAAAAACATTCTTTTAAAACCAAATAAATACTAACATTATCTAGACTCCAGAAAAAAAATAAGAACTAAATAATAATTTGATTTTAAAATAATAAATTTAAGATTTTTACTTAGTTACCTGAAAAGATATTTCCAGGTTTAAGAGGAAAATCTTATAAATATAAAGAAACATGTTAATTTGATCCACTGATAGTTTTGATAAACTTTTTGTAACAACCTTTTTTGATTCCAACTTTACTGGGGTATAATTGACAAATAAAAATTGCATATATTTAAGGGTACAATATATATTGTGAAATGACTAACACAATTAAGCTAATTAACATGTCTATCACCTCACGCAGTGACCTTATAACAATGTGAATCGTAATTTCAGCATGATTTTATAAGCTTAAATGGTAACAAACCAAAAACTTACTTTTCCTTATTTGTAAATGTTCCTCTTTTTGGATCATTACAAGACCAGATGGCGTTCAGTTGAGGTCTCAGTAACACTAGAATAAAATTAGCTAACTTACTAATTTTTTGATTACTTCTAACACCTTCTCTGAGATTAGTTTTGTACTTACACACAAAATGCTCAATTTATAAGCCAAAGTGAGGGCACTCTCAAATGTAGGAAGTCAGTAAAGTAACAGGAGACAGCCAGCAAATCTCCCAAAGTAAGAGAGAACTGGGCCCTGGTACCTGATTAAGGTATCATTAAATGCAAAAAAAAAAAAAGCAGCAGTCTGATCAATGGTACTGTACAAGAAGGAAGACAGCTAGTCGGAAATCAGGAGAAAGAGAAGACAAAATCAAGAGGTGGGTGACACTAAACTCATCCTGCACTGCTCAGAAGTTGACAAATGGACACCAAGACCTGGCTCAGAACAGAGACCTGCTCTGTTTGGAGGCAGGGGTAGTTTTCAGGTTTCCATGTCCCTCAAGACTAATACATTTTCCCTGTTCTGACCCATCATTCACCAGGAAATCATTTAATAACCAGTTCCACTTGTACTATAACACTAACTATTATGGTCACTGTAAAAGTATCTCCTACCTGAAATCAGCTACTTGACATCCTGGTAGGCCCCTTATACATCTTAATAGTTTGCAGCTTATGTTAATCCCAAAAGCCTAATCAATCTTGGATGGCAAATAATTCTGTATTGGCAAAGGCAAGTTTCTAGATATTCAAAGTTATGGGCCATAACCTAAATCAAGAAGCCCAGCCAGCTGGTTTCTCCCTCTCCAAAGAACCTCCGTCTTATTCACTCATTTCTGCAGGTAATAAATCAGTCTTGCAAATAGCTCTCCAAAATCTTATTCAACTCACAACATTCAAAATCGACTTCCTTTTATCTGCCAGGGCCAATCTCTTTCCCCTCCTACACACTACTGTCTAAAATCACTCTCAAAATGCATATTCTACATGTAGCATCTATTATGAATATAGATTCCTATGAAATATGATAAAAGAGCAAAAAGGGCAAAGCAGAATATATTTCTCTAGCTAATTCCAGAAATGTACACATTCATAATTTCATTTCTTCTATTCAACCCTGAATCCGAAGGCCTTGGGGATATGAAACACCACTCTCTGTTCCTGCTAAATACTGCTTTAATAAATTTCTATAACTGTTCTTTTAAAAATTTTGAAAAATGAAAGGTTATGGTATTCTTTTAACAATGATAAACACTAGCAATGAAAAATCTTTGGGAAAATTCTTCTATTTACTTTTGATTAGTGTTTAATTTTCAAGGTGTTGTAAGAATCCATATTCTAAAACATAATAACAAAGGAAAAACTGAAAAGTACAGAGACAGCCTACCTGTACTTTGCATGTTAAATTATGTATTATTCCACTAATTATATTATGGAGTTTGATAGTGTTTCACAACAAATTTTATATTTGTGGCAAATGAGACATAAATCATTATTAACAAGCATTACTTAGGATTTGCTTAAGAAAACAGAAGTGACATTTCCCCAGAATAGACAAAAAAATACCTGTTAAATTTGTAGGATGTTATTCCAAAGAGGATTTATCCACTCAGCACAATAGCTAAAAAAGTCACTTCCTATTTGCATCCTGATAGTCTGGGCAGTAACCATAAATAAACAGCCTGAATCCTCATGCCCTCTATTTGAACTGTGCTGCTTTCTTACCAGTAAATGCATGATACTGAATTGTCATGGTCAGCAGGGACAGCACTGCTTTAGAATAGATAACAGAGACATCTGATATGGATGCTATTTCAAATAATAAATTTTCACTTACCTCCACTGCTACTACAATCAAAATGAGGTCTGTTTTTGACTCTGGAAAGACTGCATTCACTTGAGGTGACATTCCAATCAGAGCACAGTTAGTGACCACAGATATGACACTCATTGTTTCAAAAGCCAGCTAAAATAAAGAAGAATGTGAAGTTGCAATGACCATTTTCATAGTTCCTTATCCTTTTCTTTTTCATATTATCTAAAAATCAAGAAAAAGTCTTTCCCCACATTCTACACATTTCAAGTACATTTTAAACTTTCTTCTGTCGTGTTTTGATTTTTCTTTTGTTGAAAAAAGCTATACTGTTAGAAGGTATTGTAGACAATTTGGCTTGACTATCCTGAAGAAATATGTTCTACTGTCTCAACTGGAGGTGACCAGGCACCTGAATTTGGAATACATCCAATACACTGTTAAAGCTATTCTACTCTACTCATATTTAAGAGGAATCTAAAGGGCCACCAGAGAAAATATCTTACAAATACACATAATACTTGAAACAATTTATTTTGTGAAGCTGTCTTTCCATTTTGACAGATCACATAACACATCCAGTTTAGCTGTAACCAACACCAATTCTAAAAAGTGATTCTTTCCTAGTAGCACTTACCAAACCACCATAGAACCTTAGAAATGCAGAGATGCCAGGCTCTATTGAGACCTACTCTCATCCTTGATCCTGTGAAGGAGATCTTGGTGCACACTTCCAGGTATGGATAGAAAACAGTACTGGCCGTGGCTCTTTTTCTTTTTTTAACATAAAGCTTGGGCTATCACTACTTGATAACCACTAATTCCAAGAAATACAAAGTCTTTATTCCTATTATAACTTTACCTCTATTGTATCTTCTAATGGTTATTTGTATATGAAACAGTTACTTACTTCTGTATGTTAAGTTTGTGAGTTATCATATTTTCATATTACTTGTAGCAATTTTGATTCTCTGGGTTTTCCCAATCATATAATCCAATGATCACATCATCTCCAAACAGAGTTTTAGCTCTATTCCTAGTTTTTATACTTATAATTCCTTTTCTTGTCTAATTAGGTTGGGCAGTAATTCTAGTGCCATACTCAACACTAAAAGTGATCACAGACACCCTCATCTATTAAAAGCCATTTGGTTTTGTTTTACTGTCTACTTAATATCTTTAAGTAAAGGTGATTTGTATTATTCTTATTCCTGTTTCTAGTTTTCCTTGCACTCATCTGTGTGCACATGTCGGTTCAAATAACTGTATCACATGTTTGATTTCTGTTCTGCCAGAACAGTCAAGACACCAAACAGTTCAGCACCTCAAGGAGTCCTGTTGTTGCCCTTGTATAATTTATCTAGCCACTCACAGTCACTAAGCTGCTTTTCTCTTCCAAAATTTTGTCATTTAAAAAATGCTACATAAATGAAGTGATATGTTATGAAACCTCTTTTTTCATTCATTATAACTGCCTGGATATTCATCTAAATTGTTCCACATAGCAAGAGTTTGTTCCTTTTTATTGCACAGTGGCATTCTATGGTATGAAGAACATTTGGTCTGATTCACTTTTGTGCTATTACAAATAAAGCTGCTATAAACGTTTCTGTACAGATTTTTATATGAACATAATGTAAATTTTCTCTGAGATAAATGTCCAAAGGTAGAATCATGAGTTTATAAGGCAGTTGCACGTTCAGTCTGATAAGAAAGAGCCAAGCTGTTTCCAGAGTTGTGTGTCATTTTATATTAATTATTCTGCATCCTTACCAGTTCCGGTACTGTCACTTCATTTATTCTAGCTACTCTGATAGGTGGGCAGTAGTATCTAATTGTGCTTTTGGTATGCATTTCCCTGGATAATGTGCAACATCTTTTTATGTACTTATTTGCTATTAGCATGTCCTCTTTGGAAAAATGCCTGTGCATATATTTGGTCCTTTCCAAACCAGACTGTTTATTTTCACTATTGAATTTGCAGAGCTCTTTATATATTCTAGATACTAGTCCTTTGTCAGATATGTGGTTTGCGAATACTTTCTCTCAGTCTGTTCATATTCTTTCACATGGGCTTTCACTGAAGAAATTTTAAAAACTGTCACTAAATTCAATGTATATATTTTCCCTTCTTATGAATTATACTTTTGGTTTTACATCTAAAACCTTTTTTCCTTCCTCTAGAACCAAAAGATTGTCTGCATTTTTTTCCTAAAGATTTTATAGGTTTACATGTTTTACTTAATCACACAATCCATTTTGTGATTTTTTTTTAATAAAGTGAGTCCAATTAATCTGGCACCAGGTTTAAAATGTTGTCCTTCCCCTACTGAATGAATTACTTTGGCAGCCTTGTCAAAAACCATTTGGGCATACTGGTATGGGTCTATTTCTGAGTTCTCAACTCCATTCTTCTGTGTCTTTCCTTCTACTAATACTACATCATCTTGATTACTGATTACTTGATTATGTAATAAGATTTAATATCGGGTAGCCAGGTAGCATGTCTTGTCCTAACACTTGATTTTTCTCTCTAAAGATTGATTTAGATATCCAAGTGCTTGTGCTACCCATATAAATTTTAGAATAAACTGTCTATGTCTGTAAAAATCCTTACTAAGATTTTGACAGTTATTGCATTAAATCTATAGATCAACTTGGGAAGAAATGACATCATTATTCTGTTCAGTCTTCTAATCCACAAGCATGTTAAGTTTCTCCATTTACTCAGGTCTTTGATTTCTTTCCTCAGAATTTCATAATTATCAGCATTCAGATCCCGAACACATTAAGTGTATATCTTCAAGTTCTTTGAAGCAATTACAAATGTTGCTGTTTTAAAATTTCTTCACATTTCATTGTTAGTATATAGAACTGTGACTGATTTCTGTGTAACAATCCTGAAACCCTACCAAACACCCTTATTAGCTCTAAGAGAGTTCTGCAGATTCTTTGGAACTTTCTAAGTAAACAATCACATCATATGCAACTTGGGACCGTCTTATTTCTTCCTTTTCAATTAATATGTCTTTTATTCTTTTTCTTAATTATTTACACTAAACTTCCAGTACTTAGGCTTAATAAAAGTAGTAAGAGTACACATGCTTGCATTCTTCTCAATCTTAGAAAGAAAGCATTCATTGTTTCACCACTGAGTATGATATGAACTTTAGGATTTTAATAGATGTTCTTTATCAAGTTGAAGTATTCTTATTTTTCTAAGTTTGAATGAGGTTTAGCTTTTGTCAAATACTTCATCTGCATTGATTAGTATAATCATGTGATTTTTCTTCTTTAGGTTATTATGGTGGATTATATCAATAGATTTTCAAATGCAAAAGCAGGCTTCATCCCTGGACTAAATCCTCCTTATAATGGTATATAATTCTAGTAACATTGCCAAATTATACTTGCTAGTCAATTTTAAGATGTTTTGTGTATATATTCATGAGAGATTTTTAAAAACTCTTTATGTCTGGTTTTGCTATTGAATTGATTGTATAATTCATAAAATGAATTGGGAAATCTTTTTTCCTCCTCTATTTTCTGTAAATTAGTGTTAATTCTTTCTTTTTTAATATTTATTTTTTAGGTATAGATAGACACAACAAAATGCTTTATTTTTTTAATTTTTTAAAAAATATATTAATTTTTTTAGCTGGGCCCAATATCTATTTATTTTTATGTGGTGCTGAGGATCAAACCCAGGGCCTCACATGTGCTAGGCAAGCGCTCTACCACTGAGCCACAACCCCAGCCCCAAAATGCTTTATTGTTATGTGGTGCTGAGGATTGAACCTGGGTCCCACCTGTGCTAGGCAAACACTTTACTGCTGAGCCACAATCCCAGCCCCATCTTTCTTTAATTTTTTTTTCAGTTATAGTTGGGCACAATACCTTTATTTTATTTATTTTTAAGTTGTGCTGAGGATCAAACCCACCATCTGGCATGTGCTAGGCGAGTGCTCTACTGCTGAGCCATAACCTCAGGCCCCAGTGTTAATTCTTCTTTAAATGGTAGAATTCACCAGTGAAATTATCTGAGCCAGAACACTGATTGGCAGGGGAGGGGAGGGTCTGTAATTACAAATTCAATTTCCTTCATGGTAATAGGCCTGCTTAAATGGTCTATTTCATTTTAGGTGAGTTGTGAAAGTTTGTACTTTTTGAAAGAATTGGTTCATTTCACCCAAGTTGTCAAATTTGTGCTTATAGAGCTGCCCACAGAATTCCCTTGTTACCCTTTTGATGACTATAAGATCTGTAGTGACATCCCCTTTCATTTTTATATTGTTATTTGTCTTTTCTCTCTTTTTTAGTCTTGCTAGATGTCTATCAATTGGAATTTACCTTTTCAAAAAGCCAGATTTTTGTTTCACTGATCTTTTCTATTATTTTTGCTTTCATCTTCACTGGTTTGTACCTTCTCTTTATTATTTCTTTATTCTGAGTAACTTACTTTGAGTTTATTTTCCTTTTCTAGTTTCTTGAACAGGAAGTGAGATTTTTTACCTGAATTTTTTCCGCACATGCATTTAATACTATAAATTTCTTTGTCAGGGCTGCTTTACCTATGCCTCACAAATTTTGATATACAGTACTTGCATTTTTATTTAGCTTCATGATTCTTTTGATTTTCTCTGACACATGGCTATTCTGAAATGTGCTATTTGATTTTCAGATATTTGGAGATTTTGCTGTTATCTTTCTGTTACTGATTTTTAGTTTGGTTCCACTGTGACCATACTTTGTATGATTTCAATTCTGTTCTATGTACCAAGATATGGTCTATCTTATTGAACATTCTGAATGCATTAGAAAAAAAATGTGTATTCTATTGTTGTTGGTTGGAATGTTCTATAATGTCAATTAGATACTGTATTCTTCTGTATTCTTGCTGATTTTGTATTTAGTTGTTCTATCAATTGTTGAGGAAGGAATGTTGAAATCCTGACCGATAACTGTGAATTTATCTACTGTTCCTTTCTGGTCAGGTTTTTTGTTCACCTCTTGTTTGGTAGATATATACCTAAAGACAGATATTATCTTCCTAAAAAATTGACCCTGTTATCATCATAGAATATTCCACTCTGGTAATGTTTTGCTCAGAAGTCTACTTTCTCTGATACTAATATGGCCACTCCTGCTCTTTTAGAGCAATAGCTCCATATTTATCTTTTTCTTTCCTTTTACTTTCAATCCATATATATCACCATTTAGACTGAGTTTCTGAAAGACTATATATATGTACATACATTTTTTTCTTCAATTGATATCTTCAGACCATTTACATTTTAAATAATCATTAATGTTCGGACTTCAGCCAGTCATTTCTTCATTTTCTGTTTGTTCCTTGTTTTTCATTTCTGTTTTCTTTTTCTTGCCTTACTGAGGTTTACTTAATTATTTTTTAGAATTCCATTTTGATTTATCTATAATGTTTTGAGTATGTCTTTTGTATAAATTTTTAGTGGTCGCTCTACGATTACATTACATATATATATAACTTAACATATTCCACTTGTCCCATCACTTACCAATTTGAGTGAAGCATGGAAACTTATCTCTTTTATTATCCCTTATCTATATTTATCTTAATATTTTCTTCACATATGTTTAGAATTATTAGTATTATAACTTTTGCTTCAAACATCAAAAAAAACTAAGAAAGCTCAAGAGAAGAAGAAAAGTCTCTATTATGCTCACTTGTATTTTTGGTTGTTATACTTTTTCATTTTAATGATACTGTTATTTGATGGAATCGATGAATTCTTCTGTATTCTTGCTAATTTTGTATTTAGTCGTTGTATCAATTGTTGAGGAAGGAGTGTTGAAATCCTGAACGATAACTGTGAATTTATCTACTGTTACTTCTTTTACCATTTCCTTAGTTTGGAGAACTTTCTTTAGTCATTCTTTTAGAAAAGGTCTGCTGACAGGAAATTCTTAGTTCTTCATCCGCAAGTGTCTTGATTTTTCCTTCACTTCTGAAGGATATCTTCTCTTGATGTAGGATTCTACATTAATAAAATTTTTCTTTAAGGACTTGAAACTATCATGCTACTTTCTTCTGGCCTCTGTGGTTTCCAGTGAGAAACTGGCTCTTCTAACTGTTTCTCTCTTGTAGGTAAAATGACATTTTTCTTTTAGTGTTCCCAAATCTTTGTCTTAAGTTTTCATATGTTTAGTACAATGTGTCTTGACACAGATTTCTTTGGACTTATCTAGTTTGGGGTTTACACAGCTTATTGAATCTATGTTTTTTTTTTTTTTAGGTCTTTCACCAAATTTTAAAAGTTTGTGGCCATTATTTCTTCAAATATTTTTGGCCCCTCCTTCATCATTTCCTATAACTTCAATGAATGTTATATTCATACAGGTCACTGAGGCTATGTTTATTCTTATGGTCTATTTTCTCTGTTGTTTAGATTGTGTAATTTCTTTGTTCCATCTCCAAAGTCCTAATTCTTTCCTCTATCCCACCTTCCATTCTGCTGTTGTACCCATCCACTTAGTTTTCTGTCTCAGCTATTATATTTGTCAATTATAAAATGTCAATTTGATTCTCTTTTATAGCTTCTCTTTTTTGCTCGGACAGTCAAATTCTTTTTCATTTGTTTCAGGTGTGTTCATAATTACTTGTTGAAGCATTTTTATCATGACTTCTATAAAATCTTTGTCCAGTATTTCTAACATCTGTGTCATCTCAATGGCGGCATGTGCTGATTGTCTTTTTTCATTCAGTTTGGTATCTTTCCAGTTCTTGGTATGATGAGTGATTTTTTTAAAAAAATAGAAACCTGGGCATTTTGGGTACTATGAGGCTCTGGGTCTTTAAACCTTCTGTTGTAGTTGGTTCTGGACAGCACTCCAGCAAAGGAAGAAGGGTAATATCTTGTTACTACCAGGTGAAGGTAGCAGTCCAGGTTCCCTAATGGATACCATTAATAGCTGAGGCAGGAAATCGTTATGATTACTAGAGAGAAGTGGGTGCTCTGGTTTCTCACTAGACCTCCACTAACATCTCCTTGCTGAGAGAGGTACAAATGCCTGATCTGTATTCCCATGTCACCTCTACTGCACACTCCATTATGCTTACTCTGAGTTCATGTAGCAGGAGCTTCATTACTGCCTTTACAGGTAGGAGCAGAAATCTAGGCTCTCATGTGGTCTCCACTGAGACTGCATCAGGGAGGGCCTCTTTCTATCCCAGGAGAAAAAGTCTCTGCCAGATTCTTTCCCTGAGAATTGTCAGTTTTAAATCTGTAAGGGTCCTCAGAGATTATATCTTTCATCTTATCTGCCCCACATGCCAAATTTAAAATTTTAAAAAGTGAAGCCAGAGAAAGGAAGTTAACGTTAATGGCTTTGTAAGGTCATATAGCTATTATGCTGCTGAGTAAGGACTAACCTCTAGTTTTGCTAATATCTCTTTTAGGGATTGCTTTTTTGTTTGGTGTTTTTTGTTTGTTTGTTTGTTTTGTCATAATGTCTCATATTTTTAAAAATATTTTTTCTCAAATAATTACCTGCCATACACCAATACTGGCTGAAGGTTCTGAGAATGGACGTTTGAGGACTCTGCACATTTTTAAGGCATCTGAATTGACTTCAGTGAAATTATTTAGCACAGCAAAGGCAGCTGCTAATGGGTAAACACAGGAGAAAAGGCTCACATAACCAAACTGCAGGAATAACTCCAGGTAATCATCGAAGGTTCCCTGCAAATGTAAATGACAAGAAAGAGGTATTGTTTTAATGTTATATAATAGGAATACTACCCAAAGTGATTTTATATTAAATCACTGAAATAAAGAATAAAAAAAATTTAGTTGCTCATTTTCTTGTGCCAAATTACTGAATCATTATATTTTTTGTATGGCAAACAATGGCAAAGCTAAACATGCTTGCTCAACCAACTAAAAAGAAATAATCCAGTGTTTTTGTTAGAGATGGCACCTTTGTATCATGGACACCCCAGAATGTCAGTCCCTGATCTTCCATTAAATAAATCAATGGTGATCATGCCAGTGAACTTGGTAATGATCACCAAAACTTTACCTTTTCATTAAAAGGGTGGAAAAATCAGAAAAGTTTCCCAGAATCAATGTTTTTATTACTCTAGAATCTAACCCTCGGCTGACAGCAACTCAGATGGCAGATAATGAAGAAAAACATCTGAGTTTTATGGAATTGTATCATACTTTCGTTTTATCTCCCAATCCTTGGCTCTGCAGCAGCCTTGAAACATAACAGCATGCATTCCCAGTATCAGAGGCAACAGAGTGGGAATGGAGATCTTTGAAAGCCTCCTTCCCAAAGGGAAGTCATTATTCCATGTGGTTAGTGCTGCTCTAGAACACTCCCACTCAAAAGGCTTGTTTTCAAAGTCTCTCCCAGTGCCAAAGGCTTCTCCCTAGGGGTGGTTGTCAAATGTTCCAACATTATGTCTCCCTGGGTGGAGGGTGGAACTCTGACAAACAATAGACTAGCCAGAGAATTAAAGGTAAAGCCTATGAATGAAAAGTCAATAGGTGATTTAAAAAGCTCTAACACTTTCCTGGGACTCTAGAAGAAACAGGCAGGTACACATGACCATATACATGCTCACAACCATATACATGCTCAGTAGAGACCTGAGAAAACTCTATGATCTCACTTCTAATTGACCATGATGCTATGCACAAGCAGGAGTTGTAAACTTCCTGGTGCTTATAGCATGCCCAACACAAAAGCAGAGACCTAACACATAGCTAAGAACACTGAACTCAACAACTGCAAAGTTCACATTCTTCTCAAATGCAAGTGGAACATGCTCCAAAACAGATATTATGTTAAGCCATTAAACAATTCTCATAAATTTAAAAGTCTTAAAATCATACAAAGTATCCTCTCTGGAAACTGGAAATCAGTAACAAGGAAATTTCAGAAATTCACAATATATGAAAATTGAACAACATAAAAAAAAGTGTCAAAGAAGAAAAAATCACATGAGAAATTAGAAAATATTTTAAGATGAATGAAAATAAGGGTATAATACACCTAAACTTACAGGATGTCACAGAAGGAGTGGTCAATGGTAAATTTAAGACTGTGAATGCATCTGTTAAAAAATAAGACATCTCAAAACAATATAAACTTCTGTCAAAACAGACTTGAAAAACACAATTAAACTAAATCCAAAGCAAGCAGAAGGAAATAAATAACTGGATGAAAATAAACAAAATAGAATAGGAAACCAGTAGAGAAGATCAATGAAACAAAAAAATTAGTTCTTAGAAAAACATTTTTTAAAAAGATAAATGGATGGATAGATAGATGGAAAGAAAGGAGGAAGAAGTAAGAAAGAAAATGTATTATTTAATGTACTAGGAAAAAAAGAGAAGATTCAAATTACTAAAATCGGGAATATAAGAGCGACTATTACACTGATTATAAGGATTATAAGGGAATATTATGAATAATTGGATGCCAAAAGAAAATAGAGTATAGATAAAATGGGTAAACTCCCAGAGTGACACATCTACTAAAAGTGACTCAAGAAGAAACGAACATCTGTTCTGTTTCTGGCAAGTAAAGAGATCGAGTTCATAATCAAAAACTTCCACAAAGAAAAGCCAAGACCCAGACAGCTTCACTGGTGAACTCTATAAAATTTAAAGAATAATTCATAACAGGGTTCAAACTCTTCCAAAAAGAAGAGGAAGGAACAATTCCCAAATTATTCTATGAGGCCTATATTATCCTAGTATCAAAATCATACAAACACATTGCAAGAAAACTATAAACCAATATCTCCTATGAACAGAAATGTAAAAGGCCTCAACAAAATACTATCAAGCTGGATCCAGCAGCATATCAAAAGTAATTTAAACCATGACTAAGTGAAATTAATCCTAGGATTATGAGATTAGTTCAACATATATGTATCAATTAATGTGACCAACCACGTTAATATAATAAAGTTTAAAGACAGAAAAACAAAATCCAAAACCTTTTCATGATAAAAACACTCAACAAATTTGGAATAGAAGGAAATCCCCTCAAGCTGATAAGCCATATCTACAAAACAACCATAGTTAACACATTAAAGGTTAGAGACTGAAAGCTTCCCAACCAAGGTCAGGAATGGGACAAAGACACCTGTTCTTTTCTATTCAACACTGACCTAGAGGTTCTAACCAGTAAAATTAGGCAAAAAAAAAAAAAAAAAGAAATGAGCTATCCAGAAGAGTTAAAAATTAGAGCTATCTGTATTTGCAGAAAATATAATCTTATACATTCCTGAAGAATCCACAAAAAATCCTGAGACCTACAAACGATTTCAGTAGAGTTGCAGGATTCATGATAAACACACAAAAATCAATGGAATTTCTAAATACTAGCAATACAAATTGAAAATAAAATTAAGAAAACAATTCCAGTCGTAATAACATTGAAAAGAATAATTTATCTATAAATGTAGCCAAATTAGAGTAAGATTTGTGCATTGAAAACCATAAAACACTGTTAAAAGAAACTGAAATATACCTAAAAATGTACAGACATTCTGTATTTACTAAGGTGGAAGACTTAATGTCATTAAGATGACAATAGTCCTCAAACTGATCTGTAGATTCAGTGCAATCCCAATCAAAATTTCAATTGCATTTTTTTATAGAAATGGATAAGCTGATCCTAAAACTTGGATGGAATTTTAAGGAAACCAGAACAGCCAAAACAATCTTGAAAAAGACAAAGTTCAAAAAAAAAATCACAATTCCTAATTTTAAAAACCTACCACTGAGCTACAGTATCAAGACAGGTGATACTAGCATAAGGAAAAACAGACAGGTCTAAGGAATATAGCATTCAGAATCCAGAAATAAACCCCTACATCAAAGGTCATATAATTTTTAATAAGAGTGCCAAGACCATTCAATGGAGAAGAAATGATCTTTTCAATAAATGGAGGTAGGGCAACTAGATATCAAAGAACAAATTTGAACCTGACCTCTCCCTCACATCGAACATAAAAATTAACTCAAAATGGATCAAAGACCTAAATATTAAAGCAAAAGCATAGAACTTTCACAAGAAAATCTAGGGGTAGATTTGACTGACCATGGGATTCGAAATAATGGTTTCTCAGATGTAACCCCAAACTCACGTGCATCAAAAAAAAAGAGATAAATCAGACTTCAAAATTAAAAACATTTGTAGATCAAAGGACAATATTAAGAAAAGGAGGGCTAGTAGTATAGCTCTGTGGTGAAACACTTGCCCAGCATGTGTGAGTCCCTGGGTTTGATCCCCAACACTGTAAAAGACAGACAAAAGAAAGAAAAAGAGAAAGTAAAAAGACAACCCACAGAACGGAAGGAAATATTTGCAAGTTATATATCCAATAAGAGACTTGGATTCAGGCAGGGGCTGGGGCTGGGGCTCAGCAGTAGCACACTTGGCTGGCATGTATGAGACACTGGGTTCGATTTTCAGCACTGCATATAAATAAAATAAAATAAAGGTCTATCAACAACTAAAAAAATATTTTTAAAAGAGACTTGGATTCAAAATATGTAAATAATTTTTACAACAGAATAAAAACACAATCCAATCAAAAAATTGGCAAATAATGTGAATATATACTCCTCTAAAGAAGATATACAAATGACCAAGAAGCACAGAAAGAAATGATCAACATCCTCAGTCCTTAAGGAAATATATGTCGAACACACAATGAGCTATCATTTCAAACCCACTAGGATGGCTACCAAAAAAAAAAAAAAAGAAGAAGAAAGAAAATACCCAGCAGAAAATTGCAAGTTGGGATGAGTATATGTCAAAATCAGGACTCTAATACAGGGATGACAGGAATGTAAAACCATACCACTGCTTTTAAAACAATCTTGTGATTCCTACAAAAGTTACACAGGGAGTTCACTCATATGACCCAGTAATGTATGTTTATACATATATTGTAATGTATGTTTATACATATATTCATACAAAACCTTATAACATTAGTCATAATAACATATAATGGTAATGTATGTTTATACATATATTCATACAAAACCTTATAACATTAGTCATAATAACCAAAATGTAGAAACAACCCAAATGTCCATTATAAATGAACAAAGTGCAGTATATCCATAAAATAGTATATTATTCAGTCATAAAAAGGAATGAAGTGTCAGTACATGCTACAATATGGACAATCCTAACAAGCATTCTGCTTAGTAAAAAGAAGTCAGACACAAAAAGTCACATATTACATGATTTCATTTATATGAAATGCAAAGAATAGGTAAATCTGTAGTTACTGTATTAGCTTTTCATCACTATGATGAAATACCTGACAAAATAAACTTGGAGGAGAACAGGGGTTTTTTTGACTCAAAGCTTCAGGAGTTTCAGTCCATGATCAGATGGTTCCATTGCTTTTAGGCCTGAGGCAGGAAGAAATATCATGGTAGAGGGCACGTGGAAGAAAACTGCTCACCTTAAGGTGGCCAGAAAGCACAGAGAAAGAGAGAGCACCAGGGGCCAGGAACAAGATGTACCCTTCAAAGGTACCCACCCCTTTCCAGTGACCCATTTCTTCCAATTAGGCCCATCTCCTAAGGTTTCCACCACCTCCCAGTAGCACCATCAGCTGGGGACCAATACATGAGACACTGGGGGACGTTCCAGACCAAACTATAACAGACATAGAATATAGATAGTGGCTGCCAAAGGCTAGGGAAAGGAGGACTGCTGATGGACATGGAATGATGAAATGTCTAGAGTGACAAGGGGTGACAGGAGCACAGACTTGTGAATTTACTACCAACTATTAAACTGTGGTGAATTTTATGGTAGGTAAATTACATCTCAATTTAAAGTAAAGACAAAAATACCACTGATGGTAACAAGAAACCCAGCCCAGAGTCACTAAGAGAAGTAGCAGAAACATTAATGAGGGCAAAGAAGAGATATATTATTGGCTTCATTAGTGACAGAAAATGGGGATACCATAAGGAAATCCCCCTTTCTACAGAAGAGAAGTGAAAAAAAGTCACTGTGATCTTTAATAACTGCAGAAAGGAGCCTTCAGTGTGGTGGGACTCCTGGGAATGGTGACTCTTAACCTCAGTCACCACATCTGGACAGTGCCACTCAAGTGCCTCATCAGAGGCTGAGGGCTCACAATACCTCACATGTCCTGACCTGGGAGATCAGGACGAGGTACTGTGTACTAGCTAGGTACTGTGATCTCAGGGCACAGTGATCAAGGTATAGAGCCAGCCTGCATGACACCAGAAGCCACGCTCACATCTTATTGCCAGTGTTTATCCAACTTCTGGCATCCTCATGTCTCAGGATCATGCAGCACACACACAATAATAATTCCAGTTTAAGAGAAATATTTATACACTGTTTCCAAACAATATTGAAAAAATAAGCAATATTGAGCACTATATTTAAAGTTAATAAATATAATAATTATTGCTATATCTCCCACATGGTCTTTCATCAAGATAAACATATTAGAATCAGTAGCTGACAGCTTTAGTATAAGTCAGATTCTACTTCCAGCCAGTTTCTTTTCTTACTTTATACTTCACTTAAATAGAAAATCCTAAACACAGTTGTGGGGAGTAGGAATGGAGGAAGTGCTTCTTTCAAATGCTCCAGATATTTGCATGAAATAGCCCAGGGATTCCAGGTCTCAGTGGCTATTTTCAAGATTCAGCAGAGAGAAACACCAAACACTTGTACCTTGGAGCTGGCAAGCCAAATGTTCAGCTTGGGCTCAGTGGGGAGCAGTCTCTAAACTGCTCACTGGTTGCATTTGGCTCCAGAAAATATTTCCTTATGTTGTGTTGCAAGCATCAAGATGTGGTTTTTAAATATGCCCAGGAAAATAATATCAGTTTACTTCCTTGAAGAGTGAAGAAATCACAAGTTGGGAAAGAGTAAAAATTTTAGCAATCAAGCCATTTTTACCATAGTTCAGTCTTAAGAAATCCTAACATCCTATGCTCAGCATTCAAAATTATACTATTCCAGCTTGTAAAGGTCAAGCCTTTGTAGGTATGTGCAGTCAGTATCTCTCAGATGCTCCTGGGCAGGCTCTGGGAGTCACACACAGGCTTCTGGCATTGTTAGTGTACAGAGCCCTTCCCAGCAGCACAGCAGTGCGCTCTCTATTCTGTGTTTCAATCCCACCAGGGGATTCTGAGTGAATCAGTACTTTTAAACTTCTGAGTGCATTTGAAACAATAAATTTAGCAAACCAGGATAACCCAACATCAAGAAGGAAAAAAAATACATGTTTAACAAAGTAAATACACACATAATATAAGAATACATTAACTAAGGCACTTCTCTACTTTATTCCCTGGAAAGTTAGGAATGACCAACTAAGACAATTCTAAGAACTTAAGTACAAACTTTAAGAACAAAACAGTTTTTAAAAATACTGTGACAGTGAAAGCCATAGCTAATTTTACATATCTACTTTATTAAGTGTATGAAGATATAGTTCCAGGTTTGGAGTGACCCACCCCACTTGCTCCTTACATTGTTTGTCTCAGAGTTCCCTGCACAGAGCTTACTCATATAATGTAGATTTGAATGGCAGGAAAAAAGCATAGAATGAAGGCCACAGGGCAGAGACCACAGAATCTGGGCTGTTCTTTTCCCAACACTGTTCCTTATTAAGTATTATACTGAATGCCTGCTAAATGCTCTATGTTTGAAACAGGGTTTCCGTAATGAACTCAAGTGACTGAGAAAGGAAAATTGTGAGCTGATGGTTTAAAAACCCCAAATAAGATATTAGCATACTTGACCATAGCAATGTACATAAAAACACTGAACAAATAGTTAATCATTCAAATTTGAACATGGTGTTCCATTAGGAAATGTACTCATATTAATAAAAACACTAATAAATTAAGGAAATAATATAACAATCACAACAGAAGCAACAACAACAATAAAAAACCCTTGATAAAGCTTAACATTGTTCATGATTTTAAAAATCTTTAGAAAATAAGCAACAGAAAACATTTTTAAACTGATAAAAGTTATACCCCAGCAACATGGAACAAATATAACACCCAATGGAGAGAAGACCAAAAATCAGGAACAAGAAAAATATTGCTGTTATAACCACTTCTTTCCGAATTACAGTGAACATGAGAATAAGCCTAAAAGATATAATAAAAAGAACAAAAACTGAAGAAAGAAAGAAAATAGACATTTGAGGAAAAAAATACTGGAAAGAATAGCAGCATTCAGCAAACATGCTCGGTAAGACTCAAAACTCAACAGCATTTCCATATGCTAGCAATGATTAGAAAATACATTTTTAAAGACATGTATAGGGAACAGAGAAGTCTCAAAGTATCTACCCAAGGATAACTCATTATAAAATTAAAAAGAATCCTTACAATCTGCCAGCAAGTCAACCAAGTGATCAAGCACAGTGGCCCCACCAAAGGGTCAAGGGTAGAGTCTCCTGACTGGTACAAGAGAGGGCACCTCCAACATCATTCACAGTGGCCTCATGAGGAAATGGACAACAGATTCAAAAAAGTCAGTGTCTTCAAGCATGAGAGAGGGAGACTATTCTGGATCTGCAGTTTTCAAATTTTATAGCTTAGACTCTTAAACGTCACTGAGGATGTTAAGGACATTCTCATGCAAGTTTTATCTAGCGATATTTATCATATTGAAATTAAAACTCAAATTTAAATTTTTTTCATTAATTCATTAAAATAATAACATTAACAAAAATAAAATATCTTTGGAAAAATATACTCATTTTTAACATAACTGATTATTTTTTAATTAATTTTTTTATTTGTTTTAATTAGTTATACATGTCAGTAGAATACATTTATATACTTTGACATATCACACATAAATGGGAAATCATTTCTCATTTTTCTGAGTATACATGTTGTAGAATCATATTGGTCATACAGTCACAAAAATATATAAAGTAATAATGTCTATTTCATTCTACTATCTTTCCTATCCCCACATCCCCTCCCCTCCCTTCACTTCCCTCTACCTAATCTAAGGTAATACTATTCTTCTCTAGTGCCCCCCGCCTTATTGTGAATAAGCATCCGCATATTACAGAAAACATCAGGCCTTTGGTTTTTGGGGATTGGTTTATTTCACTTAGCATGATATTCTCCAGCTCCATCCATTTATTGGCAAATGCTACAATTTCTCTCTTCTTTAAAGCTGCATAATATTTCTTTGAGTATATATACCACACTTTCTTTTTCTTTTTTTCTTTTTTCTTTTTTTTTTTTTTAGAAAAATACACTTATTTAAGTGTAAAAAGGGACATCACTTACATTTTTGGCAAACCTCACTAATGCTTAAGAGACAGCAGCTCACTTACTGTGGGGCGATTATTGTTCTGGGTGGAGCCGGCATTGTGAAAATTCAACCTTCCTTGGCTAGGTAGTTGGGTAAAAACTAGCAGTTTCAAGAAAAGGACAGCAGTGGACAGTGAAGACCCAAGAAGCTGCACAGCCCTAGTCTGGAGCTGGTGGAGCAGGGGTCAGGGTCGCCAGTGGGTCATCCTAGGTGTGGATACGAAAGAAGAATTCCTTTTTCTTATTTGTTCTATCCTGCATTTGCCAAGTTTTCTATAGTAAGTGAGCAAGTATTACTTTTACAATAATGTTCTCAAAAATTTCAACCAAACTGCTTTTTCCCAAAGCTTGGCAACATTATCTTAGACTCATGCAGGCAGTCAGGATGAAATCACAGAACATGTAATCCTAAATTTTCTGACTTCAGTGAGGAGCAAAATACACCACAAGGGAAGGGTCAATGCACCAGAAACAATCATCTAGAACAAATGTGCCCCAAAGCATTTCTCCTCTCCAAATACATTAAAGAAAACAAATACCTAATGCTGCTCCAGTGGAGAGAGTACACTGGGAACTTATGGGAGACCAGGAAGACCCTACAGGCAAGCTGAGAAGGAACCCCGTAAACCTGGAGTTCACTTACAGTCCCAGGACCTGCCAGGGAGATTAATACACCAGTTCTTCTCATGTCATATCACAGATCCTCTGAGCTGTACAACAGAAAGCCTATAAACTGGGAAAACCAAGTCTTGACCCCTGTTCCTGATTTAGTCACCAATGACTAACAACATAGAGCTTCTACTTTTCTTCAAAATCTCAGTGTAATTCTAGAGCTGAAGTGCTATCACACATAAGCAGTAAATTCAGGTAATACGAGCCTCCTTCACCTTCCTTCATAAAGGCATTGTCAGTTGGACTGAAATGCCATAAGAGGCAAGATCTATGATCTTGGCAGTGTCACCTTATTGCATGCAGTTCTCAGAGGAGTAAGAACAGTACACACAGGTCTGTGTTGTTTGGATTATTGTATACCATTTACTGAGCCAGGGAAAAGAGGAGAAAGTTCTCTGGAGACATTGTGAGCTTGGTTTGGGCACTTTAGGGGGTGATGTCATTTACCCAATTTCAGAGAAAAAGAATAGCCGAAAGCAGATTCTAACGAATTATAGGAAGAAAATTAGGACACTGACAATAATATGGAGATTTTATCTCAAGAAATTGTGAGGGACAAGAAAGAGACAGGACAAACCACACAGGAGGTGAGGGGTTTGCTTAGTTTAAAATAGGAAAGCTGGTGAGGATTGGGGCAGGCACCAAGAGGAAGGAAGAAGGAGAGCCAGGAGCAGCTGGTGAAGGCTGGGAAAATGTGGTCTCTCCAGGGCAGGGTGGGTGAATGATGAGCATGACGGAGAGACTTCTGGGTTAGTTTCTGGAATAGCATGAAAGAAGAAAAACAAATCTGGCTCCCCCCAAAGAACTACTCCTTGTACAAGCAAGAAGAGGATCCTGACATAATGTGACTTAACTGAGACTGGGTTTTAACCCACAGCAGATGGGCATTCAGAAAGGGTAGCTCCACTGTATCCATGAGCTCCCCATCTGTAACTCCTCCTCTGTGTGCATGTTCTCTGCCATTCACATATAAGCACAAGTGGCACTGTCATTCTAATTGTGCTGTGTATTTATACTTTATATCTTCTCCCCTAAACACAGAAATGACAGAAAATGCAACTGTGTATATAGATATTTTAATCAAAAGACATATCCCCCGTCAGAAACAAGAAAAACAGGTGCATACGTAAGAAATGGAATAAAAGCAAGATGGGAAGGCAGAACATGGCCAGGCTCCAACTCCACAGGCAGGCCGAGGTGGCTCAGATCTGCTTCCTGTCAGGCAGGAGAACTGAGAACAGAGAGCACCCCTCCCTGGAGTTTAACTGGAACCAGGCAGAATGACAACCCCCCACCCATCTTGAAAGGGAGGCTGAAAAAAGTTACAACTGCAGCCAGGAACTACAGTTTGTGTGGACGGCTAACTATTGGCTCCATGACCAGAAATAGAGAATCCCCAGCAAACCAGGGGTGGGAGCCCCAGGAAACAGCTGCAATAAATAAGGCAGGGAGAAGTGAGCAGAGAGAAGAGGGAGAACTCTTACTGATGATGAACATAAAAACCACAATTCTGTAACATATTAGAAAAACTATGAAAGCCAGCCAAGGAACTCAGTAATCAAAAGATGAACTTATTCTCCACGAAAAATGAAACTACGGATGTCTAACAAAATTGACCCTCACTGAGTGAACTACTGAGGGATCTATTTCACCAAGAAATAGATCTTTTACCATGCCCAAACGGAAGGCACAGAATGCATGAAAAAGAGCCCTGAAAGAAATGTAATCCCAAAATCTCACCCCACCAAATACAGACAGTGAACACAGGTAGAGCACAATACAAGTTTATGCATACATGGCTAGATTTTTATGAGCTAGACTTTTCAAATATTATAAGCAACTAAATCTCTACTAATTTTCTTATAGTTCCTAAAAATAAATTGTCTGAAAGGAACTGATTTATATCTACAACACCACTAATTTAAACTAAAAATTAATCTTCTCATTGGCATTCCATTTTCAGCAATGGTCCTCAATCTTTTGCTTGAGTGAGAATTTTCTATGAGTTTGAAATGCCAAGAGTAAGCAATGCTGTTGCTTCTCTGGGCAGTCACTTCTCCCTTGCTCCGTCATCTTTGGAGCAAGTATTCCCACCTCCTGTCTCTGTAAAACTGTCAATTAATTTCCTAAACTTGCCCTTTGGTGTTATTGGGCATAACTTTTGATCCAAGATGGAAGCATTTTAATTCACTGTCAGGGGGTGGGGGTTGGGGATCAAATCCTACTTTCTGCATGCTATGCAAGTGCACTACCACTGAGCTACACCCCTGACCCATCTTTTCAGCTTTAAAGTGGTTCACAGAGAGGAAACTGGCTGGAAACACTTATAAAATAGTCTCACCTGAGATAATGAGTGTACGACATTTGTTGAAGTCAAGCATAACTGTTATCCACTTCCAGTAATGTTTAATTCAGCAATAATCCAACTTACCATATAGGTTCCCATTTCCTTTTCCAGGATGACTTGTTCATATAATGCAACATCAATGTCTGCCTTTAAAGCCTGCACCCTCCTCTTCACCTGCACACCATGCTTCTTTTGGAGCCAATAAGGAAGAAGAGATTCCACTATTTGGTTAAGGAGCTGGGAAGTAATCAGAAGTGTGGCCAAGCTCTAAAGAGAAGAACATAAGTCATGGCAAGGTAGCTTAATAAAACTATAATATACATATAATTATGCAATAAATAAAATGAGGCCTTAAAATTATACTGTTATAAAAACTAACATTAGAAAACCTATGTGTTAGAGAAGTGTTTCTGATTTACAGTTGTCACAGAAAAGACTTAGATTAAAATACAAATAAGATGATAAGAAATAAACCAATTGAGTCAATAGGAAAATGTAGTAACCTGAAACTGTGTTCTTTGTCATCTCATCCTAACCACAACATAAAAATCTAAATGATGTTGACAACTTTGAAAAAAAAAAACTTTTTTAAAAAAATTGAATTATAAAATTAGCAAATGCTCACCTTGCAGTAGAAAACAAAAGAAACAAAAAGCTACTCATATTTCCATAACCATGACAGAACTGCTACCACAACTTGAGGTAGATTTCCCAATCATATATACAATTAAACTACAATCATCCTATACATACATGCTTTTTTATATTCCTTTTCTCAATATATTGAAAGCATTTTCCCATATCACTAATTTTTTTTTACTTAGCTTATACACTGCTGCTGAATTAAATTTAATTCCAATTGTTCTTATTATAAAAGCTCTCATAGGATATCCCACATCTGTGAGTCTTGATCACATCTCTGATGATGTACTAGGAATGAGCTGAGGTTCTTGGGGAAGCTACCTTAGTGGTTTCCAGAGATGATGGACCAATTTCCACCTTCCCTAGGTGGAAATGAATGTTTCCATCTGACATCACCTGTGCTGGCACTACACTTCTGATTTTTAAAGAGTCTTCCTTCATTCCCTTCTGATAACTAAAGGAGACTCTCTAAAGATAAGAAATAAGAAGTCATACCTTAATAATACACCACTATGTGGGGTCAGAGAAGGTCCATACATTCAGCTAATCAAATCCAAATACATTATTTTTAACTTTCTAAGTTTGCAAAAATAATTTTAAAAGGTAGCAATGTATCTAGTATAGTTGATAAGAGCAACAACATTTATGTAAGCCATTAGCACCCAACTATAAAATCTTGTAATTTCTCTGATTATACAAATTTTTTAATTTCTGAGGAAATTATCCCAATCTTTCATGTAAGTATTAAGAATCCTAGGATTTCAGACACTACTCACAAACCATCTCAGAATATTAGAACCAGGAAGAAATGGCCCTTTACTGATAACTGGCTCAAGTACAAAATGAGAATTTAGAAATTCATAATTTGCAATCAAGTTTTTAGTCACTACTATTACATGATCCAGAAATGACAAGATGCCAAAATAAATATGGGACTTTCCCAAACATTTCAGTAAAGAAAGAGCACAGCACAGGATCCACTGATCTGTAAAGTTCAACAACTTATCAACTTAAAAATAAAATTTGCAAGACCTGTTAAGGTTATACCAATCTCCCCTGCCTAAGACACCCCAGAAGTTCAATTAATGAATATATTTGGCTGTTGGGACTGGTTTAACAAGCTTTGAAGTGAACCACATAACTGATTTTTATTGCCCTTTATGGTTAATTTTGCAAATTGGTTAATTTCTTATCAGTTTAAAATGATTCACAGGGCATGCATGCTAATGTTTTTCATATTTAGAATTGGGCTTAGAAATATACAAAATTGAGAAAGATTTTATTTATAAAAATAATCTGAAGACAACTACCTGAATATAGGAAACCAACCAAGACCTAAAAAAACAGATTCTTTTCTGTTACGCACACTGACCTGGCGCAAAAGCTTCATATCCTTTAGGACAAAGGCGATGTAGAAGAGTGAGGCGAAGCAATTTAGAAAGTTGAACTGCCAAAAAAATACGACAATGTTAAATACTGTTTTGCAGTACCGTATTATAATCCTAAATACAGCGTTAAGAAACACAATGAGGAACTTCTGTTCCAGATAACAAGGCACAGAACTGTACCTCCCTGTGCCTTCTTACTAAATACCACTATCAACTCTGGATAACAGGAGAGGAAACCAAAGGAGAGCTCTGAAAGGCACTAGGAAGAAGTAAACTGTTGGGGACCCCAGGACCAGAGGAACAGCACAGCATCAGCATCCTAATCCATTTTACCCCATCATCCCAGACGTGTAGAACACCTGTAAAAACTGAGTACAATTATAAATATAATTATATGCTATATAACATACATATCATGTAAGTATCTGATTATACAATAACAAACATTATATATATATATATACATACACACACACACACACATATAAGCTCCAGATTAATCCAATCTATTCGAATACATTTGTGCCAGTTTTGTTGAAATATTTGCAGAATTGAAAAATGTGGGATTTAATGAGGTTTAAGTTGTCCCCATTCAAGGGAAAACCAAGGCCCAGCAACCTCATCTCAGGAACTGGGTAGGCTAGCTTGATTCACTGCTCCCTATTCAAATGGGAGTCCCATTCATGCCAGCAAGCCCAGAGGTATGGGCATGGAGGTTTCAATCAGGCCCCACTAGCAGTAAGCTGCAGGGGAAGTACCCTTCTTCCCTGTCCCATAGAGAGATGCCATGGAAGGCAGGCAACATGGCAAGAAAGACTCCATAGCAACAAGCAACCTCACCTTGGAAACTTCTTCATGCCCACAGACCTGAAGTCACACAGGAGACAACAGAGCAAGCTGTGTGGCTCTGGCAAGGGGGCCTATCACAACAAGGGACAAATACCAATGCCTCTTTCTGCTCAGGGGCCCAAGATTCCCTTCCTCCAGGAAACACCAGGGTAGCCAGGCGGCACCAACACCAGTCAAAACAACCAGCCCAGTTGGGAAGCATCTTTGTCAGCACAGGCATGAGTTTCACTGCCCTGCCAGGCACAGTGGCAGCCTGGGGCTAGGGGCACCAGCCAGGGAGATTCTGCCACAAAAAGTCCCATTCCTTCAAGTGGTTCCCTGGCTCAAGAACCTGTCGCCATCCTGCACTTAGGGTACTGCCTCCCAGTCTCCAATTGCCTACTCCCCATGGCACAGCATCACCTTCTGGGGAAGAGGCTGCTATGTGTATAAGAGTGAGCGCCTAGTTAGGACTGGGACACTGTCCAGATGATGAGCAGTGAGATCAATATAGCCACAGCACAGGGATGCTAAGTCAGAATGGAAGTTGAACAGCAAAGCCTGAAAGACTGACAAACACTATCTCTATAAAGTTACAGGGAAAGGGAGAGAATAACAAACACAATGCAGGAGGAACTGGTTCAAACTTGTGGGTCTTTACAGAGCAGCCACCTGGCATCATATCCGGCATTACCAGAGATAACAAAGTCTTATACATAACTGAATTTTTTAAGAAAGATGCTTGCTTTCAGCTCTTCGAGCAAAAGCTCCCTTGTGGTCTTTTTCAAGTGAACTTCTTAATGGATGTTATAGTTTAGATATGAGTGTTCCCCAAAAGCTCATGTGTGAAACAATGCAAGAATTTTCAAAGGTGAAATGATTCAATTATGAGAGGTATGAGCTAATCAGTGGATTAATCCACAAATGTGGATTAACTGGGTGGTAACTGTAGGCAGGTAGGGAGTGACAGCAGAAAGCAGGTCACTGGGGTATGACTCTGGTGTTTATAAACTGTCCCTGGTGAGCTGAGCTCTCTGCTTCTTTTTGTCATGTCCTGAGCTGTTTTCCTGTGCCATGCTCTTCTGCCATGATGTGCTGCCTCACTCAGGCCCAGACCAACGGAGTTAGCTGACTATGGACTGAGACCTCTGAAACTATGACCCAAAATAAACTTTTCCTCCTCTAAGTTCTTATCAGGTCTTTTGGTCACAGTGATGAAAAAGCTAACTAAAACGACATAATATGAGGTCCTCTGCTTTATTATGCAACTTCCTTTGGATTCACCAACATTTTAAATATCCATTATTTCATAATGCGAATCAGGCCTTTGGAGATTTTGTAAGATGCCATCCTGCACTTAGGGTACTGCCTCCCAGTCTCCAATAAGAGTCACTTGCTCTTATTTTAATGGCCAAATTACTGAATTTTTATCTATGACAGGTCTTCTGATTCCTTAACTGCTCTTGCCTAAGTTTACCTACTTCTGGAACTCTCCTAATGGTGATTTCTGATCTTTTAAGGACTGAAAAACCAGACAGGCAAACTTCTTAGGATGATTCTATGGCTAGAACGAAGACCCTAGTTCGAAGTGTGTAGTTTGTGGACTGTGTTTGAGCCATTCCAGCAACAAATTCAGGGATTCTTACATTATGACACAGATGGTGGGGTAACCCTCTGACTAGTGAGGTGCTTTCAAGGTGAAAACATTCAAAGAAGTTACTAAATACGAACATGTCTAGAAAGTGGTTTCTTTTTTATTTAATAACTGGAAATGGGCTACGTTACTAATCTCTATATTGTAAAGTCTCACACCACATACACATTTGTAATAAGGTCACTGAACATAAAAGTACACATGCTTATTAATTGCCTCTTGCCTATTTATACAAAACAGGTTAACTTATCTTAAATTAGAAGTCACTCTTCATATTTGTAATCCTAAACACCAAATAGTATCCATTAATTTCAAAATTCAGATGGACTTGTACATAAAAACTCTACTTACCACCAAAACTTTCAGAACTAGATGATTCTGGTATGCAGATTCCAATCTGTGATTCTCTAAAATATTAAAAAGGAAAGATAATTTCTCTCAGATAAGAAAAAAACATGGGTGCACTGTCGTGAGGTAAAATGGGATTTTGCTCAGAGCAGAGACATATGATCACAGATCCTCAGTCATTAAATATACCAGGCTTCTGGTCATGGTCATTCCTTGCCACCAAGAACACCAAGCAAGGACACATTCCTCATGGGTCTGCAATATCATGTGATCTGAATTTTTTTAAATATTAATGCTAAAAAGAAATTTGGGAAGCATCAGCAAATGATCTTATAAATGACTACCTAAAAAAAGGGCCTGGACAAGTGGCAAAACTGATCATAACCACTAAGAGGAGGACATTATAGTTTTCTGGACAGGTGACTTACAGGGAGTAACCTGAAGAGATGGAAATTCAACTTTCCATCCTTGCTTAGACATGGTACATTGTACAGATCCCACAATAGCCTAACAAAAGAACAAAAAGAGATACTCTGAGGGGAGTGTTATCCTGCACAGAGGCAGGGGACTGTCCAGGATTAGAACAGCAATTAAGCTGCTCAGCCATGGCCTCACCTTGGGCTAGCTACTTAGCCTCTTGCCACTCAGCCTCCTCGCCTATAACACAGGGTAGACCACCCTCCTCCCGGGTTTGGGGTCAGAATCAGAAATAACATACAGCCTCAGATCAGAACCAGCAAAAAGGAAGCCCTCAACACATAGTAGCTGCTATTGTTATATCACTAATTAAAATAATTTAAAACATCTTTATGATCCATGAATTTAAGGCCTAGACTTCTTCCTAAGCAATAATATAGCATATTTATTTGTTTGAATAAACAATTAATGAGTGAATTCAGACCATTTTTAAACTACAACCAAGTTCCTCATTTCTACAGAGAGATGCATGAAGAACCACCTCTGCTGACAGCAGTCCTCAGTGCCCAAATGAACTAGACAAGTCAATTTTAGGATACTAGCCCTAGGATCATGAAGATAATTTTAATTTATTTTACCTTCAGCATGAAACACACTGTTACAGTATTACGAGCACAGGTTTAAGACAGATAGGTGTGGATTAGCCTGGCTCTGCAGTTTATTGTTAGAATCTTGTTAAGTTTTTCAATATCTTTTATCCACAAAATGGTGAAATGACTTCTATTTCAAAGTGCCCTGAGGAGGTGAAAAATAAGATACTGTGGATAAAGTGCTTAGCTGGACATCCAGAACATAGTAAGTAACACTCAATAAATGAAAGCTGTGATAAGCCTAACACAAAGATCATCAGAGCTCACAGAGGTGATGAATTTTTCCTCTTGTCTCTATAACTGCATGGTGGCAGCTCTGTGAGTCCTAGAACCTAAGAAACATTTCTTACAGGCAAATAAGACGTGAATACAAAAAAATCAAGGCTTACCCCATGAAGTTAAAAACTCAGCAGCATACCGATAGAGGCGGTTCATGATCTCAATTATGATGGCATAAATGATGCTGGGCACATATAACAAGATATTTGTCCACTCGGACCCACTGTCCTCATGTAGACTCAAGGCCCAGACTTCCATGTCGAAGTAAATCATCATGACATACAGAGAGAAATAGAGACAGAGGCATACAAAAGGCAGCGAGACCAGATAAATGCGCAGCTGTCTCTTAAAACTGGAGTAGACAGGCTCCTCCCGACCGGTGATAGAATTGATACCCAAGACCCCATGAAACCCTGGTCGGGGCTCCTCAAACTGTCTCTTCATCAGCAATGTCCCCCACCGATAGGTCATGTTGGCACAGCCACGCTTCCACACCTCCAGGATCACTGTGGACCAGATCAGGTTGAACGAGGCGAAGATCACATACTTGTCATAGTCTTCCCACGCAAACAGGTAGTAAGGTAACCCAATGACAGCCATGGGGATTAAGGCAAAAGTGAAATACTCCAAAAATCCAAAGTAAAGAGCAATCGTTTCTCCAAAGTAGCCACGAATACTGTCTGTAATGGAAGGGAAAAAAGAACTTAAGTAAAGACTACCAAAGACCACCAAAGATTCCTTTTTAATCACTGCAAGTAAATTATACATTTTTTAAAGTGAAGTGGGGGTCATTTCATGCCCTCATGCCCCAATCAATAGGTCCATCCTGCATCTTCTGTCTAGCAGAGCACTAAATTATCTTCCCCAGGTAGATGACTCCACTGCGGGATGGTGACATTTCTTTACAGGTCTCTTCTTCTGTAAAAGACAGGTATTGGCACCTACCTATGGGTTGATACTTCAAAGTAAACCGAGTGTACCAGGTATCCTCAAGCTTCTTCAGGGCTTCAGGGTCATGTAGTGGAAACACCTGAATCACGATGCCAGACGTGAGCAATCTTCTCACTGTAGAGGAAGAGGTGCAAAAGCCGCATAAAATAAATTGGAGATGGCTTATGGCAAAGATCACGTACTTGTCAGCAAACACTGCAAGGACACGCTCACCAGAGGAGCGTTACACACAGGTGGAGGTCACATTGCCTGCTCCACACTCGCACATTCTTTCATTTTTCAGAATGTAAAATTGCTTTACTATTTTCTTGGTGAAAGAAAGTTCATGTAAAATTCTAAACCATAAAATTCTAAACCATAAAATTCTAAACCATAAAAATGTATAAATTAGAATGAGAGGATCCCCCTCCTGAAAATAGTTACTATAAATAGCAACTTAACTTATAACCAGACTTCAAAGTATATATTCTTATATACTTTAATAACAAAAAATGAAATCATCTTATATGTCACATTGCTCTGTCCTCTTTTCTCATGTAATCATGTGTAATATTTTTCAATGTCAATAGAACATGAAATGTTCTTTAACAGTGTCACAATATTTCCTTGTATGAAATGCTATCAACAACTAATCCTCTATTGACAAATACTTGTTTTCCTTTTTTTTTATTATTGTGAGTAATGCTAAAATTCTGGCACAAATACTTTTTCCCATCTGTTTACTCTCTCCTTATTATATGCACTTAGAAGCAAAATTGCTAGGTCCAAGGGCACATATATTTTAAATTTGTACACACATTCCAAATTACCCCTAAAATTTTTTTTAACAATTTATCCTTCCACTATTTGTGAAGGCAGGGAAATGTTCAGTTCCTTTCATTCTTGTTGAGACTAAGCAATTTCCATCATTTTCATATTTTCTAACCTAATTACAAAGACATACCCACAGACAGAAAATATCAAAATCAAAATAATGATTTCCTACTATAAGCAGTCATTTTTCTAGTATGGTTTTGACACTTGTGCACATATCTGAAAAAGACAAATGAACTTAACCAAAGACTGCATCTCCTAGAAATATTAATTGAAAATGGGGCATTCTCTCTTCTGTCCTAATTACTCACAGTGACTCAAAAGGGTGGGAAGGGACCTTCAGGGCCTCAGGAAGAAGGGCTGTCAGTAGAAACAGAGGACTTGGATGTAAAGCCTTTTGCCATATCGGGGGACATGGTATATTTGCCATATGAATTTCTAGTATATTTTCCTGTTAAGGAACATGGTTGCTTATGAGATGGAATTTGCATTAAAAAAAGAATGTTTTGCCATTTTTTATCCATGGATGAGGTTGGAGCTCTTGAAGGTTTATCAGCTCACCTCTTCCAATGGATGCCTCCCTTCATTCCTATCTATCTGCCACCAAAGACAAGGATGAGAATACCCAGGCATGAGACCCCCTCAGTGAGGACCACTAAGGAAAAAATTTTTAATAAAGGAAAAAAATCTTTTAAAAATCTTCAGAGTAATTTAAAAGTAAACTTAACTCCTTAGAAATGAAAAAAGAAAAACATTAAAAAGAGGAGATACCTGATACCAACAATGGGGGAAACTTTGGATTTGAAAAAAATGATTCATAATGTATGTTTCTTTTTACAATTATAGCTTATAAGTAAGTTATACAGAGGAGAAAAACTTTAAAAACTAGGGTTGTGATAAAATCCTCCTTCTTAGTGACTGAAAAGGGTATATCCTCAAAATATCAGCAGCTAGGGTAAAAAGACATATGGGCTAAGTTACATCGGCCTCCCGTGCTGTCAAATCCATTTTTAAAACATTTTTATCCTAAAGTGTTTCCGTGGATGTTTTTCAACTAGGAAGAGTTTAAGTCACAACCAACCTGATTCTCATCCTTTATTTGGGGATGCACAGGTTATAGCAGATTTTCTTATCACCATCCTTTCCAATTACTACACAAAGTATTTTAACTTTGAATTGACTTAATGGCATCTAAATTATTATTTTTACTATTTCCAAGTTCTTTTATAAAAGATAACTCCACTCTACTACAGAATATTTTCCAGGCAGGCATAAAAACCAGCTTCTATGTTTCTAAAAATAGGACTGTGAACTGAGCACTCTGAGAGAATATAAAGCTGCAAGGCCTAAATTACTGGTCTTTTCACCATCATTGCCAAAGCATGGTTCTGGTTTCAGCTTCTAAAAATAGGTTTTCTTGGTTTTTTTGTGTTTTTTTTTTTTAATCCTTCAACCTTTTCAGGGCAGCTAAGAATGTAATTACTAGGAAGGAGCATTACCTTGAAAGGAAAATATGATACCACCTGGGCCTATTTAAAGATAGCAACCACTTAAACCAGATTCCTTCCTTCAAGATTGCTGAAGGATCTCCTGGAAGTACTGGGTGGTTCTAACTATGATAGCCAGTAAGAAATCAGCAAAAAAAAATTGAGATCTAATCTAAGGGAGATTATCAAAAGACTAAAAGTGGAACCATCGCTTGATCCAGGTATCCCACTCCATGGTATTTATCCAAGAGAACTAAAATCAGCATACTATAGTGATACACACAAATGTTCATGGCAATGCAACTCACAATAGTCAAGTTATAGAACCAGCCTAGATGTCCACCAAGAGATGGACAGATAAAGAAAATGTGGCATATATACAAAATGGAGTTTTATTCAGCCATAAAGAAGAATAAAATTATGGCATTTGTTAGTAAATGGATGGAACTGGAAAAAATTATGCTAAATGAAATAAGCTAGACTTAGAAAATTGAGGGTCAAATGTTTTATCTCATTTGTGGAAGCTAAAGAGAGAGAAAGAGAGAAAAGGAATTTAAAAAATGATCTCATGAATTATGCTATGTCTGTGTATATGCTATGTCTATATATAATATATATATAATGAATCATATATATATATACAGATACATACATATATGTAATTATAATCACAAATTAAAAATAAGAATGATAATGACAGAAGGGAGATCAGTAAAATAGAGCAAGTAGGTCAGGGGAGGGAGAAAAGAAGGGCAAGGGAAGGTACCAGGGAATGAGAGTGATCAAATTATGTGCATGTATGAATATGGAATAATGAATCCCACTATTATATATACTTATAATTCACCAATAAAAATAATTTAAAAAACCAAATCATATCAAAGACATAATAGGAAATGTGTCAGATCATATTAGGTCCATTTTTCTGTTACTGTAACAAAATACCCGAGGCAGTCTAACTTTCTAAGAACAGGGCCTTTTTTCAGCTCATAATTCTGGCACCAGCATCAGCTCGGCTCTGGTGAGAACCTCACAGCAGAGGGCAGGAGCACATTCAATAGGGCAAGATCACATCTACAAAGAGGAAGCCAGATCATGTCCCCAATGATCTTAAGTCTTCCACCAGGACCACCTCTTAAAGGTTTTATCACCTCCTATGTTGCCACATAGCAGACCAACCCTCGACAACATGAAACTTTTGGAAACAAACTCAAACCATATCTAAACCATAGCAGCTCTCAATCAAAATGTGCTAATCATCTGAAAGATGTTTTGAGACAAAACTGTATCCTAAACTAGATAACATTCCTTAAGATACAGCTAATATGTGGGCGGTTCTTGGGTCCCTTAACTCCTCTTTCTAAAGAAAATCTTTCCTTAGGTCATCCACCCAGGCACATGCATGTATACCTACACAGACCCCTGTCTCTGTTAAGAAGAAGTAGGAGAAGCAGAGTCTGAGGCATGAAAAGATATTAGCACATAGAGAAGCAAGCAATGGACAGCTGTCAAGATCAACACTTGATGACCAAGACACACATGGAAACAACATTCTGTTTTCCACGTTGCTTGCCATTTGATGGAATGATGAATGGCCCTCATGTGTGCATCTCAGAGCACCACCAAAATGCCTCAAAATCATGTTTCCAATGACACAATTTCTATCTGCTTAATGAAAGCTTTCTATCAAAATCCAGTATTACAGTAAGCAGCAAGCAAATTGATAATCATTGTGTGTCAACCTAGGATATGAAGTATTTTCCATGAGAGCCTTGGCTACCTCTCACAGTACTAATAGGCTTCACACTGAGCAGGATGAAGTCTCTCCTCCCCAGAGAAGAGGCTACCCAAGAAAGCAGCAGCTCTCACAAAGCTTAAAGGGGAACTGCCTTTCCACTGTGGAGTAACCTACTAAAAATCTAGGGTTTAACTTACTCTAAGTTTATCAGTTCTGAAAATAGTTCACAGTTTACAATTATGCATGTATCTCCTCTTCTTCAACTAAATATGATATAAATTTAAATGGTATAAAAGACAACATAGCATTTTAAAGATCACATTTCCAAAGACATAAAGAAAGAGAGTAATGCAGAATTTTTAAATGTCGACTTGACAACTAAAATAGGATTTTTATGTCAGCTGGTATAAAAAACCTTTCCAATGACCATGACTGAGATGACTTTATTGCTTTTATATTTAGGACCAAAAAAGAAAGACACAAAAGAAAGGGAAAGAGGAAGGAAGGATCCTTGTTCACAAAAGGCTCATCGGGCCAGCAAGAAAGTTATTTCTGTTATGGCTTCAGGGTGCCAGCCCATACACCCAAGAGAAATCCATTCAAGTAGTTCTTTCAGGGTTTTCATTCAGCAGAAAATTTTTCTCTTTCAAGCAGCTAGGAACATTTGGAAACTAGATGATCCATTGTATCATTTGATAAAAAAAGCACACTTATACTTTTCTCTATCCCAGCTTTACCCCAAAAGATGTGTAGAAACTCAGGTGTGGAAACCATGATTTCCATAGGACAGTCTGACCAATGTGGACAAACAGGTAGGATGCTGACATTAACAACCAGGACAGTGTCTCAAGTGGCTTGGGTTTTATTTCATGCAGTACCCAGCTGTGTCTGAAAACATGTCCATCCACCAAGAGATTAAGGAAGATTAAAAATCTTAGTACCAAATAACTACTTAAATACAGAATGTAGAATTCCTGGTTACTAAGAGTAGCAGAAAGACACCACTGCCCCATTTTTGTTCATGATACCGAACTAAAAACAGAAAGAAAAAAAAAACATGAAATAGAAACCCCTATCTTTGACAAAAATATAGAAAAATAAACTTAAAACTCAAATCCTAAACTACTATAAAAAGCCTTGAAAATAGCTCAGGGTAAGCTAAGGCACCCACACCTCTGCAAACCTGGACCAAGCAGGCAAAGAGCAGGGTTCTCCTAGACACTGTGGGATGGCTGTCCCCCTGGCCAGCATGCAGGCACATGAGGATGCACGGTGAACTCCTGGAGCATGTCTGCCCCACAGCTAGACAAGGTGAAGCTAGAGAGGAAAAAAGGCATATTGGAAGAAGGAACTGCCCGCTAGAACCCAGGATGGAGAATGACTAAGTCTGGAGCTGTGGTCAGCCCAAAATAGGCCTAAAGGCCAAACCCAATCAAAGAACTCTGCAAGAACAGGACTCCACAGGGGCTCTCTGCAGAGCCCCAGATGACTCAAGAATGCATTGCTGGGCAGAGCTAAGCTTCCCATTTTGACAGTTCCCCCATAGAGACCTCCAGTCACCCCTCTCACCAAAATACACACTTCCCTTCAAAATCAAAAAGATAGCCACCAGTCTGGAAAGAACAGGGATTCATTAAAAAAATAACTAATAATCACAAAGAAAATAGCATAGAGCTCTGAAAAAATATTACAAGGAAACCACAAACACTAAAAGGAAAAAGAAAAAAACACAAATAAAAGGTAGAAATGAAACATAGCAGAAGCCTACGGAAAATAAAAACTTTTCTAAGAAAATAGAATTTATCCAAGTTGACCCCAGGAGCAATGGAAAGTCGAAATACACCCTTCTACAAATGATTCAGAGAAAATTGTTCAAACCCTAACCCATGAACAAACATCAAACCAGATGATTTCTTAAAGGAATTCTACCAAACCTTTAGTTAAAAAAAAAAAAAAACAGATTAGATTTTAACTAGAGACAGTAGAAGAACAAAGAAAGACAGAAACAAATCTTAAACTTTACTCACTGGTATTGTTAATGTTGAAATTAGCATGATTTTACAAGTTATTTTATGTAAAACGTAAGATAAAGTAAATTAGTAATTATAGTAATGTTATTAAGAATCAAGATTTTCAAAGTGAAAAGAAATACAAATATAAAATCAAAGAAATTAAGTAAAATTCCATAATGTTAAATTTGAATTGGGTATATTAATATAAATTCATTATTTGAAAAAAATGTATTTCTTAGCCTTTTCCATTGAAATGTGAGAAAAGATGACACACCCCAGATAGCAAAATATTTTTTTAAGCACAGAAATAAGCAATTTCAACAGACAACATAATATTGAATAAGATATCTCAACACAAAACAGGTCATTTACTTAAGTAGTATAAGGGTGTAGCTCAGTGGTAGAGCGCTTGCCTAGCATGCACGAGGCTCTGGATTTGACCACAAAGACCACAAAAACAAATTAAAAAATCATTTGGTTAAAAGAAAGAAAAAAAAAGTCCTCAGGTCAGAATGCAAGCAAAATCCAACTATATCCTAATATGAGAGATCCACCTAAAACAACCTTCAGAGGTACTAAAAAAAGATGGGTAAAAAAAATCCCAGCACATGCAAACTTAAAGCAAGAACTACAAGAAAAAAACTGAACACAGCAACCTTAACAAAACAGTAAACAAGATGAAGACTAATACTTCATGACTATAAAAGATGCAATCTATAAGGAAAATCTGTCAAAAATATGTAGCCAATAAAATAATTTCATCAGAATGTGTATTCACAAAACTGGTTGCTATAATGACTTACATAATGACTTTCCTGGGTACAACTTTGCCTGGGGGTAGCCAGGGATCATTTTTTCATCTCTAGCCCTAAGATTTTCAAGTTCATGTTTGATAATGAATTGACATTCTGCCATTGTGAGGAAATCATCATTGTTATCTAAAATAAAACAAAAATATATGTTTTCTCAGTAACAATCAAAGTTAAGCTAAGCAATATCTAAATTACTTGATATTATAATGATATAAGCAATAACAATTAACATAAAGAGTAACCAAAGTATGAAACTGGTAAATTAAACAGAACATAAAGCTTCATAGATATTTCATAAGAATAAAAATATTTGGTCATGCTTTCTCACACTACAATTCTTCAATCATTTTAATAGTTATTATGTAGTATGTTCCAAACATTCAAACAGCAAACACTTGCTTGATCTCAGTGGGAGGCAATATATTCTTGAATTCTAACAGTACCAGAGACTCCCAAATGGGAAAACCTCCTCTTTCAAACTCTCAAGACTCCATTCTGGAGGCAAATGTGAAAGAAAGAACCAAGTCTGATAAGAAAACAGAGTTCCTTTTGACAGGTGACTCTTCTTAAATGAGGTAAATTTCACCTGGCTCATTAAGTCACTAAGGAATAAAAATCCAGAATTGGTCTGAAGAAGTCTAATCACATCTTCTAACTCTGAAAGCTCTGAAGGGGTCAGCTTGATTCTGAAGCCAAACACTGCTCCTGATAAAGCTACTCTGACTTCCTGCTGCTTTCCAGAAAACATTCCCTTTCCTCCGGAAGGCCAGGACATAATCACTTACCCTACCATATTCAGTAGGAGCCAAAAACTTCAGGAAATGATGTTTTAAAGATACAGAACCACTATGGTGTTTCTTACAGGATTTTTCTGTATCAAGCCAATGGATATTCATCACTATGAACATTAGTATAGGATACTGTAAAAAAGTTACATATGTCCATCTATTCCAGGGTGTTTTCTATTCCAGAGGTGGTAAAGTATGGACTATGAGTCAAACTAGTCTGCCACCTGGTTTTACAAATAAAATTTTGTTGGAAAACAGCCTCATCCCTTCATTTACTTAAGGGTCTAAGCTTCTTCTCTGCTCTACCATGGCAGTATTAAGTGCAGCAGAGACAACTGGCCCACAAAGCCTAAAATATTCACTAATATGATCCTTTACTAGAAAGACTCCTAATCCATTCATCAAAAACTTTTTTGCAATAAGAAGATTATGATACAAACAAAATATCGTGGGGCTCACCATCAAAACCTTTGAAGTTCTGTCGAGTTCCGTAAGTGAAGGCTCTCATGGTGTTATCATTGCACTCTTTTACCAATCCCACTGCTTCTGCCCCCAGTAACAGTCTGATCTGGGAGGCACCAACAAGATACAGATTGTGATGTTCCAGTGTTTCTGTCTCATATTTATTTAACAGTGGTTTAAACAACAATTGGGCACCTTCAAAAACAAAAGATTAGCACAACCTTAGAAAGAGACAAACATACAATTTTCAAAAATGAAAACCTTCTAAATGAGTATATATCTAGTCTGGTAGAAGGAGAAGAAATTATATTAACAATTTAAGTCTATATTCCAAGGAAATAAAAAAAATAGAAGTTTTGGATAGTCAATCTTTATAAAGTGTTAAAGTAAAAACTGAAAATGTAGCAGTAAGTGGTCTGCCATTTATTCAAATGAGCAGTTGAGACGAGAATCCAATGTTCATTAGCTTTAAGTATAAAACAGTTATAAGTAAAAATACAGAGTAAAAAGATAAAATTTCCTAATATAAGCCTAATGGACTAAAATGTAAGAAAATTAAAATTAAATAACATACACTAGCAAAAAAAGTCATAAATGTAATATAACTACACTAGACTATAAGAAGTATTATAAAAGATAAATATTAAAGAATTCAAGCAATGTAACTTTTTAATGATTTTTCTATAAATATCTTAATATACTTTTTTTCCCTAATTCAGAGTCTTACTATCTTGAATTTGTGATCCTCAGCTTCCCAAGTACCTGGAATTAAAACATGCACAACCACACCCAGAAAATTTTTCAAAATTATCACTATTTTCCCAAAACATTAAAAATAATATTGTATATATAATCATTACTCAAAAGATAACAGAGAAAAGGAATTTTTTTCTAATTATTTTTACCTACATCAAACTTTCCAAGGTACGTTCGTTCGTTTGTTTGTTTGTTTATTTATTTATTTATTTTTAATTTGAGACAGGGTAAGCACTAAGTTGCCCAGGATGGCCTTGAACTCTTGGGCTCAAGGGATGCTCCTGGCCCTACCCTCTGAGTAGCTGGGACTACAGGTGATGTCATTGCAGCCAACTGTTTACTTCTTTACTATGAGTTCTGTAGAAATAGTTGACAGACATTAACCATATAATTGGATAATGAATAAAATTATATTATTTTTAAAATTTATAATTTCAAAAAAATATATAATTTACTTATCAAATAGATTAGTTTATTAAGATTAATGTATTATGACACTATTATTTAGGTAATTTACAATAGAGGTATTAAAATTTTTAATAAAAGGTATATTCAAATTATAGAGAAAAAGTACAAATGGCTCTTAAGTATAAGATCATTAACCTCATTCACATTAAGAGAAATACAAAACAAGTCACCAAAATGCTAATTTTCTCTTCTCGAAATGCAAAGGGTATTGATAACAGGGTAGTGAGTATGGTGGCCACCAGGTGCCCTACTCCAGGAGAATCTGCTTGGAGGAGCTGGTGCTAGCCATGCTGCTTCTGGCTGCTCTGAGCCACTGGCTGAATACACAGGAGACTCTGGAGCAAGGCCATTCCTGCTCAACATGGTTCTCCTTTAAAGGGAAACCTAAAGCCTGGCTGACACTTCAGAATTATGCTATGCTTTCAGGGTCTTCCTCTCTTGCCTCTCTCACAAGTGTCAGATCTATTCCTGTTCCATTCTCTTTATCTTTTTACAAATCTTTCCCTTAGTAAAGCTCTGGTGTATTCAAATCCCATCGTGGTATCTCTTTTTTAAAGGACCCAAACTGACACAGTGAGTGTGTGAGGAAAGTTACCCTCACCCTACTGAGGAAGTAGGAAATGGAGTAAGTTCAAAGAATCCTTTGTTAATGTCTTATTTTGAAAGACAGTAGTCCCCATCTCCCTGCCCCAAGTTACCGTCCCCTTCAAATTGTTCAGGTGATTCGTTTATTATTTGCTTTCATATCACCAGATCATATTGCCTAGAGAGGTATTTCTTGATTTTTTTTCATTTTAAGTCTAGCAAGATGAGGATTTAGCTCCCATTTTCCCAACCTTCACCATGTGCATTCACCATTCCTACATCCCCATTCTCACAATGCAGTTATGTTACGCTTTTCCTCAATAGTCACTATTTACATATTATGATTACATGTCATTTATGGCTGAACTTTGCGTGTACTTTCCATTTTCCTAAAAGTTGCTCTCTTATTACTTTCTTAGTTATTATATATCTAAATCATTCCCCCAAACTGTCTGCCAATCATCTGTCTCCCCTTGATTCACTGACACGAAAGATACGCTGTCAACATCATCTTTTCAGAGAACCTTCCTTGACTCTGCCCTTACACCTTTAGGCAACTAGTTGGTACAGAATTTTAGATCAAAAACCTTTCTTTCAGGAATAAAGAAATGACACCACTGCCTTCTAATGTTTTTGTTAAGAAGTCTTATACTTTACATCTGGCCTATTTCCTTTTTTCTGGGTGTGTTCTTGTTTTTTCTCATTCCCCGGGGTTCTGAAATTTCCCAAGACTATGCCATTTTCATCGACAGTGCCAGTCACTAGATGGGCCCTTTGAGACTTGGAGTCTCCAGTTTTTTTCTGATGATTTCTTCTTTTTTCCCCCTGGTCTTTTTCTAGAATTCCTTTTATTCAGATGTGTACCATTTGGATCAGTCTTTATTTTTACCTCCTCCCATAATTTCCAATTCTATACCTTTTTGTTCTTGGATATTTTTAATCAACATTATCTTCTAACCATTTTAATGAATTTTTAAACTTTGATTTCATATTTTCACTTCTTAAGAGTTGCTTTTTTCCCCATTTTTATGAAATCCTATTCTTGATTTATAGATGTTACTTCTTTTCATAACTCTGATGACTGAGATTTCTATTCGCCTTTGGTTTTCTCCTTCACAATTTGTTGCATTTACCTGTCTGTTTAGCTTTAGCTTTCTCTTTCATATAAGCAATTTTCCTCAGAAGTTTGGTGATCTTTCTTTTATATGCTTGAGAAAAGGAGTTCTAAGAAGCTAAATAGAAGTTCTGAGTGCTTAGATAGAGCCTATCGGAGATGGCTTTTAACGCAAGCTGGAATGGCCAAGTCATTTTCCATTGGCAACCTCCTGATTTTGGCACCTTCAGTTATTTTGTTTAAATGGGTTAGATTCTCCAGAGAAAGACTGCTTCCTAGGTGGTCTGACTCTGGCTTCTAGTATTTTGGAAACTGAATGAAGTATGAGAATGGTGGGTGGTAGAAGGGGAATGGTACTCAGTACCTTATTTTCAAGTATGGATCTCTGCTCCAACTGTGCCTAGAACCCCTATGCCAAAAACCAAGCATCTGACCTTCTCCAGAGAATGAATCCCAGGTCTTCTGCTGGTGAGGTAGAAAACTGAAGGGATCCAGTGATATATTCCTTAAGTAGATCACCAATCCTCTTTTTTCCTTGGTACTACTCTTCTCCTCCAGTCCACAGGTCTCTGATATCCCTAATTCCTGAGGGTTTTTTATTTTTTTGGAGGGGGTGTTCTGTAGCATAAACCAAATTGCTTCTAAATTTTCTCCCCTACCAGGTTAAGTCCCACCTTTTTCAACTTTGTGAAGTCAAGTTACTACTCATCCTATTATTTTCTAGCTTTTACAATTCTGTTATTGTTTTATCTTCTCCTTTCTTCTTTGTCAGTGTGGATTTAGGTCTTTTATTTTTTTTCTTAATTTTTAAATTTGTTTTAATTAGTTACAGATAACAGTAGAATACATTTATGCACTTTGATATACCATACATAGATGGGATATAATTTCTCATTTTTCTGAGTGTACATGCTGCAGAATATTGGTCATGCAGTCACATATATACATACAGTAGTAATGTCTGTTTCATTCTACTATCTTTCCTATTCCCACATCCCCTCTCCTCTCCTCCTATCACTTCCCTCTACCTAATTTAAGGTAACGCTATTCTTCCTTAGTCTCTGTATATTAGAGAAAACATTTGGCCTTTGGTTTTTTAGGATTGGCTTATTTCACTTCGCATGATTTACTGGCAAATGCCATAATTTCACTCTTCTTTAAAGCTGAGTAATATTCTATTGAGTATATATACCACTTTTTCTTTATCCATTCAACTATTGAGGGACATCTAGGTTGCTTCCATTGTTTAGCTGTTGTGAATTGAGCTGCTATAAACATTGATGTGGCTGCATCACTATAGTATGCTGATTTTAAGTCCTTTGGGTATAAACCAAGAAGTAAGATAGCTAGGTCAAATTGTGGTTCCATTCCCAGTTTTCTGAGTAATCTCCAAACTGCTTTCCATAGTGGTTGTACCAATTTGCAGTCCCACCAGCAATGTATGAGTGTGTATCGTTCTCCCCACATCCTCACCAGCATTTATTGTTGCCTGTATTCTTGAAGATTGCCATTCTGATAGGAGTGAGATGAAATCTTAGAGTAGTTTTAATTTGCATTTCTCTAATTGCTACAGTTGTTGAACACTTTTTCATATATTTGTTTATCAATTGTATTTCTTCTTCTGTGAAGTGTCTGTTCAGTTCCTTAGCCCATTTATTGACTGGGTTATTTGTATTTTTAGTGTTAAGTTTTTTGAGTTCTTTATATATCCTAGAGATTAATATACCTTTTTAAAAGGTCCTTTTATTTTTATCATCACTTTAATAGGAGTCCAGAAGAAAACAAAAGGAGATACTAAAGTAGATGCACTGCCTTTACTGGAAGACAAAGACAGTGCAGAGATGCTGTCCCCAAAGTGTCCCAAAAGCACACACCAACAGAAAGGAGGCTGGGAGTAAACTGGAGTCTTTTAATCTAAGATGCTACAAATATTCTTAAATCACTGGAGGTTAAAGAAGGAATTCAAGTCCAGTGAAACACCTCAAATTGCAGCAAGCAAATACTTTTGTTTTTCTTTCCTTTGGGTACAATTATTTAAAAAATGTTTAAATTCTCTTTTGAAAAAATCCATTTTGATTTACAGTTACTTTTAAAAAAAGAGTTTAAGTTTAGTTCAGTATTTGGTGCAGTTTAAGGTACTATTTTTGGTACCTTATAAAATGTTTGCTTATGTAAAACACGCCCTACCTTGTCACCCACACCTAACCCCTGTTCAAGAGAGGGCTAAACCTAGGTGCTTTAGGCCATCCCTTGCCATTCCAAAAAGCACTGCCAAAGTTTCATCCACACTTCCCTTTATCTTTACAGTATGTGTACATATGATTCATGTGTAAGTATCATACACTGTTTTGTGACTGCTCTCCACTAACTTTATTTTTTTACTTAAAATTTTTGGGAAGTAGCATTCAGTCTCCCTATCCTGACAAACATCCTAGCAGGCAGAGACTTCTCTGAGTTTTCTTAGCAATACAACTGACACACAAAGAACACTCAACAGATACTTGTTCATTCATTTCACATATATTTATTAAGCTCCTACTATGCACTAAGTACTATAGTAGGCATATCAATAAGAGTTATGAAAAAACCATTCATATTGCTTACAGGCTAAAGGGAATTTACAGTTTAATCTTGATTTAAGGACTCATTTCAAATCCTAGGTAGATAATAAAGTGAAAATAAACATTAGCAAATAAAACATCAATAAAAATTGTAAAGCACATTTGCAAATACACTTTTAGTCATTGAGCATGACTAAGTTTTAGTAGTGACATGATACTCACCTCCATCTTTCTTTTTAGCAATAATTCTGTTTTTTAGCCATTCTTTGGTTTCTTCTTTGACATCCTGAGCAAGTTCTATGACCACCAAAGGTGTGAAAGAACTCTCATAAGTATCCAAAGCTGATAAGGTCACTTTCATCTTTGACAAACTTGCTGAAAATTAAAATGAAAAGTAAAAATGAGTTATTCTGGCAAATAAATATGCTACAGGCTGATTTCACTTTCTCTTAATTATACCTAATTCTGATTTCCAAGATAAAGCAAAATTCTGATCCTAACAGTTACATGAGAGGTTCAACCAATAGGACAAAGCACATGTATGAGCCAGGCTGACCAGAGAAAACCAACCTTTTTTGTAAGCAGCTCAGAACATGGAAGGAGAGCAATTTGGGTAAAAGAAAACTACAAAAGGTGCTCAAACACAAGATAAGAAAGAAGACTGAATGGGTCAGATTGACAGTAGATGGTATTCGAAGAAGAAGAAATAGTATTTCCCTATAAAATAATGATGGGAAAAAAGCAATAGGCTCAGAGAAACTCAAGTTGTTAGGTATGACTGGAGCATTAACTCTGTGTAGGGGAAGAAAGGATGGGAATGAGCTGGTATCTAAGTAGGACCCCTGGTTACAAAGGAAATGGGCTTTGTCCAATGCACAAGGGGAGTCACCAATAGATCAGAGCAGGGAACTGAGTTACTGTGAGCAATTACAGATCAGAAAGGCTCAGCCTAGAGTGTGGGAGACCAGTTAGGAAGCCATTAGAATAGTTTAGAAAGAGCTTGTACTGGCCTTAGCAGTAAGGACAGATTGGAGGTAAAAATCTATAGAAGCTGACAAATGTAGACTAAATGAAATGACTTAGAAAAACGTTAATGGGTACTAAATGGTCATTACAAAATTATGACTATTGCAGTCATCCCACAGAGATGGGATAACTTACATAGGCAGAGACACTGCTATGTAAGTCCCCCAAAACTACACATTCTAAAAGTGACATTAATATGTCATTAATAGTGAGAAGGTAAGCCCAAACCTCTACTTCTAGGACAACAGATTAGGAGGTTCAGACAAACTCTTTCACTAAAGACAATTAAACAACACACACACACACACACACACACACACACACACACATGCGCGCGCGCGCTTTTTAAAAAAAAAAAAAAAAACCTGCAAATATCAGAAAGCAAACAGGGCTGTGAGAATTCTGAGGCCCATAAGAAGAAACAGAGAGGAAGCTCAGTATCTGCAGTTTCCCAGAAGCCTCTGCCAATTTGGGAAGAAGGAGCCAAGAAGGACTTCTACTGGCCATGAGAGACTTGGGGATGGTGTGATTAGTAGAGCTCATCAGAGAAAGAGTCAGATAAAATCCCTACTATGAATAAGGACCTTAAAAGATTTCATCCTAAAGATAACTGTGAATCAAAAAATCATTTTTGATAGAAATTAAATTCTAGGTTCATATCATTTCAATCAGAAGATAACTTATTATACATGAAAATGAAAAGAAACAATAATATCAACAATTACATAGTAAATCCAAATAATGGAGTTAGCTAGAACAGACTTTGAAGTAATTATCTTAGACTGAGAATTTTGGCAAAGAACTGGAAAATGTTTTTAGTGGAAATTCTAAAATTTAAACATATAAGAGTCAAAATCACAGAAAATTAGACAAAGCTAAAGAGGAAAATTGATGAAGTGTAAGAAAAATACCCAAAATGAAGCTCTGAGAGCTAAAAAAAAAAAAAAAAAAAAAAGGAAGATAGAAAAGAGTAAGAAAAATGGCGAGTCATAGAAGTAAAGAAGGAATGTATTAGGGCAAAAGCTGTATCTAAAGAAATACTGACAAAGAACTTCCCCAGACAAAATATATAAATCTCTATATACTGCAACCAGGATAAATACAAAGGAAGCAGCATAGTAAAAGCACAGAAAACCCAAGAGACAGAAAAAAAAATTAAAAGCACTAAAAATAAGACAAAACACTAAATAATTAGACTGACTGCTAACTTAGCAGTAAAAAAAAAAAAAATGAAAGCCATGGTATCTTCAAATTAAACCATATGCGCATCTTCAACAGTCCAAGAGAACATTATGGTCAACCCAAGACTGTATCCTTCACCAAAATATGCTCTAAGAATAAGACAGGCGACATGGTGGAATTACATAAAGGTAATTCCAACCACTAGGGAGCAAGGGTAAGGCTGGAAGAGGCAAGTTTGAGGTCAGCCTGGGCAACTTAGTGAGACCCTGTCTCAAAAGTAAAAAAAAAAAAAAAAATTAAAAGGGTTGGGATGTAGTTTTCAGTGTATTGTGGCCCTGGGTTCAATCCCTAGTACAGTGGGGGAAAAGAATAATAGAAATAAAAACATTTTCAAACAAACAAAACTGGAGAGGATTCGTCACTAGCACATACCCATTTAAAAAAATGTAAGGATGCCGGGTGCAGTGGCACATGCATACCTATAATCCCAGCGGCTCAGGAGGCTGAGGCAGGAGGATCATGAGTTCAAAGCCAGCTTCAGCAAAAGCGAGGCACTAAGCAACTCAGTGAGACCCTGTCTCTAAATAAAATATAAACAGGGCTGGGGATGTGGTTCAGTGGTCGAGTGCCCAAGTTCAATCCCTGATACCCACCCCAACCAAAAAATATGACTATAATAGTATAAGGCAGAAGGAAATGATTGCAGATAATGATCTAGGATCTGGAGCATATCAATTCTCTTTTTAGTAAGCAGACATTCCTTTTCAGCATTAATTTTCTTTTACTGAAGGCTCACTGTAAGTGAGACACTATGTTAAGTGCCTACATATATTATTCCACTTAATTATTCCAATAGTCCTACAATTTACTCTTTAAAAAAATCAAATGATGAAGTTACTTTGCTAATCTCACAATAGAAAAAACATTAATTTTCCATGATACAGAGCTTAAAAATAGAGAAAACAGTCATTAGAGATATTTAAATCCTTCATTTTTTCCTACTGTTAATCTTAATTTTTAATTACCATACAACTCTTACTGAAGATGACACAGGACAGAGTTAAAAACAAAATGACAAAGTGAAAACATTTACAGAATCCTTAGGCCCAATGCAGTATTAAATGTTTTCAAAAATAAGTAAAATGGCCAATAAACACCAATAACAAAAACTAACAAAAAATATTCAACAACCAAAAAGTAAACTTCAAGCTCAAATCACCAATTGAATGCAATACAGGCAAGGATTTGATTGAGGGTCTTTCTAGACAATTTGGGGAATTCCAATCATCTACATGCATGTATCTGCAGATTAATCATTGTAACAAAGACAGGCCCTGAAAAACAGCCAGACATTTTAATAGATTACTGCATCAGAGGTTTCAGTGAACCCTAGAAATATATTGCTGTGATTTGGACATTGAATGTCTCAGGTATATGCTAACACACATACTAATTTTATTTTATGAATACCAAATATTCCTAATCTGTAATTAATTTAGTAAAAAATTAATAATAAGTAGTCCTTACCAATCTGTAAAATTAAAAATCTATGAAATTAAGTCTATTGGCTGAAATGAACTCAAAAAGGACTTGCATCGGTTTTTTTAAATTTTTTTTTAGTTGCAGATGAACCCATACCTTTATTTTATTTATTTGAATGTGGTGCTGAGAATCGAACCCAGTGCCTCACACGTGTTAGGCAAGTGCTCTGCCACTGAGCCACAACCCCAGCCCCAGGACTTGGATTTTTAAGATGCATTCAGATGAATATCACAAGAATATTCAAGTTCTTCACTAGGTTTCTACTTCTAATTCTCTACCCAATTTTTTTTCTTGGTTCCTGTAGCAGAGTTCCTCCTGTCTGAAATTTGTCCTCCCCTTCTTTGCCTAAGCACATATCTGGACCATATTTCCCAGCCTACTGGCATCAGGTGGACATGGGACAAAATCCTACCGATGATATATGGGCAGTAGTGAATGCCAGCTCCAATCCAGGGATGTGGTCATGCCTCCTTCATGTTTTGTTTCCCTTTTCATGGGCCCCACAAATTAGGGAGCAAAGTCTGACTCCCTAATTGACCTAAAGAGGTGAGCCGCCCACCAATCCAGAAAACTGCCTTGAACTGTTCCATCGTGAGAAATCTATTATGTTTGAGTCTATTACACATGGGGGGAACCAAAGGACACAGCAGTTTAGATTATTCTGATTAATTTAGCTCCTTTACTTCCAGTAGTTTGGGCTTTGGTATAATTGTGCCTTTTATTACAATCTGTCTCAAAATTATTAGACTACAATGGTTGACCTCTGGAGTAGACACACCTACATTCAAGTTCAACTCATAACCTATTAGTTATGTGGCTTTAGACAATTTATTCTCTTCTGAAAAGTAGAAACAATGAAAGCACAGACCACATTGGGTTAGTGTGTGATGAAATAACACATGTACAGCATGGCCCTTGTCACAAAGTAGGCATGCAAAATTAAGTGCCATATTTATTACTGGCTACTATAATATTATATACAAAGTAATAAGATCCTAGAATTAAACTCTTCAGAGAAAACTTTAACTGTCTCAGATCAAGTTCCAGCTCTTACCAGCAAGAATAAGTGTGATAAGGGTGACAGTAAAATAATTAGCCACAGCATAGAAATTTACCAAGTAAATCATGATGCACTTAAAGAGGCTTGTATTAGTCAGTTTTGTGTTACTATAACAAAATACCTGAGGTAAATAACTTATAAAATAAAGAATTTATTTTTGGTTCATGGTGCTGGAGGTTCCAGTCCAAATCAGGTGTCCTATTGCTTTGGGCCTTTCTGAGGGTAGCACATTGTCGCAGACACATGTGGCAGAGTAAAACCAATCATCTTTATGACCCAGGAAGCAAAGATAAAACAGGAAGGGGTTGGAGTCCCACAATCTCCACTGAGGGTACTCCCCCATAACCTGAGAACTTCACACTAGGCTCCTACCTCCTGAAGATTCCAACAATACTGCATGCTGGGACCAAGCCCTTAACACAAGGACCTCTAAGTGACACACCCATAAACAAACCACAGCAATGCTCTCATTGCAATAGCCCATATTTGCTGTTAAAAATATTAACTAACTCTTAAAAAGCATAGAAAATTATTATTTGGGGGGGCACTTTTAATAAATTGTTAGAGTAAGTGATATTTTACAAACTCTTGAGTTTGTTATTGAGGATATAAAGTAGAAAACCCTCTTTTTTAAATTTTTTAAAATTCTAATTTGTTATGTATAACAGCAGAATGCATTCCAATTCATATTACACATATACAGCACATTTTTTTCATATCTCTGGTGGTATACAAAGTATATTCACACCATTCATGCCTTCATACATGTACTTAGGGTAATGATGTCCATCTCATTCCACCATTTTTTTACACCCCTTGCCCCATCCCTTTTCCCCCTCCCCTTTGCCCTATCTAGAGTTCAACTTATCTTCCCATGCTTCCTCTCCCAACCCCACTATAATCAGCCTCCTTATATCAGAGAAAAATTTTGGTATTTGGTTTTTTGGGATTGGCTAACTTCACTCAGCATTATCTTCTCCAACGGCATCCATTTACCTGCACGTATCATGATTTTATTCACTTTATTGCTGAGTAATATTCCATTGAGTAATACCACATTTTATTTATCCATTCATCTACTGAAGGGCATCTAGGTTGGTTCCACAGTTTAGCTATTGTAAATTGTGCTGCAATAAACATTGATGTGGCTATGTCCCTGTAGTATGCTGTTTTTAAGTCCTTTGGGTATAGACAGAGGAGAGGGATAGCTGGGTCAAATGGCAGTTCCATTCCAAGTTTCCCAAGAGCTTTCCATACTGCTTTCCATATTGGCTGCACCATTTTGCAGTCCCACCAGTAATGTATGAGTGTACCTTTTTCCCCACATCCTCGCCAACACTTATTGTTGTTTATATTCTTAATACCTGCCATTCTGACAGGAGTGAGATGAAATCTTAGAGTAGTTTTGATTTGCATTTCTCTAATTGCACAGAAAATTAAATACCCAATTTAAAATCAAATTATAGACTCTTTTTCCAGCCTCCAGGATGCTTTACTATCTTGGTTCTCTATCTCTGTAAACTCCTTTCCCTATTTCTGCCTTTTCCCAGTACTATCTGCAAATGGTGTCCAAGCTATAATCTCTAGACTTCTGCCTTCCTTTTATGCAATCTCTCCCTCTAAAATCACTTTCGTTTTCTTAACTTCAAATTGTAACCTCTGCATTGATGTCCTTGCAATCTGTCTCTAAGATGTGCTTTATCAGGAATGTGCAACACTTAGAAACTCTCACTAAAACATCAGTTTCAACATATCCAAAACTAAACATAAACTTCTCCGGGCCCCAGCCTCCTTCCCAGTTTCCCTACTGTTCTCGGTGAGACCATCTTTACCTCTGTTACGGAGCTTGCAAAGTACTGGAGTCAACTTGGAGACCCGCAAATGGAATGAGCCACTAAGGCCTAAAGTCCTCCCTTTAAAATGGTTTTTCTGTAGATCCAGCCCTGTGATCCCTTCCCCCCAATCAGGGTGATTTTTAGACTTTAGTACTATTATTCTAATTTTTCATTTCATAACAGTTTTAATGACTCCAAAGTACAAATGCAAATCAACACATATGAACAATCACAGAGGGAGTAACCCATTCTGAATAACTACCTGTATACCACCTTTCTTTTCTTGGTGAAATTTCAATCTTGCAGCAATATCAAATAGATCCAAGTTGTCTGTCTTAAACTGATCAACATCTCCCTCCTAACAGCACAGGTTGTGTTTGGGGCAATATATGTCTAATAAATCAACGCTGGATTCAAATTATACTACAAATGCATCAGGAATGCGATTTAGATACCTGCCAAATTAATGGTCCACATGTGAGGTTCTAAAAAGAAAAACAGATGCAAATGAGATCAATTCTCCCATTCAAATAACTAATAATGTGGTAAGAACAGTTAATGCACTAAAGTTTTAGATCAAGCAAAGGGGGAAGCATGTTCTATATGGGGGGATACGTATAAAATAAATAAAGCCTGAACAAGGCAGCATATGAAAAGAAGTCTGGCCTCACCAGAGCAGAGGGAGAATGGGCCATGTTCATAAGCTGTAGTCATCTACAAATAAAAAATGATATAGTTTACATTTTAGCAAATGGACAGAGACCCTGTGAGTTTATGAGTAGAGGATTCTGTGTTGGAGTAATATAGATTTTAATAGGTAAATACAGAGGATGAGAATATGGGTGTGCTTCATGGTATTATTTCTTTCTTTCCTTCCTTCCCTATTGTATGGGGGATTGCTCCCAAGGGCACTTTAACCACTGAACTACATCCTCAATTTTTTTTTCTTTCTTTCTTTGGGACAGGCCCTCACTAAGTGTGGAGGCTGGCCTCAAACTTGCAATCCTCCTATCTCAGCTTCCCAAGTAGCTGGGATTACAGGGATTATATTACACTGCACCATGCTCTTCATGGTTCCTTCAACATTCTTAACTAAAATTTTTCATAATAAAAATATTATATATGCCAGTAAACATAATATTACTTTACCAGTAGAATACAGTCTTAACTTCATCACCTTCAAAATGGAAATAACAAGCACAATAAACATTTATGTACCAAGTCATAAGCGAGTCTAAAGATAAAATAAGTCTAACATCTTCCTTTTGAGGAGGCCTCTGTCTAGTAGCAGAAGCAAGTATACATAAAATAATTTTAATACACTGAATGCATACACTAGCAAGAACCAAAGAGAGCTAAGGATGTAGATCAGTGGTAGAACTCTTGCCTAGCATGCACAAGACCTATAGGGTTCAATTCTCAGCACCCCTCCCACCTGATCCTATCCTGGCCACCCCAACCCCCACCAAAAAAAAAAAAAGAATACAAGGAGTATGCATACAAGGGGGCATTAACTATCTGGGGAGGACATCTAAGAACCAGAAAAGTCTTCATTTATTACGGATAACTCCAAGGCTTCCAACCTAGAAATAATTGTTATGGTTTAAATCTGTGATGTCACCCCAAAGATATGTTTGAGACAATGCAAGAAAGTTCAGAGATGAAATGATTGTGCTATAAGAGGCTTAACCAAATAAGTGAATTAATCCCCAACAGGAATTAACTGAAGGTAAGTAAGGTGTGGCCAGAGGAGGTAGATCCCTGGGAATGTGCCTCAGGGTATATATTTTGTCTCTGGAGAGTACAGTCATACTCTCTCTCTCTGCTTCTTGGTGGCCATGTTCCAAGCTCCTTTCCTCTGCCACATTCTTCCTCCACGATATTCTGCCTTACCTCAAGTCCCAAGAAATGGAGCCTACCTTCTATGGATTGAGACCTCTGAAACCATAAGCCCCAAAATAAACTTTTCCTCCTAAAATTGTTCTTGTCAGGTCTTTTGATCACAGCAAGGAAAAAGCTGACTAAAACATTAAATCTGAGTGATGAAAGAGAAAAGCCGGAAGTAATGCTTAGTTTAAGGAGACAATGAAGTGTTCAGTAGAGTATATAATAGGCATACATTGAAGTTCAAGAATATCAAAAAATCCACCTTATTCATAATTACCAGGTCATAAAATAATTTTTCTGAGATACTAAAAGCAGATTTCCATTCAAAACAGGTATATGAGGACAACCTAGAAACCCATAATAAACATTTGCTCACTTTTTAAATTCTCATTTAAGATACTCTATGCCATTCATTGTGCAGACAAGCTTAGCAATATTTGCAATGTTGGGATCAAGAAAGAGAGATCCCAATTTTTCTCTGTGACTGTGACATCCATTGAGCCACAATGGATGTGTAGACCCGATTACCTAAAAGCAGATTCCTCTCTCCCACCACCTAAATTATCTTCTTCCTATCTCCATGACCCATCCTGCAGTGCCAACTGCTTAGGAAACTTTTGCCCCCACATGGTAATCCCTCTTTTGAGGGGATTCCTGCCATTGTACACTAAAACTTCTGGGGATACCCTCTCTCAGGGGACTGCTGCCCCTGGATGTTCTACTGCGAGATTTTCATCTTGCAGTTCACTGGTCTATGGAGTCCTGCTTCAGTCTCATTTCTTCTCTTAGCCCAAAAGGACTAAGTAACAAGTATAAGGTATAAAGCCATGGAAATAAGAAACTTGGTGGAAGTTCCAGTGTAAATTAAGTTCTGCAGTCCACTTTTAATAGAGATTCTTAATGGGAGTTTGCTCTATCATTACCATGAATCCTAGACAAAAAAGAAGAACCAAAGTACCAAGTGAGGGGGGTAGGGAGGCTTTACATGTTGCTAGAGGGGTTAATCTAAAAGCAAGCAATAACTCAACATATAGACTGAGCACTGGAGGGTAGAATGATTTCTGCTTCCACTGCCAATTTCCCCCATTAGTCAGGATTGTCAGTCAGGATGGCAGTGGAGAATGACTATAGGACACAGAGCAGCCAAGTTCCTCATAGGCCCTGGGGCGTGAGACCAAGAGAGAGGTATCCCAAATTTTGTTCTTTATTGTGTGCTGAATTGCACACAGGGCCAAAGATAGACCTACAAAGGAACTGGATTCATGTGGCTTTCACATTAGCTAAAATCACTGGCCCCAAGAGGGAAAGACCATGATAGTAACAGAAAGATACTGTGAGTTCAACCATGGAGGAGCAAAGGGAGGAAGATAGTGGGAGCTTACTTCAACGAGGATTAGGAAAAGAATAATGAATTCTTTATTCTGGAATATGTTATTCTGAGTTTGGGTTTAAAAAATGTAAAAGGAATTATCACAAATTCAAAGGATAAGAAGGAACTGCACAAAGATGTCTTTAGAGCCTATCATGCAGGAAAATGCCTGCAATTCCAGGGACTCAGGAGGCTGAAGCAGGAGGAATGCAAATTTGAGGCCAGAATAAAAAATAAAAAGGGCTAGGAATGTAGCTCTGTGATAAAGTGCTGGGGGGGGGGGAGAGTGGGATTACCTATTTCACACTCAAGGAGAAATAGAAACCAAAATGACAAAATGACTGTCTTGAAGCAGATCAGGAAATATTTTAGTAAGAGAAAATGAAGGGTTGCACTGATCAGGTTGAAAGTGAGAGGAATTTCCTTACAAGAAAGGTTGTAATTTTAATCAACGACTGAACTTAAAATTATTTAGCTTTAGGACAGAATGAGCCCTTGGAAAATATCTAGTTCTCTAGGTTAGTGTGACTTTAAATAGAAGTAGATATCTCATTGTAGATTTCATTTTTTTTTTTAACTCCCGAGGATTTAAGGGAATATGATACAACTGTGTTTGGAGTGTAAATAAACCTCAACTGCATTTTTTATGTGTGGGACTTCTATGCAATCTCCCAGATGTCGGAATAGATTTCAGAAGAGCGTACACACCAAAACCGGTGTTGTGAAGGCGGCAAGGAAATTAAAAGTGGCCTGTAGCAGGAGTATCACAAGTTCAAAGCCAGCCTCAGCAAGTTAGGCTCTAAGCAACTCAGCGAGACCCAGTCTCAAAAAGTAAATAAATAAATAAAAGGCCGGGGCTCAGTGGTTCAATCCCTGGTACCAAAAAAAGAAAGGAGAAAAAAACCAAGGCCTGTAGGAGGAGTAAAATCCCATTCCATCCGTATTTCTCTGGTGCCCCAGGCACTGCCCGACTTAATCCATTATTTAAACTGTACGATTCGTCCCAGCCACAAGACTGGAAACGTGATCACCCCAAAGTTAAGGGCAGTGCATCACCCAGACAGTTCGCTCTGGCCAACCCACTCTGAGACACCCCTACTCCACAGCCAGGAAGCAGGAATCAAGGACCTCCCAGATCGCCCGCAGTTTCTCCATCCCCTCTACCCGCCCAGGTTTCGGCCTCTCCAGGGTTCTCCCGCTAAAACCTCCTCCCGGTGCCCCACCCCTCCCCAAACCTCGGTTCTCCCAGCCCCACCTGCCACGCCACCGACCCACACCTTCTCCTCAGAGCGCCCCGCCCACAGTCTCCTCAGTCCCACCTCCCCACCCCGCGACAGCCAGGCGGCAGGGCGGCGGGGAGCAGTGCAGAAGGCGACCCGGTGGCAGGGAGGCTGGGAAGGCTGCCAGAGGCGACACGCCGCGGGTGGCAGCCGGGTCACAGCAGACGTACAGCCCCGCTCGCCACCGTAGGGGCCCCGAGGGCCCCCTCCCTCACTCACCGCCGCCACGGCGCTTCACGTCCTCGGGGGCGGGTCCGTAAGCCGGCAAGACCCGGAGGCCAGGAGAGCCGACACCGGGGCGGGGCGGAGCGAAGTGGGGCGGGGTAAACGGGACCTGCGGGGCCAGCGTCGCGGGGCGCCGGGCGTAGTGCGCGGGTCGGGACCCAAACTCTATTCCGCTCTGGCTGGACGGGGCGGGTCTCGCCGGCTATCACTTCTAGTTGGAGCGGGGCCGCGATGGGAGAGGCGGGTCTCTCTGGCTGTCACTCCGGGTGGGGGCGGGGCCACGGAGGGAGAGGCGGGGCCTCACCAGGCATGGGGCGGGGATGGGGCCTGGATTTGTCCTAAAAAAGAAGAGGAGGGTTTAACTCCGCATTGCCTGTAATGGGAGCCGAGCCCAGAAAAGGGGGAGAGGTGTGCCTAGTGTAGTCACACCGAATAAAGGCGGAACCTCAGCGGAAGAGGCGGGACCTCGCGGAGTAGTTGCGCCGGGGGTGGAGCCGGAAGAAGAGGGGCGGGTCTTGGTGGACTGTCACTCCGAGCAGGGGTGGGGCCTAGCTGGCTGTCGCACCCCGAGTAGTCCTCACCCGGGAAGGGTTGTGCTCCATCACATTTCCCTCTTTTCTATATTTTAAGGTCCAGAATATAATTTTCTGGTCGCTTTCAAGTAAAAGACAAATATCATAATTTTAAATCATTTTTAAGTGGCGACAATCCCACATGCAATTTAGAATTAAAATCTCACATTCCAACTAAAACCAACTTCCTTGCAGTGGTTTACAGAGTTGTCCAGTCCCATCTCCGCTTACTTCTTTGAACACTTCTTTATCTTCCTAGTTTCTGCCACCTTGTTACCCTTACTCTTTTTTTTTTTTTTTTGAGGGGGGGTTATCGGGAATTGAACTAAGGGGCACTTTACCACTGAGCCACATCCCCAGCCCTATGTTGTATTTTATTTAGAGACCAGTCTCACTGTGTTCCTTAGTGCCTCCCCATTATTGAGGCTGGCTTTGAACTTCCAATCCTCCTATCTCAGCTTCCTTAGCCTCTGGGATTACTGGAGTGCCCTTAGTCTTCCTAGAGCATGCCACTCTCCTACCCCCTACCTCCGGCGTTTTTCCTGGCTTTTCCCTCTGCTTAAAAAGCTCTTTCCCCGGTTAACATCTTGGTTTGCTTCCTTGCTTTCCTCAAGTCTGCTAGAATCCCAGCTGCTCCCTGAGGTCTTTCCACTATCCTGTTTATAACACCTGCTCTCCTTTCATCACCACTATCTTACTACTTTCCTATACATTCTTTCTAAAGCACTCAGCACTGTCTAACATTTTTGTATTATCATGTTTATTGTCAGTCTCTTATCCCAAAGAATGTACACTTACCAAAGGCAGGGATTTTGTCATTTGTCCACTTGTTATAGGGACAGACAAGGCAAGGCACTGAAGATAGCAGGAAACCATTTTATTTGGCTGCAGCCAAGTTCAGAGCAAACAGCTTTTGCTATAATTAATCAGTCCCCTGAACCACAAGTTCAGTTAGTTTCAGAGTTTTATACCCAGCATGTAAGGGGAGGGGCTCAGAAGTTCACAGTCTGCAGAAGATCACATAAAAGCAGCTTTTTCTTTCAGTGTTTTGTGCATGTTAGCCCTTCAAGGACAACACCTGAGAAGGGGAGAGCTTCTTCTCCTCTCTTCTTTCCTCCCCCCTGCCAGTTGTTACCATGAAGCCCAGTTGGTAACTTATCTTAAAAATGTAGACATCTCTGTGAAGCCCAGCTCAAGGCCAGAGGCCTAGTTTGTACATTTCTACAAACTACTATGCTGGATACGTTTGTGAAAAACTAGTAAGGGGGTGTCCAGCACCTGGAGTGCTGGTATCTTCCCCGCCAGTGGCCAAGTAAAACAGGGTGACATGAAAACAGGAAGTTTATCTACATTGAACTCTTTTGCAGAGACTCTTTTGCTGACAGTCCTAAAATCATCCATGGTGAAGATTTCTAGAGAAACCCAGTTAAGACTTTTCTGTGGAGAAAGGGGGTGCCACTTCACACTGATACAACCCACTGTGCCTATAACTGCATTAAGTCCACCCTAAGCAAGCAAGACTCTGAAAAGAAAGAAAATACGAATAAATGCTTTCTCTCCATATCTCCAGCTAGCCAGAACTTTCGATGCCTCAGTCCTTCATAGAGAAGGCTTATTTGTTCTTTATCTCCCTATCCTTTCTCTGGGTCTTCCAGGTTCAAAGAAGGGAGACCAGGCAACTACCCTGTTTCTTGTTCTAGATCCCTGAGTCTGTCATGGCAGCTCATGACCTTATTAACCAGTTCTTGTGTGGCTATCTTTTAGCAGCTCCTGCATGAGTGTATCCAGAGGTTCTCTCTCTTCTGAAAAATCAGGGGAAAATATGTTCATGAATTCTTCATACTATTAGACTTTAATTACTAGACTTTTGACTGGAGGAGGTGTACCAGGGGCACTCAACCACTGAGCCACATCCCAGCCCTCTTTTGTATTTTATTTAGAGACAGGGTCTCACTGAGTTGCTTAGCACCTCACTTTTGCTGAGGCTGGCTTTGAACTCCCACTCCTCCAGCTTCAGCCTCCCAGCCTCTGGGATTACAGGCCTTTGCCACCACACCCGGCTAGACTTTGGATTTTTAATTGCATTCCTTCTATTTTCTCATCACCTCAACTTCTGACTATCCTTATAATATAACTTCATCTTCTGAAATTTATTTGATTGGAAGGATTAGAAAAAATAAAATTTGAATGTAAATATGAAATAATCCTTTTTTTTTTGGACAATCTTCTTTCCTCTCCACAATTAATAAATTAAAAATACAAGTTAATGGTTGGACAGCACAGATGGCAGCCCTGACTTAAAGATGAGGATTTGCGTATTAGCTACCATTTGCTGCATAACAAAGCACTACAAAGAATTAGGAATGCCCTTCTCCACCTCTTTCCATTTGGGGATTTTCTCTATGTTCTCTGGCTCCCAAGAACTCCTGTTCCAAGTTCCTCAGTTCAGAGGGACAGATTTTCTCTTCAGGTCTTAGATGTCTGTGTCATTGTACTACAGCAGTGCAGCTTCAAGACTGGGGCTGGCCTCATCAATAGCAGCAGGAAAACCATCAGAAATTTCCACCACTTTCTCTAGCTTGCAGCAGGCTTTCCTCCTGATCCTGTAGCTAATATGGTCAGGCTTCTCTGACTTTTTTCTAATAGTGTGTGTTTGATAGTTCCCATTTCAATCTGTCCTCAGATCAAAGCCAGAAGGTAGTGGAGAAAAAAAACAAAAAGAGGAGTCTCACTACCCCTATATTGGTTTTTTGTAAAAGTTTTGAGTTCCCCAATTCATCAGCTATTAGTTACTTTCAGACTCCTTGGGTAGTTGCTTTTATATTTTGTCCAGAGGTTTTAGAGGTAATTAGTGGGACATGGGCTACCATGAAATTACTCTATTTTGGCTGGAAATGGAACTTATCAATCTGGTTGATGAAAAAAAGTTTTGATTTGCATTTCTCCTATTAGGAATGAAGTTGAAAGTATTTTCTCATGTCAAAGAGACATTGGTATTTCGTTTTCCATAAATTATCCATTTTATATTGTGCTTAATTTTCTCCTGAATATAGATATTATATACACGAAAAGTAGTCCTTTTTCTTCTATGTGAATATTGGAACTTTTTCTCAGTTTGTCATGTCTCTTGACTTCTCCTAAGCTGTTTTGCTTTGGTTTTGGTTTTCTTGGCCATGCAAACATTTTCCATTTCTAACTAGTTGATCTTACCAAGCTTCTCTTTTACCACTTACTACTTCTTGTTTATGTCTTACTTAGAAAGGCCTTTCCCTCTCAGATTGCTTTGAAAACCCTCCCATGGGCTGGACACCGTGGTGCATGCCTGTAATCCCAGCAGCTCAGAAGGCTGAGACAGGAGGATTGCGAGTTCAAAGCCAACCTCAGCAAAAGCACTAAGCAACTCAGTGAGACCCTGCCTCTAAATAAAATACAAAATAGGGCTGGGGATGTGGCTCAGTGGCCAAGTACCCCTGAGATCAATCCCCAGTACCAAAATAATAATAATAATAATGATTTCTTTTGTATGTCGCATGGTTTTACTTTTTTTCTTTTAAAATTTGTCCCATCAGGAATTTCTTTTGATTAAGAGATAAGTGGGTGAATCAAACATTATATCAAGATATGTTTATCTGCCCAACCCATCTTTGTCATACTAATTTTAAAGGCCACCATTATCATATATAAAACTTCTTTCTGTATTTATGAACTTTCTCTTCTAGAACTGTATTAATCTGTTGGTTTAGCTATGTACCAGAATCATAAGGTTTTAATTTCCGAAGCTCTATATCATTTTCTTTCTTTAAATCCTCTAGTACTGTCAGAAAAGTCCAAGCCATTTGGGGATTCTCGTATCCCTCATCCCCATCCTAACCACATATTGCAGAAGCCACTGAAGACTCTCAGCAATCTATTTATCTCAAATGCCACAGATGATAATTTATGTAACTTTATATATCCAGACTCATAGTTTTCTACTGGTTGCAAGCTCACAATTGTCCCCATCCCTTGCCTGGTCATACTCAATGCCAGACTCCCAGCTTGAGGGTCTGATTCCTATAACCACTTCCAATACTAAACATGTGAGTTAAATTTCAGTGCAAAAAACAGAAATCAGTGTGTGCATTTTACACAGTAATAGATTTCATAAAGAGCATTAAGTTCTTAATGAATTTTTGGAAGGCTTGGAAAAGCAGCTTGAGACTGGATGTCTTGGCATGAACCACACTGCTGGGCTGGTCTGCTGCAGGGCTGCTTCTGCAGACCCAGTTATTCCACACCTCAGTTTATTCCCAAAGGACTTAAAATCAGCAGCATACTATAGTGACACGGCCACATCAATGTTTATAGCAGCTCAATTCACAATACTTAAGCTATGGAATAAAACTAGATGCCCTTCAACTAATGAATGTTTTTTTAAAAAAATATGGTATATAAACACAACTAAGAAGAATGAAATTATGGCATTTTCAGGTAAATGGATGGAACTGGAGACTATCATGCTAAGTGAAGTAAGCCAATCCCAAAATACCAAAGGCCAAATGTTCTCTCTGATATGCAGATGCTGACTCACAATGGGGGCGGGGAGATGAGAAAGACATTAGAATGAAAGGGACATAACTTTCCTATGTTCATGTATACATGACTACATGACCAGTGTAACTCGACATCATATACAACCACAAATATGGGAAGTTGTACTCCATGCATGTATGATATGTCAAAATACATTCTACTGTCATATAAAGCTAAAAAGAATAAATTTTTTAAAAAAAATTTAAAAAGAAGAAACTGCTACAACCACTACTGCTTCCTGACACCTGGGAAGCTTAGGACTGGGACTGTCACAGCAAAGGAACCACCACCTTCCTCTTCTTGGGAAGAGCCAGGAGACACAGGAGGGGATTTCTAACCTCTACCTACCCAATCTCACATAAATGGTTTGAACTGCAGAGCCCCTTAATGTTTTTGACTTCCAAGGCTTATACCTAACATATTATCACATAATTCTTGCTCACTTCTTATATGATTTATTCCTAAACAGTTTATCTTTCTCATTGCTAGTATAAATGACATTGTTTCTCCCATTATATTTTCTAACCGGTTGTTGCCTATATATGTATGAACAGTAATTTATGCATTCTAATTTTATACTCAGAATAAAATATCTTATAGTTTATAGTAGTTGATTCCCTTGAAATTTCTAATTTTATAGGCATACAATCTGAATATAATTACCATTTTCCATTTTTCCTTCTTGTCTTGTTTCTGACATTAAGGAAATGCTTCTGACATTTACTCAGCAAGTGGAAGGTTGACTTTGGGTTTGAGACAAACATTTTATCATTAAGAATCTACCAATTCTTTTTTTTACAGAAAGTTTTTTATTTATCAAGAATGAATGCGGGGCTGGGGTTGTGGCTCAGTGGTAGAGCGCTCGCCTAGCATGCGCGAGGCACTGGGTTCAACCCTCAGTACCACATAAATGTGAAATAAAGATACTGTGTCCACCTAAAACTAAGAAATAAAATATTTTTTAAAAAAGAATGAATTCTGCATTTTATCATATGACTCTCCCTTGTCTATGGAGGTATCCACTATTCTTAGTGATAGTAAATTGTGTTCATAGTTTTCCTTATTTAGCCATTTAGACTTTAGTGTGAGAGAAATGTGTAGTCATTGGGAATTTTGAACAGATGACTGACATTATCAGACTTACATCTTTTTTTTTTTTTGTACCAAGGATTGAACGCGGGGCGCTTAATCACTGAGGCACATCCCCAGCCCTTTCTTATAGTTTATTTAGAGACAAGGGCCTCGCTAAGTTGCTGAGGCTGCCTTTGAACTCCCAATCTTCCTGCCTCAGCCTCCTGAGTCGCTGGGATAACAGGCATGCACCACCAGCACCTGGCCAGACTTACCTCTTTTTTTTTTTTTTTTTTAAAGAGAGAGTGAGAGAGGAGAGAGAGAGAGAGAGAATTTTTTTTTTAATATTTATTTTTTTTTAGTTCTCGGCAGACACAACATCTTTGTTGGTATGTGGTGCTGAGGATCGAACCCGGGCCGCACGCATGCCAGGCATGGGCGCGCTACCGCTGAGCCACATCTCCAGCCCCAGACTTACCTCTTAACAGGATCACTCAGACTTCTGTGTGGAGAATATACAGCAGAGACACAAGATGGAAACTGCCTATTGCAATAACTGAGGCCAATGGCAGATCCTACCAGGGTGGTAGCAGCAGAAGTGAGCAGAAGTGACTGGATTTTAGAAATATTTTGAAGGTAGAGTACTCAGGAATCCATGCTATGTTAGATGTAAAGTGTGGGACAGAGAGGAGTCAAGTGAGGGCGGAGGCAGGGAAAACTGGGATGAGCAGTCTTGAGAGAAGTCAGGAGTCTGGATGCTCTTGAGTTTGAGATGCCCTTGGGAAATCTGAATCAGTATATAGGCCTCCCATTTTCAGGAGAGAGGTTGAATATAGAGATACGAATTTATAAATTATTAGCACGAAGATGATATTGAAGCTGCGAGACAATGAACTCAGCAGAATTGTGAGTACAAATGGAGGAGAAAAGAGGACCATTGGGCCTGTGAGCCTTATCTCCAATAGGAAAAACTTGGGAGAAAAGGAAATAACAAAGGAGCTTGAGAAGGATCCTACAATGACCAGGGAGGCACAGCCAGAGAATGTGGGGAGAGAGCGTCTTCAAAGCAAGTAAGGAGCATGCATGAAGGAGGGGCAATGCCACCTGTTGATGCTAGGTCACGTAAGGTGAGGACCAAGAGTATAAAATAATGACAGTCCTAGGATGAACATGTTTGTTCTCTCAATTATTGTAAGTGTGCTAAAGTCTCTTGTGAATAAACAAAGATGCCCAGATTAGACAAATCAAAACTCAGGTCTAAGAACACATCTAAAGCAAATTAATTCCAAAAGTTTTAAAGTAAAAAGGGTTAGACAAAGAGGTATGACATACCAGGCAAATTTGAGGCAAAAAAAGACCAAAGCATGACCTTAATGAATTTGAAATTAGAGCAAAAAAAATAATGAAGCAAAAGAAAGCAGGGTGTTAAGAAAGCTAAGATGTTGGGCTGGGGCTATAGCTCAGTGGTAGAGCACTTGCCTCTCATGCATGAGGCACTGGGCTCAATCCTCAGCACCACATTAAAAAACAAGTAAAGATAATTCTTACTTTGTATACAACCAGAGCTATGAAAAATTATGCTGCATATATGTAATATGAATTTTAATGTCATATATAACAAATTAGAATTTAAAAAATTTAAAAAGATAACTATGTCCATCTACAATTTAAAAAAAAAATTTTAAAGAAAGCTAAGATGTTGAATTCGTGATGAGATAACAACCATGTGCACATATATATATACCAAATAACATAGTCACCCCTCTAGGGCAGTAGGAAGAGTTTGCACCAGGCTGTTCCTTCTGCCTGGAACACAGCTTAGACAACTCTTACCATTTTTCTCTAAGACACTGTTCAACGTGTCACTTTCTCAATGAGTCCCACTGTGACCTCCCTATTTAAAACCATAACCTACTCTCTCTAATCTTTTTAAACTCTATTTGGAATACTGTTTTCATCCCTGCTCTCCAAAGTTCTTACTGAGTTTTCTTTAGAGTCTGTTCTTTCACAGTTTGCTTTCAGTTCTTCCTTCATTTCTTTGATGCCTTTTCCCCCCTATTTTACTTCTTTGAAGTGCAACTAGCTCTTGTTTGATCTCTTATTGTCTTGCTTTCTCTTGTGTGAGCTACTTGCAAGAGGTGTATGTCAGTAGGGTCACAATTGAGGTCTTACAAGTCACAATTTAATGGCTGAAATATTTTAGCCTGTACCATCTTAAGCCAAACTCTAGTCAGCTGGAGAGCTACTCACAATACAGTCTTCTCTCCCTACACATGGGAAGACTGCTTTGTGCAAATATATAGCTTGTCTTTGCCTTTATTCACCCCAACACCCTTTGCTTTTACCCTGTTTCTTCATGCTGACCCTCTGGATAGGATTTGGCTTTGTGCACCCTCTCCTCCAAGACCTTTAACTGAGATCTGCAGCTTTATCTGAGATCTGCAAACATGAGTGTGCTCTTCTATACTTCTGCCAGCAATCCTACTGACCCTCACTGTCCTGAATTCCACTCACATGTGTTTTGTGCGGTTTTGAGTTTCATATGTCTTCTTGTTTAGTCAAATGTAGGATTTGCATTTCTGTTTCTAAGTGTCCTTATTTCTTCTGGATGGTTTCCAAGAGAAAGAAGAAATGCTGTAGGGCACAGTGGCACATGCCTGTAATCCCAGCGACTCAAGAGGCTAAGGCAGGAAGATTGAGAGTCCAAAGCCAGCCTCAACAATTTAGAGAGGCTCTAAATAAAATACAAAACCGGCTGGGGATATGGCTCAGCACGATGGTATAAGAGAGAGAGAGAGAGAGAGAGAGAGAGAGAGAGAGAGAGAGAGAGGCTTATATTATCCACCCTTCTCAAACCAGAGTTGCCAATTGATTTTCTATAAATTGGGGTTTACTTTTAGCAAAAGCTGAGGCAGAAGGTCCCTTTATTAAAAAGTCTTCAGGATGGGCATAAATGTAGTGATGCATTTTTTTTCTAACACTTGTTTAAAATAGTTTAAAATATTCTAAGAAAGACTCATTAGATAACCACTAGGTCCCCTTTAGTGTGGAAATTCCATAAGTCTACATGACACTTCCAATTTACTTCAATTAATGTAGAAAACTCATTGTTTCCTGAGGTAAAAGAAAATGCCTATCAAAAAAGTGAGTTATAGGGCTATAGCCCAGTGAGTGGTAGAGCATTTACCTCACAAGCATGAGGCCCTGGGTTTGATCCTCAGCACCACATATAAATAAATAAATAAATAAACAAACAAATAAATAAATAAATAGTGTCCATCTACAACTAAGAAAATATTTTTAAAAAAGTAAGTTTTAAAATCAAATCTGTCTCCTTCAGAATATAATATGAATTTCAATGCTTCAAAAACACATTTTGAATTGAATTGACTATGCGGATTATTCTGTTTGCCACATCCACTGTCCATCTTTGTCTGTTCTCCTGTGTCCCAGGAGGTGGTCATCTGTGGACTGCATCAATGGCCTTCCTTGTCCTCTGACCTCTGACTGGGCTCAGTTCATGGAGGCATTGGCAGGAGACTGGAGGAAGGAGAGTGAGGTAAGAATATTTGTTCCTTGGCTCTCTCTGTGCTGAGTCACAAGGAGTTGGCTGTGTCCATGGGTGGAAGGCCACAGCTGCAGTCGGGCAGCCCTTTCCATATAGTTCAGTAACTGCTTCCTCTCTGTGCCCTTCAGACCTGGAATGATTATGACTCCCAACCATTCATTAGCAGCATTTAGCATGCTGTACCACCCTGTGTGGTTTCCCTAAACTTTGCCCACATCATTGTGGATCATCTCTTTTTGAAACTGCTCAAATTAACAAATTTGCTTGTGCCATCTGTTTCTTGCCAGGACTGTGACTTATGGATTGAACACGTTTTGCTGCCCTAAATATTCTCTAGCATCTCCAAGCAGCACTGCAGTTTTTGTGCTAGGTTCAACTACAATCCTGAACTCTTCCCAGCACGACTCCGATTTTAACGGAGGCAATTCACCATTTGACTTTTCATGTTTGGACAGCCTTTGGGAAGGCATCTATGACATAGTGAAAATGGTGTCAATATAAGAATTTGGTTTCTAGAAGGTGACAGACAAAATTGTATGTAAAGAGCTGTGGTGATAAAGACAGTTAATATTCTGATTATGTAAATTTGCATTGAAAATGTAACATTTGGCAGCAAACTTTAAATCAAGTCAGTTATAGTCATATATTTCACATCATGTTTAAAATGTCTCAACATATCAAGTAGAAATAAACAGGAAAAAATGACCTTTAGATTTTTGTTGCAACATTTTTTTTCTGTTTTCCATTTTGATATCTAGAAATGAAAAACAGAAATCTATTTTCATATATTAAAAGACCATTCTCATCCTCCTGGAAGGAAATAATGTGAGCTGCTTCTATCTTCCCTGCTGTGTTGAATACAAACACCTATGTATTGGGGTAGATGAAATATTACATAGGTATTTTGAATATCCTGGCAAATGTGTTATTTTATTTCTACTGCTTTTACTGAAAACCCATAACATAGAATAATGATCATTTAACATCTGCCAAATAACCAAGGACACAATTTGGTTCATGGTGCTATTTCTCAATTTCTTGTCTTAGCAGGAACAGGCTAAATGGCTCATGGGTCTTTTCTGAGTCTTCTATGTAGCCAATTCATTCCTGGAATAAAGTCATTGAAGTAATAGAATTTCTCTATGAAATTGCTCACCCGAGGAGAAATGTGCATTCAAAATATTGGATTTTGATTAAGATGGGTATCTTAACTATCAAAATCTGCATCGTTAGCATTTAGAACTACAAAGGGTTTGAAATTTCACCCTCCTCCAGAGGAGTTAACAAGTCAACCTGTCTCAACTTCATGAATGTTGACAAACGACATGATACTCCTGGGTCCGAAACAAAGAACATAAATCACTCATTTGACAGCAGCTAGCATGGGTTTTGGGATTGTGTCAGTTCCTTGAACACCTAAATCCCATGGGGGCAACGTGCAGCAGCCAGGCGATTTCTGACATCACAGCTGAGAAACTGAATTTAGATAACCCTGGTTTCTTAAAAGCAAACCTGCTTGACCAAAGGGAAGTATTATCTTTATCATCTAGAACGGCAAACAAATCTGTCCTCTGCTTCCTGGGGAGAAACCTGGTCTATTTTCAAGGTTGTTTTCTCCATAAACACCCTCCAGAAGGTAGATTAGAATAAAGGACGTCACCACCTTACCCAGAAGGGGTGTAGAGATGCAAAGGAGTCATGTGGAATTATCTCCTAACAATGAAGAATAGCCTTGTCACCAGCAGACTCACACGTTTTTTCCCAGCAGAAAGACATTCTACAGTCTGTAGAGCTAGCTGACCTTCAAGTTACATAGATTGTAAGAGGACAGAGGTGACTGAATTTCCTCTTTACATGTATTATTTTGTTTTTGAATTTTTTTTAAAAAAATTATTTATTTACTCTAATTTGTTATACATGACATCAGAATGCATTTCAATCCATAGTATACATACACAGCACAATCTGTCAGGTCTCTGGTTGTTCACAGAGTCACATTATTTGTGTCTTCATACATGAACTTAGGGTAATGATGTCCACCTCATTCCATCATCTTTCCTACCCCCATGTTCCCTCCTTTCCCCTTCCTCCCCTTTGCCCTATCTAAAGTTCCTCCATTCCTCCCACATTCCCTCCCCACCCCCATCCACAAATCAGAGAAAACATTTGGCCTTTGGTTTTTTGGGATTGGCTTACTTCACTTATCATAATATTCTCTACCTCCATTCATTTACCTGCAAATGCTATGATTTTATTCTCTTTTAATGCTGAATAATATTCCATTGTGTATATATGCCGCAGTTTCTTCATCTATTCATCTAATAAAGGGCATCTAGGTTAGTTCCACAATTTGGCTATTGTGAATTGTGCTGCTATAAACATTAATTTGGCTGTGTCATTGTAGTATGCTGTTTTTAAGTCCTTACTTCTTAAGTCTTTTAAGTCTTTATGTCTTTTTTTAAAATTTTTAGTTGTTTTATTTTTTAGTTGTTGATAGACCTTTATTTATATGTGGTACTTAGAATCGAACTCAGTGCTCACACATGCCAGGCAAGTGCACTACTGCTGAGCCCCAGCCCCAGCCCCAGTCTTTATGTCTTTTAATTGAAAAAAAAAAACTTAAGATGCATAATATAGGCACTTGGTATAAAAATCTGCAAAAGAGTAGGTCATGAGGGCTGGGGCTGTAGCTCAGTGGCAGAGCACTTGCCTGGCATGCATCCTCAGCGCCACATAAAAAAATAAACAAATAAAATAAAAGCATTGTGTCCATCTACAACTACAAAAAAATTTTTTAAAAAAAGAGTAGGTCATGAAAAGCAGGTCTCTCTCCCTGTTCCCAAACCATTCTTTCTTTTTCTTCCTAGAGGAAATCAGTTTATTTTGATATACATACATACATACACACACACACACACACACACACACACACATGCATATATATATCTATATATATATAAATACACATATATACACACACACACAAACATGTTCATATACACACACACACATATATCGTACAAATGCTCATGTATGTCTGGTATGTACATGTTTATTCCTATCTTCCCTCCACTTGGAGTTCTTGTCTACTTTTCCACATGTCCCCACCTACCAGGAACAATCAAAATTAAGACATGAAAAATCTAAAACCGAAAACATTTCAATTTCATCCAGTGGCTTTCAAAATTCCTGCATTCTTTTATTCATTCATTCCCACACTGATGACCATTTTAGAGGACTCAAGAAAATGTGTATCATGATCTTTGCTCTCACTGTGTTCACACACATATAAAAGTAAAGCATCTACACACATACACAGATAAAGAACCACTAGAATAGGAAAAATGAATGTACTCTAAGGGGATTAGAAGAAGGATGGATTACTTGGAGCTAGAGTGTCTCATAGCAGTTGGATGGCAGACGTGATATCTGTATTGGACTGTTAAAAGGAGAAGATGTGGGTGAGACCTGAAAATTGAGAGCTGCTTCACACCCCCAAGGTATTATTGAATTTGGTTCTGTGGCAGCACCATGCCACAAAAGAAATATATTGAATTATACCTAAATGTTAAGGATACTGTTTAGATTACCATAAGAAAAGAAGAAGGGAAGTGGAGAGGCTCTTGAAAATTCAAAAAAAAAAAAAAAAGAACTGATCTGAAGGCTAAGCTAAATAGTGCCATACTCAGAAAATACAAATTAAAAAGCTATCAAAATGCATGAATAGAGAAACATCAAACAATAATGAAATGTCTCCAAGGGAGCAGCACCTTCCTATCTGCTGGATGGAGCAGGGCAGGCCTGAGCTTAAGTACTTTCCAAATGATGGGATAAGAAACAAAAAGAGAGGGGTTGGGGGTGTAGCTCAGCAGTAGAGCACTTGCCTAACACATGTGAGGCACTGGTTTCAACCTTTAGCACCACATAAAAATGAATAAATATTCACAGAAATAGAAAAACGCAGCCATGAAATTCATTTGGAAAAATAAGAGGCCCAGAATAGCCAAAGCAATCCTCAGCAAGAAATGTAACAGAGATATACCCACATAAATACAGTTATCTCAGACTAGACAAAGATGCCATAAACACACATTGGAGAAAAGAGACTCTCTTCAACAAAAGGTGCTGGGAAAACTGAAAATCCATATGTTGCAAAATGAAATAGAACCTTATCTCTCACCCTGCACAAAACTCAAGTCAAAGTGGACCAAAAACCTAGAGAACCTGTACCTACTAGAAGAAAAAGGAAGTCCCAATCTCTATCGTGTCAGCTTAGGAACAGAATTCCTCAACAAAACTCCTAATGTGCAAAAAGTAAAATCAAGAATAAATAAAAGGGATGGTATCACACTGAAAAGCTTCTTCATAGCAAAGGAAACAATCAAGAATGTGAAGAGAGAGCCTACAAATAGGAGAAAATCTTTGCCACCTGCATCTCAGAGCATTAATCTCTAGAATATACAAAGAACTCAAAAAACTTAACACCAAAACAAAATAAAACAAACAAACAACAAAAAAACAAGTAAACCAAACAATAAGTGGGCAAAGGAACTGAACTGACACTTTACAGAAGAAGAAATGTGAATGGTCAACAAATATATGAAAAATGTTCACCATCTCTAGCAATTAGAGAAATGCAAATTAAAACTACACTAATATTTCATTTCACTCCAGTCAGAATGGCAATTATAAAGAACACAAGTAACAATAAATATTGGCAAGGATGTGGGGAAAAGGGTACACTAATATATTTCTGGTGCAACCATTATGGAAAGCAGTATGGAGATTCCTCAGAAAACTTGGAATGGAACCACCATTTGACCCAGTTATCCCACTGTTTATACACAAAAAATCAGCATAAGTCAGCAAACTACAGTGATGCGGACACATTTATGTTTATAGCAGATCAATTCACAATAGTCAAGCTATGGAACCAACCTAGATGCCCTTCAATTGATGAATGGATAAAAAAAATATGGTATATAAACACAATATACACAATAAAGGAGAATGAAATTATGGCATTTGCAGGTAAAGGGAGGGAACTGGAGACTATTATGCTAAGTGAAATAAGCCAATCCCTAAAAACCAAAGGCCAAATATTCTCTCTGATATGTGGATGCTAACCTACAACAAGGGAGGGCAGGGAGGGGATGAATAAAAGTCCATTGGATTAGACAAAGGGGAATGAAGGGAAGGGAGTGAGGAGGATAATAGGAAAGGCAGTAGAATTCATCAGACATAACTTTCCTAACGTCATATATGAATACATGACCAGAGTAACTCCACATCATGTACTACCACAAAGAGAGGATCCTAATTAGAATAAGTTACACTCTATATATGTACAACATGCCAGAATATACTCTATTGTTATGTATATCTAAAAAGAACAAATAATAAAAAACTAATTAGTTAAATAAATAAAGGTACTATATTCATATACAAGTTTAAGAGAGAGAGAGAGAAATCAGGAAAATGGGAAGTCCCTCTGTCCAGGGAGAATCAGAAGTATTAGAAGTTATTCAAACAAAAAAAATAATAATAATAAAATAAAGAATAGAAGAGGAGAAATATTAAAGTCTGCCTTCTTGGAGATGGATTTGTAAGAAAACCACCCAAATATGAGAGATTCTTTAAGCCAATGGCTACATTTAAAGAACACATCTTGAATTGAAAGCCACATTTAGCCTGCCAATGTGTCATACAACCTTAGAGTGTTATTACCAAAGGTCCCATCACAGAGGCAAAAATTACTCAAGGAGTTGAAGTCTTTTGAGAAATATGTCCAGGGTACCACTAATAATCTTGAAAAGATGGATGCATAAATGCAGTCTTACAGGGATTTTTTTGTTTGTTTGTTTTGGTACTGAGGATTGAACTCAAACTCAGGGGCACTAGAACACTGAGCCACATCCCCAGCCATTTTTTTTTATTTTACTTAGAGACAGGGTCTCACTGAATTACTTAGAGCCTCACTTTTTTGCTGAGGCTGGCTTTGAACTTTCAATCCTCCTTTCTCAGCCTCCTGAGCCACTGGGATTACAGGCATGCACCACCCTGCCCAGCAGTCTCCTACAAGTAACTCCTGGTAATGATTGATGACTATAAACTAGTCAGGAAAAACACCATTACTGTGATTGATGTTTCTGAATATAATCAAACGGCCTTATATATCAGCAATCATCAAGAACTACTTATTAAGCTGTAAAAAAAAAAACATTAAAAAGAAGAAAGGAGAAGACATGGTTGTGTGTCATGTGTGAGTTAAGTAGGGGCTGGAGAGTCACAGACTAGATAGACAGTCCAGGAAGAGGAAAGACAGGGGAAAATGCTAGAAACAGGAAAGCAAAGCATGTTCCAAGGACACAAGGAGCTGAGGCCGAAGGGAGGTGAGCAAGGAAGGGAGTGTGAGAAGGAGGAGTTGTTGATAGAGGAAGACCTCAAATGCAATGCTACTGCCAATGGTATCGTGCAGCAGCCTGATCTTCTTTGGTCTTGCTATAAGTCAACAAGGGTGCTGAACCCATGGGTAACAACCTACACATCATTAGGGCACCTTGTTACTGGCATCTCCCTTCTTCTCTCCCAGGAAGCAAAACATTCTGAGGATAACTGGAGTGCCTTAATCTTCAAACCCTGCTGTTAAATTATCAGCACTCATGTCAAATGTTATTGCTTTGAACTCTGGAGGGCCTGGAAAATTAATTGTTGAACAGTAATTATTGAAGTTACTAATCTTCATGTACTCTTTCATGTTCTGAGCATAAATAAAAATCCTTCTATCTGACTCTTTCCCAAGCACTCTATAGCTGTTGCTCTACTATGTAAGTATGTTCAAATGAAATTTCAGATGAAAACAAATCATGATTTTGTGTCTGTGTGCTTGTTGTGTGAGAGACAGCATGCGTTACGCCATGTGCTAGAGATTGACCCCAGAGCCTTGCACATGCTAGGCATACATTCTACCACTAGCTATACCACTGGCCTCCAAATTGTTATTTTTTAATACAATAAATATAATGTGGGAATCTCCTTTGAACATATACCCAGTAGTAGAAATACAGGGGCATATGGTAGTCCTACTTTTTTTCTTTTTTGAGGAATCTCCATATTATTTTCCAAAATAAATAATGGTAATGTTTCAAAGATCTTTGACTTGATCTGACATTAGAGATTCGGTTTCTTTGGCTCCTATCATTTGGTCAACTCTGATACCTTCTTTTTGAGTAGTTCCAGTGTGAGAGGCAAATGTGTTTTGTATGGTAAATTTTTAACAAATAGACAAAAACGTAAGAAAGCTGGGATTTTCTAAGTGTAAGTTTCCCCCCAAAGCAGCCCCTGAGTGCAAACAGTTTATCTGGGAAATACAAGCAGAGGAGCGGAGAAGGCCAACAGGAAAGCAATGGTGTCAAACAGGTAGCCACAGGGGGTGTCTGGAGTTGATTCCACTGGGATTCCAAGGAGCCAGTGAGGACAACACCTCAGTCTCCTGCCAAATCTGTGAGAGAGCTGACCAAGGGCTGCTGGCTGAGGGAGGCACTCCTGCTGACCATGTAGATGGGTAGCAGGACACTCCTACAGCAGTGGTCACTGAGGGAATCACTGGGAAGGCCCCAGCTGAAAACAGAATCGGGCCAGGGATGTGGCCCAGTGGTAAAGTGCTGGCCTAGAATGCATGGGGCCCTGGGTTCCATCCCCAGTACTGCAAAAATAAAATAAAATAAGACAGGACAAAGGTTAAATCACAGAAAAATTAGAGGCAAAGTTAAGAAGAAAAATGAAAGAGGCCAAGAGATAAAGGGCATTTTGCTCTCATCTAACAGACAGGGAAACAGTAGGGCAGGGCCACTGCACCTGTGCTGAGTGGTTTCTTCTTGTGCTTGAAGTACTTTGTGAGTCAAGAGATGGAGAATGACTTCCAGAAATCCCATTTTATAAAACTAAACAGACGGGCCCAGCTGATTCATATACCTCTCTTATATCCCACTTTTTATCTCTTATGTTAAAGATAACAAATTAAAGAGAAAAAAAAAAGTACCCATCATTAGATGATGAATCTGAGTTGCCACTTTGCCTTCTAGACCTAGTGTTCTGAATACAATATGTATATCATGGGCAGCAATTAATGAGTAATTGTAAAATCTTTGAAATGGCATTCCATCAAAGTTTTTCTGTGGATTTTTATAAAGCATAAAGAAAATGTACATTATATTTATCTTCTTTCTTAAACAATCCAAGTAGATTAAATTAACATACTTTATTTTCTGATTAAGTTATTTATAAAAAAGTTATTAATGAGGTCATTTTTTGCAACTCAAGCTCTAAATTATTTTTTATGAAAATGCACCTTCTGGGGCTGGGGTTGTAGCTCAGTAGTTGAGCACTTGTCTCCCATATGAGAGGCACTGGGTTCAATCCTTAGCACCACATAAAAATAAATACATAAATAAATAAAGATATTGTGTCCATCTACAACTAAAAATAATTTAAAAAAAAACAAAAAAGAAAATATACCTTCTCCAAATTGAAATATTTAAATAATCATTGTCTAACCAGACTATTAACTGTACATTTATTAGGATAAACTTCCAACTTGCACTACAAAAAAAAGGAGATGAATTGAGAGAGACTAATTTTTGCAAGCAAGAAACGGAGCTTTGTTGAAATAATGCATTTTATATGAATCTTCTTTGATCATGATTTTTAAAAAGTTATGGAGAAAAGGTTTACTGAGTTTTTTGCTTTACAACATTAATAAAAATGTACAAATTGGAGATTTGGGTAGACCTTTAAAAGCATGTGTCATTTTTAATGGGATTTTTTGGAGGAGAGGGTACTGGGAATTGAACTCAGGGGCACTCAACCACTGAGCCACATCCCCAGTCCTATTCTGTATTTTATTTAGAGACAGGATCTTACTGAGTTGCATAGCACCTCACTTTTGCTGAGGCTGGCTTTGAACTCATCATCCTCTTGCCTCAGCTTCCAGAGCCACTGGAATTACAGACGGGTACCAGCAAGACCAGCTGGGGATTTTTAGTTGTCAAAATCAAAGCAACTGACACATGTAATGTTGGCTATTCAATCTCCTCTATGGGTTACGAATGGGACATTGTGACAAATCTTTTTTCCTACCTTAGCATTCATGAAAAATGGCATGCTTATTAAAATTGAATTGTATATTTAAATTTACTTAACTTGCAAGAGTCCTGCGAGCAGCTGGATGATCTGTTAAAACAGCAGCCTAGGGCCTGATTCCCACTGTGCCCTGGGAAGGAGTCATTCTGCCTCTGCATGGTGACTTTGGGCTTCCCAGGTCTGTGTGATTGCACAATAGTGCCCTCCAGTGGAAGGGTGAGCAAAGTGTGAGCAAAGCTCAACTACTTCAGCTAGGTGTTCATATTATTTTTTTGCTGTTTAACAAATTTCTCCCAGATGTGGTGGCTTAAAACCACAAATGTTTATTACCTCACACAGCTTCTCAGAGTCAGGAATGTCAGAGTAGCTTAGCAGGATGCTTCAGCTCAGAATCTCTCCTAAGACTGTAGTGAAGCTATCACTGGGAGCTGCATCATCTAAAGGCTGGAGGATCTGATTCCAAGGCAACTCACTCACAGCACTGTTGGCAGATGGCCTCAGTTCCCTACCATGCAGATCTCTCCATAGGGCTGCTACGCATCCTCATGACAGGGTAGCTGGCTTCCTGCAGAGGGGGAGCTCAGAAAGAGAGCAAGCTGGAAGCTGTAATGTCTTTGAATCACCTAATCTCCAAAGTCGCACACCAGCATTTCTGCTTTGTTCTGCTTGTTAGAAGTAAGTCACTAAGTCTGGCTTAGTCGCACACCAGCATTTCTGCTTTGTTCTGCTTGTTAGAAGTAAGTCACTAAGTCTGGCTTGCACTCAAGGGGAGGAGAATTAGGCTTCATCTTTTGAAGGGAACCACAAAGAATTTGACATTTTAAATCACGGCAATGCATGGAGTCCACAGGACTGATGACTAAACTGACTTGCTCTTACATCCAAAGGGGTCAAATTCACACCCTTTCTAGTGTTCACAGGGCATTTCTAGCACTAATGTTTAGGACACGTATCATAAGGCCACATGTCTCAAACAAGTGGAGGAATTGATTCGTGATGAAAAAGACAATTCTGCCTTTCCAGGAAGTCGAATGTGATATGCTAGTGTCTTGTCAACTATGGATGGCAATACGGCTCATTCAGAGAACTTCAGCAACAATATTTGTCATTTCAATACAACCAGCTGAACTCATTGGAGTGTCCTTAGAGAAAGAAAGCTGAATCCTGAGCACTCAGGGATTTGTAGTAGTGTGTGCTGGGATGGAAGTGGGGTGCCAAGGAGAGAGGATAAAAAGGGGTTCTGAAAGTGGTTACTCCGAGATGTGCCACTTCACACAACTTTGCTTGAAGAACTGATATTTAAACTCGTCAGGCCAGGTTCGGCAGTCCTGGCAACTCGGGAGGCTGAGGCAGGAGGATCTCAAGTTTGAAGCCAGCTTGGCCAACTTGTCTTAAAAAAAATTTTTTTTTTAAAGGGGCTGGGGACACTCAATGGTAGGATGACTCTGGATTCAATCCCCAGTACTGAAGGAAAAAAAAAAATGTTGGTCATTAGCTGCATTTATATTCAACAGGTTTACATTTCACAGGATGTTTCATTACTGGTTGTTTGCTCTGAGGAGATGAGGAAGAAATGGTTCAAGAGTATCTCTTCCTCCAGCTTATACCATGGACAGATTGACTTGAAGCTACTCCACTAAATGAACTTCAATCTGATGTTTCCAAGCCAACAACAACAACAACAACAAAAGGTACACCTGTCGATATTTGGTGTATTAAAAAAAAAAAAAAAGAAAAGAAAAAAGCTGGCTAGGGAGTAAAGCATCACTGTGGTGATGGAGAACTCACCACCTCTGCCTGGCACCCACCCGTTTACTCACTTCCCCCAACCCCACCTCAATCAGCAGTTCCCCTCTCCCTCTGGGCCTGGCCACAGGAATTTTTGCAGACTGGAATCTTTCCTGGGCACCAAAGACTCTAGAAGACTCACTTCCAATATTCCCATTTTCTTACCACATAGCTGAAGGATAGATACACAAACACCCAAATAAAATGGCAAATTCTTTTTACTACAGTGTTCTGCTGAACAGAACTCTTTTAAAAATACGTTTTTTATTGCCATATTTACGGTGATAATTAATGTCCAAAATAATGACCTTGAAAGTCTGTCAGACTCTGAGGAACCTAATGAATAATTAGGGGAGTGAAATGGTTTTCAATAGGATTTCATGCTTAGTGCATTTTGAATTCTAAGACTTTTTGATAGATGGTCACGGTTGATTGTCTAATTCCCCAGTCATGCGAGTAAACAGAGGATTTTCTGTGTTTCAATAGCATTGCTGTGGTAAGTTATTTGGAAGCATGTTAAACCAAACTCTGAGGTGTATTAGACTCAGTCAACCCTAGCAGGGCTATGCGGCTCTCAGAGTCACAGCCGCAGGGAGATGTGGCTAACTGAAACTATTCAGAATCCATCTTTTTCTTTCTAGATTAAAAAACAAAAATTTATTTATAAGACAGCACTAAGAACTAAGATAATATTTTAATAATAATTGAAATAATTTAATTGCTAAAAGTAGAGATAATTATAAATACATTACCCAAATAGATTTTTTTAAGTTACTAGAGATTGAACATGCTAAGCAAGCACTCTACCATGAAGCTCCATCTCCAGGCCTTTATATTTTTTATTCTGAGACAGGTGCCTGGCTAAGTTTCCTGGACTGGTCTTAAAAGTGTGATCCTCCTGCCTCAGCCTCTTGAGTTGCTGGGACTATAGGTGTGTACCATCACCCTCAGCTCAAAATATTGTCCTTATAACTGAGGAACCATGAATTGCCTTTATGCATTCTAACATGGTTAAAGAATTTGATACAGGATTGATGTCAAAAAATTATCTAGATTAGGGATTCCTTTTCCACTCCATATACCCCTCATACTACAAAGAGCCCTTATTCTTGTCTCTCTCTCTCTTGCTGTTCCTGTTGTTGGCAGGCATGTCATCCTATTTGGAAAATGTTCCAGACCATCATTTACAGTGGCAGAAAATCAAATCTAACACCTACATTTGGCAGTTGAAAAACTAAGATCCCAAAAGTTGATGAGACTTGCCCAAAACTATATTGCAAGTTAGCTGGTAGAGCCCCAGTGAGAACCTGGATTTCCCAATTCCCGAGTAAAGCCCTTTGTGCAACATCCCCTGCCACAACACCAGTAACTGCTAATGCAAGCTCTCTACCTATCACAGCCAGAGAAAATGAAAGAAAGCTCTGGGAAATGGGATTTCAATAAGCGCCTTTGAGTAAGAGGTTAAAGAACCATGTATTCTATTGAAAATATCTGAATTGAAAGGATTTCGAAAGCATTAAGCAGAAAATTAGAGCACACATGACATCATTTATTTTTAGGATTTCTGAATCTCGGGGACAGGCAATTTAGTCATTTGAAACTTTTCATGAGTGCTCTTCTAGGCTTTATCTTCAGAACGGAGGCCATGTCTACAACGGGGTAAGGGCAGCTCAAGTTGATTCTTCAGCTTAAGGTCATGCCAGGTGCAGGAAAATATACTGATTGGTGTAATAATTAGCTGCTTACTGCCCACCCACTAACCCACATCAGCATACACACAGCTGAACCATTTGAAAATCAAGACTTTCACCATTTCATTCTTAAATATTTCAACATGCATCTCTTAGACATTTTTCTTGGTAGTAAAGAATGGTACCATATTTCACTGCATAATTGCTGCAGATTTTATACCAATTTCTTTTGCAAAAAGTGGGGTGTGAACATTATGTGAAGTTTAAAAAAAACTGTGCCAGTGATACTTAGAAATCATTATTACTGGGCTGGGATTGTGGCTCAGTGGTTGAGTGCTCACCTACCATGTGTGAAGCACTGGGTTCCATCCTCAGCACCACATAAAAATAAAATAAAGGTATCGTGTCTGCCTATAACTAAAAAAAAATATTAAAAAAAGAAATCATTTATTACCAAACTATCTTTAGTGCAAGATTAGTATGTGCAGATTGCTTGTGAATACACGTTAATGTGGTGGTGATAATTATGTGGTGAAATGTGGTATTTAGACACCAAAATCTGGGGGCAAGGCATACTCGTTGATACTAGGGTATCATGCTTCTAAGACCTTTCAGTGGATAGATCTAGAAAAAGCAAATACCCTTTAAAAAGATAGTTTCAGGTAGGTTTTCTCAATTCAAATTTAACCTTAGGGTATTCTGTTTAACTTTGACTTAATAATTGTTCTGTATCTCTTTCTCTCACACTGAAAATCTTGAATTGTAACAAGGTAACAATTCTTTTCTAATTCAGAACTACATATTTGTTTTCTCCTAGTCCAGTATCACAGTACTATATTAACAATAAATAACTGAGTAAAGTGTAAGATTTCTATTTATTTATTCTTAGTTCATATCCGACTATGGGTATATAATGAGGATACTGAAATAATTCTTTTCTCTGTGTAACTGTTGTTCCCACATTTGAAATAAAGTTAGGCTCATTTGTCCCAATTTGTTTCCCATTTTAGGATTTTATTTTTATCTTTTTTTAAAATTTTTTGAATATGTAAAAACATTTACATGGTGCCAGAATGAAAAACTATACAAAAAGTAACCAAACTCAAAGTTCTCCCTTCATTTCATTTCCTCCATCTCCTATAGGGAACTATTTTTATTGCTTCTTTTTACAAATATAAGCAAATATCTAAATGTATTCCTATTTCTCCTTTTTTTTCTCTTTTAAACACAAAATATAGAACATTCTATGTACTGCTGCATACTAGCACTTTAAATCTAATACTGTGTTCTGGAGATTATTTCAGTTCACAGACATTTTCCTCTTTTCATGACTGCCTGGTCTCCAATTTGTGTGTGTCCTGCAGTTTATTTGCTGCCTCGTCTGTTGGTGGGTGTTTAAATTGTTTCTAATCTTTGGCTACTACAAATAATGTTGTGTTACATCACCTTGTGCAAATAACTGGCTATTTGTGGAGATGTGTTTTCATGTGGATTCCTAGCAATGAGGCTGCTGGGTCAAAGGTTAATACATATGTAATTTTGTTAAGTTGATTTTTCCAAATCCTCTTCCAATGTTTCATTTTGCACTTCCAGTCTTAGTAGTGCATGTTATCAATAGTGTATGTATCTTGGAGAATTCTAGTTTGCATTTTTCTTATCATAAGAGAGATTGAGCATCATTCCATATATGTAAGGAGAGATTTCTATTTCTTTTTCTCTTGTCCTCAGGTTTATCTGTATTCATAACTTCCACCCATAGTTCTATCCAGTGTTTGGGCTTATTCATTTGTAAGGGCTCTTTGTGTGTTTGCCCTGTCTGTGAGATAATTTGCAAATGTCCTTTCCTTATTTGTCATTTGACTTTTGACTTTGCTTAAGGCATCTCATTTGTTTCAGGTAGTAAAGTTTATCAATAGTTTCCCATTTTTGTTCCTGGATTTTGAAATGCTTTCTGCATTCTCAGGTTGCAAAGTAATTCACCTGTGAAATGCTCCTTTGTTTCATGTTTCCTGTTTGGATTGCTGGTCTATTGGGAGTTTATTTCAGTCTGAGGTTTAGATTCACTTCATCCTTTTCCAGATGGTTTTCCATTTGTCCTGACACCATTTATTAAAAAGCCCAACTTTTTCTCAGACAGGAATAACTTGATTTATTTTTAGACATCAACTTGAAATAAAGCAGCAAACACCTCGGGAGAAGTGATATCAATGAAAAGACACCGTCACTGTCCTAGGGAGATGGCTGCTCTCTCTCTCTCTCTCTCTCTCTGTACTTGGAAAAGAGAGGAACAGTGCATGTGATGGTGTGTATATCTGTCTCCCACCAGCCTCTCCAGATTCAAGGTCGGCCTACTCTGGCCTGTTTTCTTCCAGGAGGCTGACCTCTGTGGACAGCATCACTCAATAGTTTTGCCCCCGACTTCTGGTTGGGTTTACCTAGGGAGGCACTGCTAGGAGACTGGAGATCTAGAGAAGCTGGGCATCATTTTGGCAGGGGTTCTCCATAGCCACCTTTTCAGTGGGTCAACCTCTTTCCCAGTGGCAGCTTTTCTGGGTCGATAGGCCCTTCCTCCTCTCTGCCCCTTCAGGCCTATGTAGAACACCTTTCCATCTTGGTGCTAGCCTCTTAGGTCCCCTCTGGTGTCCTCCACTTGCCCACCTCTGTAAATAGCCCCTCCTAAACCTTTCTCAGGTATGCCCTCTTGTCCTTTGATCACACAGTATAGTGTGTGCCCTGCAAGAACCTCACAGATACCAACAGAATCACAAGTACTTGCCAATCCATCAGTCAAAAGGTAGGTGATAGGGCTCTCATCCACAATACCCCAGACTACAACATTTACAGGGTAAAGCCAAAAATCAAGTAATGAGGCTGCATCTCAGAAATCCAAAGTGATTCTTGATAATTCATTATTCATCTTGATTAGCCTCCTTATTTATTATGTAAGGCTCTCTGGTCAATTTGTGGGTGCTTTCAGATATCATGCCCATCTTCAAAGGTTTACAGTTGAACTTCTCCTAGTACATTAAAGAGTATCTTCTGCCTCTGAGGACAATTCCATTAAAAGAATTTCTAGGTTCTTTTGAGCAGGTACTCTCTCTGGAGTGGTTATTTTTGAAGTCAAACATGCATCTGTGGCTCTTATATTTTTGTAAAGCAAAATAAAAACAACCCCCCCAAAAAAAAAAACATTTCCATTACTTACAGTTAAGCTCTCATGCTACTTCCTAAGCATATTTATGATATTTCTGTACTTAGATAGCTTTTCAAAGGCTCTGACAAAGTTAAATGTCTCTGCCTGTTTAATTTGCTTAGTTGACCAGTGGGAAGCTTCCATGGGAAATTCATTATTTTTCTGCTGAGTCATGTTCATAGTTACAACCAGTTTTGTTTTAGTGAATATCAATCTTTGGAGTAAATTTTAATTGCTTCACTATGAAGAAAAGTTCCAGAAGTTTTATCTCCCATGCTTCTAGGAAGGACTTCTCCCTGGTCTCCTATTTTGTGCAGGGGAGGAGGGGACAGCAGGCAGAGATCATGCACCTTAACTGCCCTTCTTAGACTCTCATCTCACAGTAGGTATAATTCAGATTCTTAGTTTTTCTTTGAATTAAAGATTCAGATGGCAATGTTATGGTGGAAGGGGCCTTAGAAGTCATCTAAGCCAACCTCCATGTTTTCTGCAGGGAGGAAACGGTGGCCCCCTCTAAAAATAATGTTCAAGCCATAGTTTTCTAGGTCACAGATCTTCCCTTTCTTTTCATGGACCAATATGAGGATTTTCCTCCAGTTTAGTTCTGAAAGGAGAAATGTGTGCCAATCACACAAAACCCTTCCTTTCAAGTCTTGCAGAGTTCCCCCCGCCCAACTCCAGGAGAGGGGGTACAAGGCTGGCTGGAAGGTAAAGGCTGGCTCCTGAGCAGTGGGAAAAAGGGAAGTCCCCTGTCTTCCCAGAGGGTTCAGTTCTGTCGCACATTCTAGCTGCTGATGTCTGCCATTTTGCCATTAAAGTGTCGTTCCTTTGACTAGTGGGTCCAGTCAAGAGATTAGGCAGGTTTCTTTAGAGAAACAGAATCAATAGCACGAAGAGAGAGAGATAAGAGGGAGTTATGGAACTGAGAAAAAAGCCACTGTCTGCAAACTGCAGAACTGGAGAAGCTGGTGGTGTCTGTTGGGAGGCAGGGACGAGGCAGGGTGGCAGAAGTCTCAGAGCATGAATGAAGGGTTGAACTTGGAGCTCTGGTGACCAATGGCAGGAGAAGATGGATGTGAATTTGTCCTTCCTCTGCCTCCCTCCCCTGCATCTGGACTCTCAACAGATGGGATGATGCCCACTCACAGTGGTGAGAGCACGTCTTCTCCACACCGATTCAAACCTCTTCTAGAAACACCCTCACAGGAATACCCAGAAATAACGTTTACCAGCTAGCTGGGTATCCCTTAACCCAGAGACATTGACACATAGAGTTAATCATCACCTGGGATTATCCAGAATTCAATGTTTAATGCCAATTATGTTAGCCATATCCCCCTGGGCTCTTAGAATATAACAGATTGCAGAGTTTAGGATTCTGATGCAATTACTCATCAGCAGTGTCACATATAGATAGACGGAACTTTTCTGGGTGTTGGTTTCTTTATTTGTTAGGTAAGGATAATAATAACTCAGAATTCAAAACTTTATGTATGGATTAAATGAGTTTAATATATGAACATTGTGAAAAAAAAAAAGTGAAAGCTGCCAGAATCAAAATGGAGTTATTTCTAACAACCTTACCCTCTCCCCTCCACCAAAAAAAAAAAAAAAAAAAAAGGCAAATAAAGCTGGAAGACTATGAAGAAAGGGTTTTTATACATGATTGCATCATAGCCACCATCACACTATCACAAAAGACTGTCAGAATTATAAGCTTGCACAGAGGCCACTGCAAACTTACACCAAAGGTAATTCTGCAAAGGTGTCTTCCCAACAACTCAATCTTGGGCTTATATCAATCTTTGTTATTAATCAATGTAACCAAGGATTATCATTTCAAAATATCTGATGTAATCCTCATTTTTGCCTTTAAAACTCCCTTACTCTCAACCTCTTTGAATAAGCCTTTAGTTTACAAGCCACCCATGTTCCCATTGCAGGGCTCTGCTGCTCTCAAATATTATTCTTTGGAAAATCTCCATGTGACTTTTTTTAAAAAAAGATCAACAACAGTGATTATTAAAGGTCCTCATCTCTCTCTCTCTGCATTTTGGACAGCTGTGCTCCCCTCATTGTCACACCCTTCCTCTCTCTGGGGAACCAGCCTCTATCTACTTTTTAGAACCAGGCTGAACCTAGCTCCTCTTGAGGTTCTTCCCTTACCTGCCCAAGGCCCCAAGAACTTACCTCCCTATGAAATAAAGTTGAGTATTTTTATTTACATAACTACAAAAGTTAGCCTGGAAACATTAAGTAAGGTATCTCATTGTAGCTACATGTAAGTTAAGCCAGAGCTCCCTGGGGTTGAGGGAAAAACTAGGTTGAAGTTCAAAGTTTCAACACTCTTGTTGAAAGAATGCTGTGAATTCAGTGGGTGCATATAGGGAAGAATTATCTCACCCTCCCTCTAACACCTAACACGGGACAGCTATGGGAGGCTGCAGGAGACAGGGAGACGAAGGAGTAGGAGATCATAGCACACTCAGAGATTGAGCGAAATGAAAGCAGGCACTAGAAAGAGTAACTAATTCCCCCAACCACATAGATATTGCTGATTGAACTAGAAAGAGGAACTAATTCCCCCAACCACACAGATATTGCTGATTGAGGTGGAATCTGACCTCAGGCTGTCTAGATAATTGAGAATTTACCAAATTTTCAGAACCCACGACTTTAGCTATTGTGCTATGAGGAGCCAGTTACTGAGGCCATTTATTTATTTTATACATATTTACTTAGTGTCTATTCTGCATCAAGTAGATTAGACAAAAATATTAATTGCTTCCTTTTCAGTTTACACTATCTTCCTTCTGTTCTATGAGGTCATATAACTCTCACAGAAAGTAATTAATTAATTTTGTTAAAATAGTAATTAATTAAAGTAATTAATTTAGGGGTTATTTAACTGGCACAGAAAATCATCTGTGATGTAAAGAATGTTCTCCCCATTTTATTGAGGAGTGGAGTTAAATTCCAAGCAGTTATTTATATCACGCCACCAGCTACTGGAACCGAGCTATGAACTTAAATAGTCCCTGCTTCAGTGCAGCCACCTCTTCTCTGACCAATGGCGAAAAAAATGGAGTTTCCTATCTCTAAATGTTTATCTTCCCTGAGCTTAAGCTCATCTGAATTACTTCAAGGGAAGAGACTCAGGCTGAAAAGTTAAGGAACAATAATGCATAACCAGTGGTGGTAGTGCATGCCTCTAGTTCCAGTTATTTGAGAGACTAAGGTAAGAGAATCATGAGTTCCAAGCCAGGCCGGCCTGGGCAATTTAGTAAGACCCTGCCCAAAGACAAATAGATAGAGAGAGAAAGAGAGAGGAAGAAAAGAAAGAAAGGAAAAGAGAGGAAAGGACAGGGAAAGGAAGGGCATGGAATAGAATGTAAAGAAAGGGGAAAAAAGAATACATAACCTGTTCTGTCTCCAGAAATGATGGAGTAAAGACCTCTGAACATCTATAGCCCCATAAAAACAATGAATCACTGACAAAAACTGTTAAAATCAAACTCTGGAAACTAATTAAAGGCTTGCAACTTCCTAAAAAGTGCTTATTTCAGAAAAACAGTTGATTTGCAGTGAGATTTGTATCATTTTTACCTGCCTAATCCCATTGTCTTGAAAATCAACAGCCAACTAAATTCAAATACACAAATGGGTTTTTAAGTAAATACCATACACAAATGGGTTTTTAAGTAAATACCCACTATCAGACAATAGATTTTTTTTTAAAAAAATTTTTAGTTGTAGATGGACATAATGCTTTTATTATATTTATTTTTAAGTGGTACTGGGGACTGAACCCAGCGCGTCACATGTGCTAGGTGAGCACTCCACCCTCTAGCCACAACCATAGCCCCCAGACAATAGATTTTAATCAAAAACTGTTATTAGTTAAAAAGAACAACATATTACAATGGAAAAGGTTTGAACTATCAGGACAACATAGCAATTATAAAAATACGTGTGGTTAACCCTGGAGCCACAATATGCAGAACTGGAGAGAGAAAAAAATTCAACAATAATAGAGATTTTAATACCCACTTTCAGCATAGTGAGATAATATAATAGTATAATTAGAAGAGCTACAAGGAAATAGAAGACTGGAGCAGCACTGTAAACCAGAGACCCAGTGAATATCAAATGAACTTTCCAACCAGTAATAGCAATACATGCTTTCTATGTGCTATCAACATTTACTTTAAGGTCATAAAATGAACCCCACTATATTTAAAAGAATTTAATACATTTTCTGGCACAAAAATGGAATGAAACTAGAACTCAATAATAGAAGAAAATTTGGAAAATTCTCAATTATCTAGAAATGAAGGAACAACACATAAAATTTAAAAATCACAAGAGAAATTAGAAATCCCCCTGACAGGAATGTAAATAAAACAAAACAAAAATTACTAAATAGCAAAACTTATGAAATAAATGCTTAGGCCAAAATTCATATCTGGAAATGTCTATATTAAAAGAGAAAAAAGATCTTCTATCCATCATTTAACTTTCTACCTTAAGATATTAGAAATAGATGAACAAATTAAATCAAAAACAAATCGAAGGAAATAAATAATAACTATTTTTAGTAAAAAAATATAAAACAGAATAGAAAAGCAATACAGAATTTTAAAAGGAACCAAAAATTATTTCTTTATAAACAAAGTTGAAAAACATTAACTAGACGGATCAAGAGAAAAAGAAAGGACTCAAACTATGTCAGAAATGAAAGAGGGGTCTTTCAGAAATAAAAAAGAATAAGGGAATATTATGAATAATCATAATTAAAAATTTTGATAGCATAGGTGAAATGGAAAAGTCACTAGAAGGACAAAAACTATCCTAAGAAGACATTAAAACATTGATTATATCTATAACTGGTAAAGAGACTGAATTAGTGATTTTAAAAATTTTCCTACAAGAAAGCCCATACCCAGAAGGCTTCACTGGAAAATTCTACCAGACTTTTAAAGAAGAATTAGCAACAATCCTTCACAAACTCCTTTAAAAAATCCTTTAACTCCTTTGCAAAATATATTCACTGTTCTTCAAAATGTTCAACATAGGATGTCCAGAAATCCCACTTCTTGATATATACCCAAGGGAATTGAAAGCATATGTTTACATCCAACAATCCAAATGTCCATGAATAACTGATAAATAAATAAATAAAAAGTGATATGGTCATGCAATGGAATATTATTTGGCCATAAGAAAGAATCAAGTATTGATAAATAGTACAATATAGATAAGGACTGTGGATGTAGCTCAGTGGTAGAGCTTGCCTAGCATGCATGAGGCCCTGGGTTTGATCTCCAGCATTACAGAAGTTATTTATATTTAAATAAACAATATAGATAAATTCTAAGTGAAAGAAGCCAGACAGAAAAGGCCATATATTGTATGATTCTATTTTTTTAAAAATATTTTTTAGTTGTTGATGGATCTCTATTTTATTTATTTGTATATGGTGCTGAGAGTGAAACCCAGTATCTCATGCATGCTAGGCAAGCGCTCTACCACTGAGCCACAACCCCAGCCTCTGTATAATTCTATTTATATGAAATGTCCACAATCAAAATCTTCTATAGTTTGGATCTGGAATATCTCCCAAAGGTCCATGAGTTAAAAGGCTTGGTCCTCCGGTTGGCACTATGAGAAGATGGTAGAACCTTTATGAGGTAGGGCCTAGTGGGGAAAAGATCATCAAGAGCATACCCTTGAAGGGAATATTGGGACCTCATCCCCTTCCTGCCTCTTTCTTTGTTTGCTTCTGGCCACCATAAAATAAGCAGTTCTTTTGCCACATGCTCCCATGATGATGTACTTCCCCACTCCAGGCCCCAAAGCAACAGCCAACCGACCATGAATGAATGGAAGCTTCCAACACTATGACCCAAAATCTTTCCTCTTTTTAAGTAGGTATTTTATTATAGTAACACAAAGCTGACTAACCCATATAGACGCACATCTTCCTGAGACTGACAGATACCCATGTGAGGGCCAACAATGTCACTAGAGTAGAATGGAGTTAAATGGTGAGAATATGTTGACTTCATCAAATACAATGGTTAGAAGGCTCTATTCAGTTTTAGAAATACCTCAGGTGGTAAAAGAATTTAAGGATACAGGGTAAGAAAAATAACAAGTAGTTGAAAATACTCTGAAAAATTTAGGAAAACCATGGAGTTACTGAACAAAGGAATTAAGGATCTCAGGTTTGGGTCCTTTTGGGTAGTTAGAAAAACAATCAAGAGGAAATTCAACTTTAAAAGACAACACACAGTAACTTTGTGTGTGTGGGTGAATCATAAAGAATCATTTTGCAAAAAATTTAAAAAACAACTTCAATAAAAGGCAAGACTGTCATCAAAGGATTTCTGGATAGAGATTAGAATGGCGCCTAGGGAAAAATACACAGGCAAGAATTCAAGTACTAGATCATTACTTTCCAGGTTTTTAGGTTGTTTGGAACATTTCCCCAATAGCCCTAAATAATTATCTTAAACCAGCTGCTGTGCTCTGACTGTATTAATTCAGCTTCTTTTATTTCCTGTGCAAGTTGTGCACTATATTAGCATTAATGCAATAAATGAGCAATTTACTATCTTTGAAAGAAGTCAACAGCCTCAAACACACTCATGGAAGTTACATTTATAATAACAAATACCTGTGTTAATTTCCTTTCACAAGGAGCACAATAACATCCTCCTTGAGGCAGCACCTTTTGATAGAATGAATAATAAAGTGCACATCACATCATTTATTTTGGTCCCTCTGCTGTGCCAGCAAGCATATGTTCCTTTCAATTAATGTGCTGTTACTTGTACAAAGCCTGTTTTTAAGTAAATGTGTTTTGGGGAGGACAATAAAACTAGATGAAATGATGGATGAGAAATTTGAATGAAGTTCAGGTTAAAAAACACTATTCATAATAGCATTCAAAAATTTTTTATTCAGTTCTGCCCAATCCAAGTCTATAAATCATTAATAAATGTCTACTGTGTGTCCTATGTTGTCCTTACTTTTACAGGTCTTATGATCTTGTGCAGAAGAAAACCATATACAAAATGATTAAATGAACAAGACAAAATGATAGATAAATTTATGCCAGCAGACATACCAGGAGACTTTAAAAACATTCATCCTCTATGAACAGCTGATGTGTTTAATTCTGCAGTGCAAGTACAGTCTGTACCATACTCATGAGGTACATGTGGCCGATTTCTGATTTATTATAAAAATGTTGCAGAAAATAGAAATAAAATATTTTAAGAAAAGGCAGTGGGTTTTTTCCTCTCCCCTATCCAGCAGAGAAAATCCACAGGGATGAATGGCAGCCTTGGCCAAATCACTTTGGTGAAGGTGAGATGATAAATTCCTTAAGAACAGAATTTTCTTCTTACTCAGCTTTGGGGTTTATTGAAAAGTCTTAACCCACTGAGTTGTACACATGAAAAAAACATTTTTTTTAAATTTTCAATCATGCCTTGAACAATTCTCTGTTAAGTTTTCCTTGCCTGGCCCTCCATAACATCCAGAGCACGTTGTATTTTGTACCAGTACCTTTCGGTGATTATCACTTTGTCCATACCAGGTCAAAACTTAATGTCATAGCTGATTCACATCACTTCTTCCCCTCCCATAGCACAGCCTAGAGCTGCAACGCTGCTTACTGTCCTGATTCTTCTTCTCTGGGGCTGAAAGGGTGTCAGAAGTAACAGGGAAGATGGGTATTCTTTACCCACTCCTGGACATTTCAAGCAGATACGGGGGATGGGGAGAAATTTCAAAGAGGGTATTTGGGATTGAGTGTGAAAAATAATTCTATCTTTATTTTCACTAACTCTAACCAAAAGTTAACATAACATCAAGAAATTGTGCAATGGGAGACCCTGGATTGAGGACTCTGACAAACTATACTTATAATAAAAGAGCCATGATTAGGCACTTGCCATCATGGAAGGCATGACAGGCAGCTAGAGTCACTCAAGAGAGGTTTGCTAACACAAATGACACCAGCCAAGTATAGAAAAAAAATCTTTGTCTTTTGTCTTTTGTCCTTCTACTCTTCCCTTCCTCTGCCTCTAACTATGGCAGAGCCAGAAGATGGGCTGGGGAGAATGGGTGGTCAAGATCAATGGAGTCCCACAACGAGGAATGGTGTCTGAAGAGGCAGCGACCATCAGAATAGATACCTGTTATAAACAACTAGTGGGCTGGTGAAAAACTGGCCCCACCTCTGACTTCACTGCATGGGCCACAGCCCTTGGACTTCCTTCTTTATGTCTATGTGTTCACAAATCTGTTCTATATTTTTTGCAGGAAGCAAAATATACATTTCAGGGCTGGGGTTGTGGCTCAATGATAGAGCACTTGCCTGGCAGATGTGAGGCACTGGGTTCCATACTCAGCATCACATAAAATAAATAAATAAGATCAAATTATTGCATTCATCTATAACTAAAAAAATTTTTAAAAAATATGCATTTCAGATTAATTCCAGAAGCATAGGGATCACAAATTCTGTAACTTCCTATTAAATGTAGAAAAGTTTGTAACAATCATGTACACACAGTGAAATCAGATGGATTTTCCTAATGTTACATAATGATCCCAATTTTAAAAAGTGGTTTTTCCACTCTACAAATGATGGTTAAAGCCTCAAGCTAAGCCTGCCTTTCAATTTTTTTTTTTTACCAGAAAGTTTTTTATGAATAAAAACCTAAGAATATACTCTTCATCCAAAAATAAATGAATCTTTCAATTCTAAGAATGATTAGATGCAACTGACTTGAAGAAGTGTGACGGTAATCTTTAAGGTTTTCTTCTCCATACTATTCTCCAAGGAGCTCCATAATTTCTTACAAGTTCTGACTTTATTTATGTTTTTTATCAGGACAGAGATGACCTGGGATAAAGTCAGGAAATAGTAATGCTCTTAATAGTCCATGAATCTGAATAAGGCAGGGGCATTGATGACGTAAATTGCGCATTTCCTAAACTACCTATGTAAAGCAGGGGCTTCCATTTCCATCAGCCCGTGTCAGATCCAAAATAAGGGTCATGTTGTAAAGCATGCAGTCAACGTCATGGATTTGGGGCTTCCTCACATTCGTTTGCCTCACCTATCTTTTGCTTTATTAAAATCACTGGATAGTGTCTTATGGGATTGTCACTGAAGTTCTCCTCCTTCCATCACCCCCTTTGCAAGCTCAGGGGAAGGCATGTGACCCAACTCAAAGCAACTCTTTGCTCCCTCTCTGAAACGTGAATCTTGAGTTGAGAGGATCAAGAGACTGGAGATTAGTTTGATTCTGACTAGTGGCCCCTGCCCATCTTCTCGCTATGAAATGGCTTTTGAGGATCTGATGTTCTGGGTCTCGGGATGGTACCTGTTCTGGTCCTGCTATCCAGTCTCCCATTCATTCTGTCACCCCTGATATCCTTTTGGGTATGTTCATTTTGCTCAGCCATTCACTCTCTGCCATGATTTGCTGCCTGACCACAGGCCCAAAAGTCATGGAACCAATATACCATAGACTGAAATCCCCAAACTGAGCAAAATAAACCTTTCCCCTTTATAAGCTGATTATCTCAGGCATTTGTCACAGTAACAGAAGCTAACACATAGAAAAAAAAAATCAAACTATCAAAACTAATATATCTTAAATAAAGGGAGATTTTTGTTTTTGTTTTTGATTTCTTTTTCTTTTTTGTTTGCAGCGCTAGGGATCAAACCCAGGGCCTTGCACATGGTAGGCAAATGCTCTACCACTAAATGACACCCCCATAATCTAAAGATGTATTTTAAAGCTCATGGGAATGGCTAGGTAATCAAAGCACAAGAAGAGTCATAATATAAAAAATTATTCAAACAGATTGAAGGTCACAGGGCAAGTCATTGAAGAATGAACAGTAGCATGGACAAACTATCTTTGGACAATGGGATATTCTATGGCAATGACTGAACATTTACAGGAAACTGTAATCAAAACTATAAATATTATATGAAGGAAGCCAAACATTCTTCATGAATCTGTCTGAATAAAGTTCAAGACTAGGCAAAATGAATTATGGTGTTAGAAATTAAGAAAGGAGTTACCTTTGATGAGTAGTGAGTGAAAGGGGTATAAAGAGGTTTGGGGCACTGGAATGATCCATTTTGTGATCTGAGTAGTGGTTACATAAATATTCACTTTACAATAAAGGATTCAGCTGGATATTTATGTGTAGTGCAATTTTCTGTATATGTATTTTGTTCTTTTTTCTTTTTAAAATATTTTTTAGTTATAGATATATAATAAATGTCTTTATTTTGTTTATTTATTTTGTTTATTTATTTTTATGTGGTGTTGAGGATTGAACCCAGTGCCTCACAGGTGTGAGGCAGGCGCTCTGCCACTGAGCCATAGCCCCAGTCCCTCTGTATATGTATTTTAATTAAAAATTTTAAAATAAGGGTGAAGGGCAATTTCTTTCCTTCCTTTTCTTCCTTCCTTCCTTCAAAAAATCTTGGTCATCCAGCATGGAGATTCTTAAGGCAACTGATTGCAGAGTTCATTAAACTTTTCTTCATATATTGGTCTATGATTCCTTTTCATTGATCTTCTCCTCTCTGCCAAGACCTCTCTAAAAACATAATTGCTTCTGCTCAAGAATACAGTGTGAGTAACTAGCAAAACACTCAGAATTTACTGGTTGGTCTTGAAAATGTTTAGGCAATTAAAAAGAGGTTTTAGCATGTCATTTTAGTGTTCAATACTGATTGATTGTCTGATTTATGTTTCCAGTACATTTTTGGTTTTGTAGTGTTGAGAATCAAACCCAGGGCCTCACATGTGCTAGGCAAGTGCTGTACCCTGAGCTACATCCCAGATCCCAATATATTTTTGTTCTAATAACTCCAAAGAAGCAATAGCATACACAGATGACAAAAATTATATTAATGTAATTTTAAATCATTTACATGTGAAAGAACATTTAAATTTAGTGTAATATTTAAGTCATATATTCAGGAATTTTAATTCAGACCCTTATTCGTATGCTTTTCAAAGTGAAAACATTGGTTTTAGAATTAAAACTGTATTTCAAATCTAAAGAGTAATTCAGAGGGAGTATTTAATGTCCCTTTGTTTTCTTTCTCCCAAGAGAAAATAATCTTCCACTTGAATAAAGGTTAACTTGCAGTGATGATTCAAATGATTGGAAAAGATTAAGAACTACAGTTACCTGAAGTATGAAACAGCTCATTCTGGATTTGGAGAATTGAATTGTTAACTAAACCCAGTAATCACTTTTATGCAAGTTGTTAAAAATTCATAAAAGTGACCTAATTATTTCTTGTTTTGGAATTCAGTTGGTATTTCATGTATTTTATAGAGAGTGATAATTGCTTCCTTTTTATTTGTTGTCAAACAAATAAATATGATTAAATTATACTGACAATATACTCAAGAAGACAGCAATATCTATATATTATCTATCAATCATATACATATTATTGATGTATAAATATATATTTAAAATATATGTAATCTACCTTTCTTAGTCCATTCTTGCTGATATAAAAAAATATTTCAGGCTGAGTAATTAATAATACTAGAAATTTATTTCTCACAGTTCTGGAAGGTGGAAAATCAAGGTCTGGGTGCCAACCGATTCCATGTCTGATGAGGGCTGCTTTCTGCATCTAGGATGGCTCCTTGCTGCATCCTAATGTAGAAGAAGGGATGGACACTCTGTCCTCACATAGCAGAAGGGCAAAAAAGGACAAAGAGACTCCTTTTAGCCTTTTATAAAGGCTCTAATCCCATTAATGAGTGTTCCACCTCATGATTTAGTTACATTCTTAAGTTCCTATCTCTTAATACTACTCTACTAGGGATTAAATTTCAACATGAATTTTGGAGATATTCAAACCATAGTATAATCATAGAGCAAATACTTACGTTGCCTTTAATTAATAAATGATTTTTTACAGAAATTTTAAGTCTATAAATTAGATGAACTGTTTCATACTTCAGGTAACTGTAGTTCTTAATCTTTTTCAATCATTATTAGTTCACTGAGTTCCCAAATACCTACCATCTCCACACGCGCACAACTCTCCCACTATTGGTATCTTGCACCACAATGGTATGTTTTTCACAGTTGATGAACCCACACTGACACATCCAAAGTCCACAGTTTATATTAGGATCTTCTCTTGGTCTTGTACATTCTATGGATTTTGACTAAAGCTTAATGACATGTATCTATCATTGCAGAATCCTACAGAATAGTTTTGCTGCCTTATAAATCCTCTTGTTCTGCCTATTCATCTTTCCTCCTCCTGTAAGCTCTCACAACTGCTGATCTTTTTATTATTTTGATAGTTTGACTATTCCCAGAATGTCACATAGTTGGAATCATGCAGTATATGGTCTTTTCAGATTCTTTCACTTAGTTATATGCAATTAAGTTTCCTCCATGTTTTCATGGTCCCATAGCTCACTTCATTTATTGCTAAATAATATTCAATTGTCTGGATATACCCTAGTTTATCCATTCACATACTGAAAGACAGCTGCTTCCAGTTTTTTTGTTTGTTTATTTTTCATTTTTTTAGGATTGAACTCAGGAGCCCTCGACCCCTGAGCCACATCCCCAGCCCTATTTTGCATTTTATTTAGAGACAGAGTGTCACTGATTTGCTTAGATGCTCAGTTTTGCTGAGGCTGTATTTGAACTTGGGATCTTCGTGCCTTAGCCTCTGAGCTGCTGGGATTATAGGTGTGCACCACCACACCCAGACTGCTTCCAGTTTTTTTTTTTTTTTTTAATGTTTATTTTTTAGTTTTCGGCAGACACAACATCTTTGTTGGTATGTGGTGCTGAGGATCGAACCCGGGCCGCACGCATGCCAGGCGAGCGCGCTACCGCTTGAGCCACATCCCCAGCCCTTATTACACCTATTTTATAATAAGTCTTAAAATCAGGTAGTATCAGTCCCCCAACTTTGTTCTTTTCCTTCAACATTGAATTAGCTCTTTGGGGTCCTTTGTCTTTCCATAAAAGCTTTAGAATCTATTTGTTGATATTCACAAAAAGGCTTACTGGGATTTTGATTGTCCTATTGACTACAGATTGAGTTTGGGAAAATTGACATTTTGATAATACTGAGTCTTCTTGTCTGTGAATATGGACTATCTCTCCATTTATTTGGTTATTCTTTGATGTACTTCATTAAAGTTTTGTAGTTTTCCTCGTGTAGGTCAATACACATATTTTGTTAGATTTGTACCCAAGTATTTCATCTGGAGGGAAATGGTGACTTTAAAAAAATATTTTATATACTTGTAGATAGACAGCATGCCTTTATTTATTTTTTTATGTGGTGCTGAGGATCAAACCCAGTGCCTCACACATGCTAGGCAAGTGCTCTACCATGGAGCTACAGCCTCAGCTCCAGTATTGTGTTTTTAATTTTAAATTCTACGTGCTCATTGCTGGCACACAGGAGAGCAATTGGCTCTTTTTTAAAAAATTTGTTCCAATTAGTTATACATGACAGTATGCAATTGACTCTTTTATACTAATCTGATATAGCTGCTTAGTTCTAGGAGTTTCTTTTATTGTTGATGATGATGATTCTTTAATTTTTTTCCTACAGAGATGATCATATAATCTAAAAGTGAGTTTCATGTCTTTCCAATCAGTATACTTACTATTTCTTTTTCTTGTCTTACTGCATTAATTAGGCCCTCCATACAATGTCAAAAAAGAATGGTGAAAGGAGACATTCTTGTTTTGTTCCTGATCTTATTGGACAAGCTTTGAGTTTCTAATCACTATGATGGAATCTGTAGGTTTTATGTAGATTGTTTTTGACACAATGAAGAAGTTCCGCTTTATTCCTAGTTTTTCGATACTTTTAAATCATTAATGGGTGGTGGATTTTTGTTAAATGCTTTTTCTGCATCTATTGATATGATTATGTGATTTTTCTTAAGTCTGTTCATGTGGTGGATTATACTAATTGATTTTTTGACTGCTCAACAAGCCATGCATATTTGGCATAGATCCCATCTGGTCACATTATGGAATTCAATTGGCTAAATTTTGTTCATGAGACATACACATTCATGAGAGAAACTGGTGTGCATTTTTCTTATAATGTCTTTGTTTGGTTTTGGTATTGGGGTAATGCTGGTCTCATAGACACAGTTCAGAAGTATTTCTTCTGCTTCTATCTTTTGTAAGAGACTGTAGAGAACTGATAATAATTTCTTCCTTAAATGTTTGAGAGTTCACCAGTGAACCCGTCTAGGCCTGATGCTTTCTGTTTGGAAGGTTATTAATTATTGGCTCAATTTCTTTAATAAATTTAGGTATAGTCAAACTATTCCTTTTTTGTGAACTTTGACAGTTCTTTCAATAAATTAGTCTATTTCAGTCAAATTATCAAATTAGTGAATAGAGAGCTATTCATAATATTCCTTCATTATCCTTTTAATGTTCATGGGATCTATAATGATGTCCCCTGTTTCATATCTGATATTAGTAATCTATGTAGTCTCTTTTCATTTCTTAGTCTGGCAAGAGGCTTACTGGTATTATTAAGCTTTTCACAGAATCAATTTTTGGGGAAGCAGTCTGCCCTGTGACAACAATTTTCTGAAGATCTGAGAAGAGTTGTCACTTTTTCAATTGTTTAACTACTTACTTGTTAAGACAGAACAATGCTTTCTAAGCTCTGTGAAGTTTATTTTAAAACAAAACTCAATAGCCAAAATTTGGAGATCATTCTTAGTTTCCTAACTAAGAATACTTGACTTTGGTGATATTTTTATCTGATGTTATATAACCAGGGCCAACTTGGTTTCCAAGTTTCCAATTAGGATGAAAAATAATCCTTCTGATTTAAACTTCAGGATAAATGAAACAGAACAAAAAGAGTAGATTGGACATTCTTATCTCTAAACTGCCCAAGTGAATAACCAATTTACAAATTTTGTGGATATCTGAGGTCTTGGTTCTAACTGACTGGTTATAGGATTATTTGGATGACCTGATGGGCAATGCAAACAAAGACTCTTGCTGTTGACACTTGCATTTAGCTCAAAAGTGTATCTATGGCTGGGAGTTCAGTGGTTTTTCCTCTATACTGAGAGGGTTGACAAAATTAGTCTTGTCCAGTTCTGTTGAGAGCCACAGCCAAAGGGGCCCCAGCAAACTTCCAGCTGCCAGCAAACTTCCAGCTGCCGGCTGATGATTGGCTCACAGTGGCCCCAGCAACATCTAGCTGATTGGCTCCTCTGCGGTGATGTTCATTGGGCTGTTTCCCTGCCCTTCAGACTGCCAGCTGATGATTGGCTCACAGCGGCCCCAGCAACATCTAGCTGATTGGCTCCTCTGCGGTGATGTTCATTGGGCTGTTTCCCTGCCCTTCAGACTGCCAGCTGATGATTGGCTCACAGAGGCCCCAGCAACATCTAGCTGATTGGCTCCTCCACGGAGCTGCTCATTGGGCTGTTTCCCTGCCCTTTCAGACCACGGAGCTGCTCATTGGGGGACTTCTTTGGCTCCGTCCACACGACCCAGCCAATCGGCCTCAAGAGCAGGAGGATTGGGGGAGGTGGAGAGGTTTGTGTGGGTGAGAGGCTTGTGGAAGCTGGTGGTGGCAGTTGGGCTCTGAGGGTTTTTTTTTTTCCTGAGGAGCTGTTTTGCTTGGCTTTGTAGTTCTAAAAATAAAGTTAGTTTCTTTTGACAAGTGGCTCCTGAATTATGCCCAGCCAGACTGCGGCACAGTTCATAGTCACATTGCTAATTTTTCTTAACTGCAACAACACATACCCATTACTAACACTAGAAGCACAAATCCTAGAGTATGCCTTAGAGCAGGTTTGAATGAGCATGGACAAGGTAGCCTTTACAAAAATACCACCACCGCATGGGACAGTTGCCATCATCGTGAGAGGATGTATGGCAAACTAAATCAAAGAGATAGATAAGTCCCCTTAACTCTTGCCATCTTTTCTCTGTATAATCGTTGATATATCATTCAACCTTTTCTATTTGTAGGAAATAATATTAAGAATGATATAAAGATCAATGGGCTTGATAGGGTAGCACTTTGAATTCCTTGAGCTATAACTTAGTCAATAAAATATATTTATTTGGTCCCTGCAGTGTATGGATTACAATACAATTTCTAACTATTTTTAGGAATTACAAAGGAAGTCTATTCCCAAAGAATTATTATACTTCACATAAGAGATAGAATCTAAATAGTAAAAGTTGGTAAGCACCACTAACGAATATATAACCAATTGCAACCTGCTGACAAGGATGCTCATGTCCCTCCATAGCCCAGGTTCAGCTGTAGTGAACTGAAATTCTGAAGAACTCAAAGAAGAAAAATTAGGTGTATGGGATGGGCTCACTATTGGGAGTTTTATTATTTTGGAAAATCATTTGGGTATAATTTTATGCTATGATATAATTTTTGTTTTGGGGCCTTGTATTTAAAAATTAACTTTTACAATAAAAGTGATAAGTCAACTTAGTACAATGACATGTGTTAATCATCACCATAGTTATCACTTTATATACATACACCTTTTCCCCCCAAAAAAGAATGCACAAGTGGACTTACATGATGGTTTAAATGGATAGCATCAAGAGACTAAGGATTTAATAATAAACATAACAGATAGTAATATACATTCTGTATATGCTACTGAACCTGAGAGATATTTAATAACAGCCTTTTTCCAGAATCTGCAGCTGAAGAAATTACACTGTCAGAGCCTACACTAAGAAAAGGAGAGGGTAGCTAAGCAACACCTTCAAATATCAAAGGAGAAAACGTTTAAAATAAAAGCCCTAAATTTAGCTATAAAATGTATATTCATCAGCACAACTAAAAAGTCTTCACAAATTGAGTTGTAGCATCTAATCAAATAAAGTAAAAAATCTAAAGCTGGGTTTTGTGTGTAGCTGAAATGCTTGAAGATCATATCTGTTCTAGGCACAAGTCACCTTCCTCTTGCATGCCTGCCCAGATTGCCTGCTCTGGTACATTCCACCAAGGAGTCTTTTTCTTCTCTTTCAAAATTTACTTAATAATCTGAATGGCGCTTACGTGGGTGTGCTTTGGGATAACCATTATGATTTGTGGTGCATACGTCAATGAAAAAGAAGACAAAGCTTTGAGACTCACTTTCACAAATTATTATCATACTTATGTGACCTAATACTAAAGTGTCTTTCAAATGCTTTGCTGCATCTGTGCACCTTTATGAAAAGATGTTACTTTTGTCCTCCATAATTTTGTGGTTTTAGTTTGCTTGTGTTTTTCACCCCCACCCCCACCCCCAGTGCTGGGGATTCAACCCTCTACCACTGAACTATGTGTCTAGTCTGTGCTTTTCACTTTTTCCTGTGAAACCTTAAATTCTTTGCTTGCCATTGCCTTGGTGACTCTCCTACACTGACAGAGTACATAATGGTGTATTCATAAATCAGCACTCAGAAAGGAGCTCTGATTTTTGAGATGGATGACAACTTCTGAGGTCTAAATACTCCTGATTTCAAAGTTCAAGGTCTAATATCCAGCTCACAAAGTTACTGAATATTTAACAGTTGGTTCTCATGAATGGACAAAAACCATCTCTAGCCACATAAACAATATGATCATCGCTAGAGTTGCACCAATTTAGAACAGCATTTTCACTAACTTCTCATTCACTCATAGCACCACAAAGTTCTTACAGCTGTGGGCACAGACAATCATCACACATTTCAGTGTGGAATCAATGATGGGTGAAAATTGTTCCCTCTGTGTATCCCTGCAGTGCTAAAGCTAAATAAGCCAATTTGCTGAATTACTTAGAACCAAGTATTTATTACATCACAAACACATTATTTTCCACTTGTCAGGAAATGTAATAGAGCCAAGACACCAATTGCTGTTTGTTTTCTGCCACAAGCGGACTAAACAGATATTCAGTAAGCTGTATTAAACTGAAGGATGCATTTTCAAAATGGTGAGGGGGGGTGAATAAACAGGCAACGTTAACGTCAGAGGAAATTATGGGTATGAACACTTTATTTCTGCAACTGTATAAAGCTGCCCCTGCTACTGATGTTCAGTGGCATAAATAATTACTACATAGATGGGTTTTGCTCCTGGAAGCTCAAATACAGAAAGGCAACTGACATTTTCAATGTCTATATTTTGGAGGGCAACACTTTTTCCTGATTTATTAGGATGCTTGTTCTTTCAGCATGGACCTATCAGAAAAAAAAAAAAACACATAAGAAAAATGAAGTTTAAGAGATCTTGAAATGTGGCTTAAAAAAACCTTTTTTTAAAAAAGTATTGATTTTGTTGAAAATAAAAATCCAGGGCTCTTCTATTGTATCAAATGGAATGGAAGGCAGACGAAAGGAATGTTGTTACAATTCTCTTCCGAAATCACTATGTCTTTGAATTTCCTGGGACAAGGGTCATGACAAGATATTGAATGCTAGCCCCTCTGGCTTCTTCCTATCCTTTCTCTTCCCTGTCCCAACTCTGGTGACACTGGAGCTTTAAATTGAACAGTAACTTCTGTGGAGTCCTTCTCATTTTATCTGGGTTTCCCTAGTAGTCATAAAAATTGTCCAAAGAATACCAGAATTAAAGCTGGTACAAGTGGGGATTGTTATGATTTGCATCTTAAATGTCTTCCAAAGGCCCACATACTAAAGGCTTAATCACCAGCCTATGGGGCTTACTGGGAGGTGGGCCATAGTGAGAGGAAATTAGGTCACCAGAGGTGTACTCTTGAGGGATACTGGAATCTAGCCCCTTCCCCCTACCATGCTTCCCCAGCACCATGAGGTTAACTGACCTTCTCCAACATGTTCCCCCACCATGATGCCCAAAGTGACACAGCCAAGGACCATGAACTGGAACCTCTGAAACCAAAAGCCAAAATAATCTTTTCTCCTAAAAGTTGATTATCTCAGACGTTTTATCACAGAAACAAAAAGCTTACCAACAGGGATTATATTCAGGTTCTCAATTGATTTCTGATCAATGTTGATGAGGATATTTGGTCCTGATATATTGCTTTGGGGATGTTCACCCACAAACTTACCTTTCGAACATTGGAACCACTGCATACCATGGCAGTAGAGGAGGGGACAGCATGTGGCAGCTCTCACTCTCTGTCCCTGTGTTGATGCTTATGTGAATCCTACCACCCACACCTGCCTTTTCCCTTCCTTTCAGCTTGCTCTCCTCTTTTGAAGTGTTGGGTTGTGAAAGTAGAGTTTCTGATGAAAGTTCTTCTGAGGTGACAGACTCCCAGAGTAGTACTATAAAAATATCAAGTTATGACCTTCTCATCCATTCTCAAAACTTAAACCAAATGTACTTAACATTAAATGAAAACAAAAATAAGTATCTAAGTTTGGGTTCTCCAGAAAGCAATCTGAGACAGACTTTAATATTCAGGAATATCACTGAGATCAACACCTGTGGGAAGGATGAGACAAAGTGTGATCGGGTAGAGGGAGAAGGTGAGCTGTAATGTAGGCTCAACAGCCTCAGCCCCAGGGAGTTTGAAGCAGAGATGGCTCACAGAATTGTTTCACTATAAGCCAAATGGAACAAATGCTGATCCTTTCTATCCCTGTTTCCATTCATTATTAGATAGGTCATGATTTTGGTGAGGCAGCTTTCTGTAGCAGACGTTCCCTGGTGGAACTAAAATTTGGAAGTTCATCTAAAGAAACATTCGCTACATTTGGGGCAATAAATCCTTCCTTCGAGGGGAATTTAAGCACCTCATCTTAGTGATCTTACACTAAAAAATATCTTCACCTTTACATACACATCTTTTATGATCATAAGAGCTACCTAATAAATTTAAAACTAATTGTAATTTTAACAAATGGTGCTGGAGCTTAATAATATTTAGCAGGCAAAAGTAAATTAATAAACTTCAACCAAATTTCTCACCTTACACAAAAATTAACTCAACATGGGTCATGGGCTGAACTGTAATAAACAAACCCATTCAGCTTTTAGAAAAAAAAAAGAGGTTTTAGACTTGACATCAAAAGCACAATCCATCAAAAGGTTAAAACATCAGATTTCATCAAAAACTTACTCTGCAGAAGTCTATGTGAAAAGCATAAAAAGAGAAAGTACAGGTGGCAAAAATTTGCAAACCATGCATCTGACAAAGGACTCATATCTACAGAATATAAAGAATTCTCAAAACTCATCAGTTAGAAAATGGGGTAAAATCCTGAAACACGTATTTCATTGAAGAGAATATACAGATGACAAATAAGCCGCGAAAAAATACATGACATCATTAGCCAGTAGTGAAACCACAAGGGAACATCACTACAGATCTAGGAGAATGGCTAAAATTAAAACAAAAAAGAATAGCAACACCACCAAAAGCTAGAGAGGATGTAGAGAAACTTCATCAATCACACTTTATTGGTGGGAGTATAAAAGACACACTCTGGAAAATAGTTTGGCAGTTTTTTTTTTTTTAATATGCAAGTATCATATGATCCAGCAATTGCACTCTTTGGCATTTATTCCAGAGAAATTTTGCAAGGTTCAACTAAAAACCTGTGCACAAATGCTTATGGCAGCTTTATTTGCAATATCTGAAAACTGGAAATAATTCAGACATTCTTCAACAGGTGAGTGATTAAACTGGTACATACACCTGTGGAATGCTTTTTAGCAATAAAAAGGAATGGAGATGAATGCATACAATTCAGTGAATTGCCAGGGAATTATGCTGAAAAACATTTAATCTCAAAGGTTACTTCCCAAAAGTTTAACATACTGTATGATTTAATTTGTATAACTTTCTTGAAATAAAAAAATAATAAGAACAGATTAGTGGTTGCCAGAGGTTAAGGGTGTGTGTGCAAGAGAGGAGAGTGGGTGTGGCTATCAAAGGTCAATATGAGGGATTCTTGCAGTGATGGAAATCTTCCCATATCTTTACTGTTTTGATGTTAATATCCTAGTTGTGACATTGTACTATGGTTTTGCAAGCTGTTGCTACAAGGGGAAACTGGTAAAGGGACCATGGGACCTCTCACAGCACTATTTTTTACAACTACATATGCATATGTAATTAGCTCAAAATAAGAATGAAAAAGAAACTGCTTGCAAAAATTTAATTAAATAAATTAACTAAATAATTTATTACATAAAGTAGTGGCATTATACACTAGTGAAGCGTCTTAATCCATTTTATGCTGCTATAACAGAATACCACAGACTGGATAATTTATAGTGAAAGGAAATTGATTTGGCTCATGATTCTAGAGGCTGGAAAGTCCAAGATTGGGGGGCCACATTTGATGAGGGTCTTCCTGCTGCATCATAACATAAAAAGAAAGCATCATGTGAGTGAAAGAGTGAGTTAGAGGGGGACAGATGAGAGTTGAACTTGCTTTTCTAACAAACCCACTCCTGAGATAACCCAATCACTTCTGTGATAATGATGTTAATTCATTCATGAGTTTGGAGCCCTCATGATCTAAACATCCCTTTATGCCCCATCTTCCAACACGGCTACACTGGGGATTAAGCTTCCAGCACACAAAGCTTGGGGGACACACTCAAACTATAGCAAGAGGTAAAGGGTTATTAATACGTGGCGTGAGGACAATTTGATGTTATATTGCTACGTTAAAAAACTACCTCAAAATATAGTGGCTTGAAACAGTTACCATTTCATTTTCTTACAGTTCTGAGGTTCAGGAATTCCAGGTCATTCCTGCCAGTACTTGAATCCACATGGTGTTGTTTGGGGTCATCCACTCAGCTGCATTCAAGTGGTGGGGTAGGTTGTCTGGAAATTCTATAAAAGCTTCACTCTCAGGTCTGGGACCTCGGTGCTCTGCACAAGGTCTTCACATTGCTAGCAAGCTTCCTCACTGCATGGTGTATTCAGGGAGTCAGACTTTTACTATAGAGGCTGACTTTCAAGAGGAAGTATATGAATTGGCAAACACTGAAGCTACAGATCTCTTCAATTCCAGCCTTAGAAATTACACAGCATCACTTCTGCCACAGGCTACTGATCAAAACAAATCACAAGCTCAAGTTCAAGAGAAGAAAAAGTAGACTTCAAATGATGTGAGGAGTAGCAAAGAACCCGTGACTCACTTACTCTACCGTAGCGGGTAATTCATTATTTGAACAAATAGTTTTCTTTGTGGGAAGTTTTTAAAGTTACATATTCTATTTTAAAAAATAAATATCAAGTTATTCAGATTGCCTGTTTCATCTTGACAGTTTTGGTAAGTTTTGCTTTCTAAATATTTTGTCTGTTTCATGTACATTGATGGGTTTATTGGCAAAAGTTATCTGTAATACTGCATATGTGTACACAGAGAGAGAGACAGATAGACAGACAGACAGGGGGCAGGATTACTGGGGACTAAACTCTGAACTCCAGGGGGCTCTACTACTGAATTATATCCCCAGCCATTTTTATATTTTATTTTGAGACAGGGTCTTGCTAAATCACCAAGGTTGACCTTGAACTTGCAATCCTTCTGCCTCAGCTTCAGTCACTGGGATTATGATGTGCACCAGTGTGCCTGACTTTGCCTAACTTTATTTTTTTTTTAAGAGAGGGTGGGGAGAGAGAGAGAGAGAGAGAGAGAGAGAGAGAGAGAATTTTTTAATATTTATTTTTTAGTTCTCGGCGGACACAACATCTTTGTATGTGGTGCTGAGGATCGAACCCGGGCCGCATGCATGCCAGGCGAGCGCGCTACCTCTTGAGCCACATCCCCAGCTCCCTAACTTTATTTTTAATGTGGGTAAAATCTGTAGCGATCTATTTTCCATTCCTGATATTGTTAGCTTATGCTTTCTCTTTTCCCCCAACATGATCAGTTACCTAGGACTCTACTGATTCTGTTAAAACTTGAAGAAACAAGTTTTGGATCATATTTCATGGATTCTTCTTTTTCTACATAATAATATGCTTTGGATATTATTTAGTACATTTTTCTTAATTGCTGCCATAGTATTTTATGTAATGGAGAAATGAGGATTTATTTAACCATGGGCATAATCTCAGGCATTCTTAACTAATTTCATTTCTCTTTTTGAATACTGAAGCAAATATCATGGTATGTCTTTATGTGGGCACAAGAAAGACTAGAACCCCCGAAGTTAAATTTTGGAGACAGAGGATACCTTAATTTTACATTTTTAAGCAGATAACTCCCAAACCACTTTCCAATGGCTGTACCAATTTGCACTCTCACCAACTAGATAGAAACATTCCCCCCTGATCCAGGTCCTTCCCAATATTTAGCTATTTATTTTTTATTTCTCACGAATGTGATCATGGTTTGAATCTGCACTTCCCCAATCATCAATGAATCCCAACATCTTGTGGCTACTTATGACTTGAGGCCTTTTTCTTCTGAGATGTCTTTTAAAAAAATCTATTTTCTATTTTGTTCTTATTCATTTTTTTCTATATGTGTTTAAGATATGAAACCTGGGTTTATTACCATGTCCAAAATAGTTGTTTCCCAGTCTGTCTCATATCTTTCACTGTGTTTTATTGTGCCTTTTTCACACAGCTGCTTCAAATCTGAATGTGCTAAATTAATCACTGTTTTCCTTTACAGCTTGGGGGTTATGAGTGGCTGAAGAAGGCCTTCCAAATGGTTCTGAGAGTTCAATTAATACTCATTGGTTAATCAGTTTCTTGTCTTTGGGGGTTAGCTCTACCACTCGGTTCTAAAATCCAACTCCTAGGGAATCATAGTCCCCTTTCTTCTTCCTCCACTAATTATGGGGAAATCTTTCAATCCTCATCACACACACATCTTTGAAAACAACAACTTGAAACAACATAATGATATAAGGGAATCTGGGAATTGTCTAGTCTCAAACTCATTTTTATAGATGAGGACTGTGGGATCTTTACTTGCTGTCAGACACGATAGCCATAAGCCACAAGTAGCTTTTAAATTTTAATTAAAATGACAATGAAAAAAAATCACTCTTACTAGTCAAATTTCCAATGTTCCATAGCCACATGTGACTAAAGGCAATTACACTGGATGGTGTGGGTCTAGAACATTTCCATTTCTGCAGAATGTTCTAGTGGACAGAGTTGCTCTAGAGTTTAAATACATTCTGTGGAGTGGCAGCAGGAACACAGGCATTACTGAGAGCTGGTTAGAAACAGAGAATCCCAGGTTCCACTCCAGATTTACAGTCAGAATCTGCAATTAAACAAGATCCATATAAGTTTCAATGGTGATTAGAGACTGAGAAATTCTATGATTGCATCTCAAGATCATACAGGTGACCAGTGTAGGCCCTTTCCCTAATCAAGCTACCACTTGACATTACCTTCTGTCTCCTTCCTATCTCCCTGCCACACTTGATTTCTCCACATGTTTAATTACACAACTTTTAAATAAATTTTTATAGAGCAACTAGGCCATTGGGGGCCTCAGAAAATTTCCCCTTTTCCACGCCTTCACCCTCTTTCTGGTTTGCAAGTGCTTGCTTGGTAGACTTGTGGTAAAGATCCCAAGCCCCTGTGATGTTGCTCAGTATTTTCCTCAAGGGAACCACTGGTGAAAGGCTACAAATTAAAATAAACCTCGAAACCAGTGGGGCATGAGTCATCAAACTGTATAATATACTTGCCCTTGGTGATACACGGCAGCATTCAGTACTTTCAGTCACAAACCTAGGGTAGAACATGCAAAGCAGGTTACATACTTTCCTTGGTTAGTATCCTGACCATCTGATTAGAGAACGCAAAGTAGCTGTTGGTGATCTCCTAACATAAGCACTGCTAACTGGCTAGCAGGTCACCTAAAGGAAGTGATTTGGAAGTAGGGACCAGGTTGGCCTTAAACTCTGGGAGATCTGCTTTCAGGGCACCACCAAAGTGCAGGGAAGTATTGATGAAGGAGATGTGGCCTAGGCAGTGGTTGATATTGGTGTTGGTGGTGCCCTCAAGCTACAGGTTAGTGACAGCTGTTATATTCCTTGTCTTCAAAGACAGAGCATAGTAGTTAGGATGGGGCTCAGGTTTAAATGCTGCTGCCTACACCCAGGGACTAGGTAGATGGCTAATTCCAGCTTGGTATTCTTTTTTTTTAAAGATAAGTTTGTTTTTTTAATAGCTTTATTTTGTTTATTTATATATGGTGCTGAGGATCGAACCCAGGCCCTTGCACATGCGAGACGAACACTCTATCACTGAGCCATAACCCCAGCCCCCCCAGTTTGGTATTCTTGCCATAGTCAAAGAAAGTTCCTTTATCAGCATCAAAGTGAAGCCTAAGCCAGAACTGTGTCCAGAGTTGGGGAAGATCATCAAGGCCTATAACCCTATGCAAAGCTCTGTCAGTTTATGGATAAACTCCAGCATTTGATCAATAATCTCCTATTTTTTTTAAAAAAATTGTGCAGTAGCCACATACATCTATGAAAGTGAGCTTCAGGTACACAAAGACTTCTGAGGGTGCATGCTACTAGCTAGCCCAACTTTCTGAAAGTTGGATATGAACTGCTGCCACAACCTAGGGTTTTGTTGCTAGACACAGTACCACTGGGCTGGGACTGTGTTCCAGATAGTAGAATCCCCAACTAGGCTAGAATCTCCCTATCTAGAAGTGCTCTGAGAGGTAGAGATTGTAGAAGGTTGGTTTCTGCAGACACATTACAAGTCTAACAATGCCATTAATTCCTATAAAAGTATTTTTATATGTTCTGATCTTCCCTAAAATATTTTGTGAACTGGATCCAATACAGTAAGAAATATTTATTAATTATTATATGCTCAACAGGTTACAAGTGACTCCACCCATTCCTTGAAATCACAGAACACACCACTATCTTTGAGGAACTTCCAGTGTAGTTGGAAGGATATTCAATCATGGCCATTAAAAAGCTGTAACAATTAAACAAGGCTGAGAATATGAGTGTCTGATGGGCTATAGACACATCTGGTTTATAGGGGGGATCAGAAGAGAAAAAAAAAAAGAGGCTGCTGTGAGGCTGGAGTGACAGAGGAGAGTGATATGGTTTCAATGTGTCTCCCAAAGTTCATGTACTAGAAACTTGATCCCAATGCAGTGGTTTTGGAAGGTGGGGCCTAATAGGAAGTGTTTGGTTTACAGAAGCATTGCCCTCACACATGCATTAATGCTGTTATCTCAGGAGTGAGTTTGTTATAAAAAAGAGTTCAGCCCCCTTGGAGTCTTTTTTGCACTCTCTTTGCCCTTCTGCTATTACAAGTCTCAGGCAATACTATGAATTCCTATAAAAGTGTTTTTTATATGTTCTGATCTTCCCTAAGGTATTTTATAAATTGGATCAAATGCAATAAGAAATATGTACTAGTACCGTGCTCAAGAGGTTATGAGTGGCTTTCCTCCCTTTACATCACACAACATGAACTGTGAGGAACTTGCAGTATGGTTGGAAGGATATTCAATACTGCCCACTAAAAAGTTGTAACAATTATACAAGGCTGAGAATATGAGTGCCTGATGGGCTACAGAAACACATCAAGCTTACAAGGGGGATCAGAAAAGAGAAAAAGCAGAGTCCTTATCATATGCCACAACTTTCAGAATTGTGAGGTTTATTATAAATGACCCAACCTCAGGTATTCTTTTATATCAGCACACAATGGATTAAGATGGAGAGTAATGAACTGAGTTTCAAATAAATGGCAGGATATTAACCTAGGCTCTGTAAAGGCAGGAGTCCTATTTCAATCCATCCTTTCCCAGCACCTAGAAAGGGTTGGGCACATAGTAGGCCCACACGAAACACAAATGGATAAATGGTAGGGAACGGTATAATTTAAAAAGCAGTTTGTATCTGATGGCTATTTTGGCTTGAAAATAGGTCAAAAAAATGTTGACATTTACATTAGTGATTTTCTCCCTCAGGAACCCTAAGTTCCTGAACCCTAAGTTCCTCAACACCTAAGTTCTTTTCACCCATTCACCCATCCCATGTATTTAAAGCCCGCGGGTGGGGGTTGCTGGTTTGGGTCACTACTGTAACTCCAGAACCTAGAGCCACAGCTGAAGGGTGCTGTGAGTCATCCTTTCCTGCTGTCCACCCACTTGCAGGGACCAGCTGGTGAAGGCCAAACCCATCAACAGGGAAGGGATGCACCTTAGTCCCAGACTACCAAGTGCTCGAACGGTATGCAGCTCTTAATAGTCAGTATTACCCGGGTGACCTACTTACAAATTCATTATCGAATGAGTTTCTACCTAACTCTGTCAGGTGAGTCTCACCAGTTCTTCCAGGTTGACTCTGCAGCAGCGGGTCGGGTGGGACAACGCATGCGCAGATAGTCAGACAAGGGGTGGTGGTGGGGGGGGGAGGACGAAGCGGCTGGGCACGCGCAAGCGCGGGCTTCCCGGCGGATGTGCGGCGCATGCGCGAGCGGAGCGGCCTTAAGAGCGGCTGCGGCCGGGGCGGCGCAGTCGGCCCGTCTGCCGGCTTCCAAGCTTGTCCAGCTTCTTGCGCTGCGGCGATGGCGGCGGAGGAGGAGGAGGTGGACTCTGCAGAAAGCAGCCAGGGGTAAGTAAGTACGGCCGGCAGAAGGGTGCGTGATTCTCGGGCAGCGCCCAGGACTTGTCCCCAGCTTGGCAACGCCGGGCAGCGGCCTCGTCCGGTCCGATGCGCGTCCGCGCGGCACCCTGACGTGAAACCCCGCGCGGCTCTGCCCGGCGGGCGCGGTCAGCACCAGCCCCCGGGGCGTCCGAGGTGACCCGCTGCGCCTGGGGCCGCCGGCTGTTGTGTAAATAGCTCAGCGAGGCGGTTGGGTGGCTGCGTTTCTAGACCCGCTATGGGACCTGGCCCTGCCCGGCATGGACAGCTGTGATCGGCCGTCCCCGCAACTGTCCCCGAGTCACTGTCCGCCTCCTAGCGCCTCTGGGTGTTGAAGTTCACGCTGTGCTCGGTCCAGCTAGGCAAGACGGAAAGTGCCGCGGGCGGATCATCCCTAAAACCGGGGAAAAGGGGGCGGTGCCTCCTCCGCAGTCCTGGAGAAACAGCCCCTGAGAAGCGGGGAATTGGGGTGTCCAGGGAAAGGGGTCTGGGAAGTGGGCGTGTGGCTTTGAGTTCTGACTTCAGACTTTATGGAAAGAAGGTTAACCCCTTCTTTCCATAAGTTCAGCAGTGAAAATTCATCTTTCAAATGTAGATCCTTTACTTCCAAGCCCCGCTCTCCTTACTGGAAAAGTGTGTTTGTGTGTGTGTGTGTGTGTGTGTGTGCGCGCGCGCGCGCTTAACTCCAAAAAAGACTCTCACGTGTAGGAAAGTAGAAGGTGAAGGGCATATCTGATGTGAAGGTGTTTTGATAGAGGTAGACTAAGTATTTTTTTTTTATATCCACAACTAATTTCATGCAGTTGTGTGTAGAAGAGGAGTAGTTGGTTGTTGGAAAAGTTTAATTACCATAAAGATTATTGCTTCTCCAGACTGGTACTTTATGTTGGAGAGTAAAGTTGTGTACTTTTCCCTTATAAATTAAATATTTTGACAATAGTTCTACTTTAGATGTGTGGAGGAATTTTTATAAGAAACCTAATCTAACTGATAGATTATGGAGTATCATGAAGACAGGGGTATTTGGAAAGATTGCAGTAGGGGGAAATTGTGAAATATTAGAAACTAGGTTCTTCTCTGAGTTTTGTTTATATAATGAAAGGATCCACTGTTTTGCTTTATTAATGAACTTCCTTGTTATACAGAGATGAGTTGATGAATGTCATGTGATGGCAAGTAGGAATCCAGCTGGTATCTTGTATTCCTATCAGGTTTGTCTGAACATTTTTGCCTCTTTTGGAGATTTCTTACAGGTGGACTTTGTAGTCTTGATGTTGTAGGGTTTGAGAGTCCAGAACACAGCTGTTAAAAAAAAAAAAAAAAAAGGATATATGGCTTTGGTGATGGCTGGAGGTCATTGAGGGCACACCATTAAAAATCATTAGCAGCTGATGAGCTATAGTCCCTGAATAGAGGTGGGCCTCCCTGGTATTCTTGGCAGTACACTTGAGCAATGTCCGGTGTCCACTCTTTACCAAGAGGGAGAGAATGCTATGTTCCTTTTCCTACTGGTCATATTAAACCTAAAATCCTAGGTATTCCTGTTCCTATTTTGCAGTTGAAATTGCCACCCATGAGTAATAGGGCTAAGTTGGAACCTCTTTCCTCTAGCTGTCTGGATTTAGTTTAAGGCATTTCCCCCATATTTGTGCTGCTTCTCACTTGGATTGGGACTGATGGGATGTTTGGCTCTTGTTTTGAGTCAAGTATCCTAGACTTAAGATGTTTAGGGTTTAGGTGGTGTATTGGTTTGAATGTCCTACAAGGCTTCACATGTTGAAATTAATCTGCATCATGAGATATTAAGAGGGTAGAAACTTAATCAGTGTATGATTTTTAAAAGTAGGGCCTTTGGGAACTGATTAGGTTCAGAAAAAGTCTTTAGGGTAGAGCCCCGATGTGTATCCTTGTAGTTTTATAGGAAGAATGAGAGAGAGAAATCAGACACATATACATACTGTATACTCTTGTACTCCCTGACTCTTGGCATGTGATTCTCAGTGCCACTCCAGACTTTTCCAGAAAGAAGGTCAACACCAGATGAGGCCCCTTAACCTTGTGTCTCCTGAATTGTGAACCAAAATATTTCTTTTCTTATAACTTTGTCTGTGATATTATCTTATTGACAATGGAAAACTGACCAATACAGATGGGGAGATGACATTAACAAATGAAACAATTATAAAACAGTCATCTGACAGTTTTTTGAAGTGTATAATTTTTGTCTTTTCCTTTGTGGCTCTAAGAGAAGATGGGCCTGCTGGGGAGCCATTTTTGCTTTCAATATCCAACCTTTTTAATTGCAATACAGTTGAGAAAGTGATATGTAACAGGAGCAGGATAGACTTCTGTGAATGGCTGTAAGGTTGTCCCAGAGAATTAATAAATATCAATGAAGTTTAGAGGAAAGTTGTCACAGAATAGCTCATTTACAGGATAGACCATAAAATGGATTGTTTGCAGTGATATACTAAAGTTGATTTATGCCAGCAAGCCATTGTTAAATTTTTAAGAATTTTGCAGCACAAGCCATTGCTAAATTCTCGAGAATTTGACCAACCATCAGCAGCTTGAAATGGACTGTGGTGGGAGTATTTACAGTGTGAAAATCATTAAATGCTATAAATAAAATATAAATAAAGGATTTTTCTGTCTACTCCATGCCTCAGTTGGTTTGCAAGCATCACACAAGTTTCAGAATTTGAATGTAGTTCTTTGTGTTGGAGCTAGAAGAGTGGATTTCTCTCTTATCTTAAACAAAACAAAACTATTACAATCTATTCCTTCCACCTGCTGCCATCTCCCCTTTTGTAACCTTTGCCACCTGACTTTTTAAAAATGAAGAAACTCCTCAGTGCCACATCCCATTGGCATTTTATTTTTCTCAGCTTTTCTTCTTGGATCCTTTTCAGTGTTTGATACCATGATAGCTACTTCTTTTTGAAACTCTGATTTAGACATTCTACCTCTTATGACATTTTGCTTATTGTCTTACCTGATGGGAACATTAAACTTTTTTTATTAGGTTCTCTTAACTATATTTATTCTCCAAGAGTCTATCTTCATCTTTGTTTTTACTTTGTTTACTCATTTTATGAACTGTCTCATCTGTGGAGAAGACACATCTCTCTTTATATTCTAGTGCCATTTCTAATTGTTGGATGTTTACATCTGATTTGTTAAACTTAACGTATTCAGACCTGGACCTTACTTGTACTGTACTTACTCCTAAACTAGATAATATAAAATCAGCAGTTCTTCTTGACTTCCCTACTTTTATTAGGAAAATTGCATTCTTTTGTTTATTGTTTTCTTTAGTTTATGTATTTAGGGTAGATACATTCTTCTGATCATCCAGAATCACAACTGTGACATTACTGTTGATTCTCCTTCGCTCCCTCCCTTGCCCCTGAATACCAAATCTCTTACCAAGTCCACTGGATTCTAAATGTATCTCTCCTTTCTAGTCACACTGTTACCTGGGAGCCACCTGGTTTAGACCCTCTTTATTTCCTCCTCTGGATTATTATAAACTCAATAACATGGCTTTTAGCATAGCTCATTTCATTAGATACTTTTATGTTTCCAAAAGGACCAGTCCTGTTTGCAGCACAGTAACATACAGTGTGGCTTTATTATATGTCCCCCCCCACAGTGGCTTTATTATATATATCTTTAACCTGACTTTAAAGCTCTTTGTAGGCAATGCAGCTCCCACCTGGCTTTTTAAAATTTTTTTAGTTGTTAATGGACTTTACTTTATTTATATGTGATGCTGAGAATCAAACCCAGTATCTCACACATGCTAGGCAAGTGCTCTACCACTGAGCCACAATACCAGCCCTACCACCTGGTTTTTGAGTCTTTTTCCCTGAGCACTATACTTTAGCTAAGCTTTAGGTTTCTGAGTCCTGAAAATGGCCCTTGCTCCCCTCTCATTTTACTATGGTTTGATTAACATTGTTTTCTCTAACCTCAAACAATTGTGATCTCCCTTCTCTAAAGGTTCATAGTATTTCTTTAAACTTTATTTATGACACTTTATACTAGGAAACATTGATATGTTTTTTATTATATATTTGTTTTGTCAGCTCAGTGAGAACAAGGCTTTTGTCTTACATATATGTCTGGTAGACCTTAAATTGGCTTTAAGCTTCAATACATTTTTGTTTAATTAAGCCTTCAACTATTGTAAATTTATGCTGATACAAACATTAAGATAAAAAACTTAGGAGTTTCCTATACATTTTGCAGCTGTGTGAATTATGTTTTTTCATCATAAGATATACAGAAAAGTTTGAATTTGAATAGGACAACACTTAGGATCATGAAATTAAATTGTACTGGGGTGAATGGGAATAGGATTCTATTTCTTGACCTTAGTTGAACCAACCCATGCCTCACTGCTGTGCCTGCTCTCCAAAATGCCAATCACAAGCCAGCAAATGCAGATTTTAGTCCTGTGACAAAAGTCCTTTAAACAAAAGATTGTAAAGTTCCAGGAGTGATCCACTTAATAAAAGGCAACACAGGATAAATATTTCAGAATTACAAGTGTCTTTGAAGGAGTCTTTAAAGGCTTGAACTGTAGTATTTATAATAGCTATTCTGAAACATTATATTGGCTTAAAAATAACCTTCACTAACTGATAGACTAAAAATTTAGTTAGACTAAAACTCTTTCAGTCTAATCAAAGCATGGTTCTGTAATTCCTCACTCCTGATTGTGAGTTATCAAAATAAATGCATGGAGACATGATTTTATTAAAAATAACTATTCTGTTTGAGACCCAGGATTTTACACTGTTATTTTTTATCTAATCTATAAGTTTATTTTAGAACTAACAAAGAAATGTTACTCTGACTTGTTAAGCTATGTAAATGTACACAGGTAGCTTCTTCAGGTTTGTTTGAAGGTGAAGTCATGAAAAGGTCTGACTTTTTGAATGGTCTGTTTTGCTGTGTGAGGGAAGGTAGGAAACAGTTGGCTGGAAGAGGGAGGGATTTTACCAGCACATGGCTTGTCTAAAACACTGGTTGACCAGCAACAGGTCTTTTAAAATAATAAACTAGAAGTGGTGGTGGATGGGTGGAGTTAGAAAACTCTTAAGTAATGTGTTAAAATTAGAGGTCTGTGTTGACATTGATTTGATGGCCAGTGATAATTTGAATCATTTAAGTATCATTTATCTAAAATAAAATGGTGTGTTAGTCACTTAAGTTGTAGTTGTATGAGACAGTCTTTTTCTCTTTCCTAAGAATAGAATTTAAGAAGTCAGTTCCCAGGAAAGAAGACCTTTCAGTTGTATTATAGTTTATAGTTTGAAAGTTTTCAATTATTTATTGGTTGAGGGATTATTTCAGAACACATATATTTATACTTCAAATTAATCCATATATTAATAATAAAAATCAAAACCTCATGATTTCTTTAAATGAGATGGATTAGTGTGCTTAGTTTAGTTTGTAGAGAACAATAATAAACTTACATGATTTTTTTTCTTGACTGTACCAGTATAGTGTTGGAGGCTATTTTAAACAAAACTATAATCTAATGAAATCCTTTTTACTTATAACCTGATTAGAGATGTTATTTTAAGTGGCCAAGAGTGTGTGGAAATTGGCCAGACTTCTGTATATTTTCTTCAGAATACTTTGAAACCTCTTTCACTATTTCATAATATTTATAGATTGTGCAATTCAGGTTTAGTAATAACTATAGATATCTAGTCAAATGTCTTGGAGAACAAAACAGGATTACCAGGAAACTTAAATGTTCATGGCATGGGGTACAAGTACAATGTTAATAATATTGGAAAACAAAAAAAGATTAGGTAGAAGGTTACGGGGGGAAAAAAACTGGAGTTCATCTCTCAAACTCAGGATACTTAAAATCAGATTCTCAAATAAATATACTCTAATATGTTCAGCACATTTCATTTGACTTTCCTTAATGATCATTTCTAATGTGGTCTTTTAAAGTTTTCCTTAACTCAGAAGTCTGCTTATTATTTTTTTTTCTCTGTTTCCAGCTACAGTGGTTACAGAGCAAGAATATTTTTATTTGGTTTTTGATTGAATGCTTTAGGGCTTGGGTCTTTTGCCTTGCTAGTAATACTTGTCAGGGGCCAGCTGATGGGCTGTGTAGGAATCCTTTTGGGACACATTCCTAAGCCTCCTTGGTATTACAGATGTTTACTTTTGGAAAGTTAGTCTCTGTGGTGATTGGCTTTTTTCATATTACAATGGATACTTCGATCTCCTGAAATCTGGGTCTCTGCAGTAGATGATAGTGCTTACTCATTATCTGCTTAAATAAAATAGAGGAGTTAGGTTTTGTCTTTCAGTTCCCACCCCCCAAAGCTATGAGGAGGTAGTCCTGTATCTGTTTCACTGTTTTATGGATGGACCATATGAATTTTTACTTTAAGGTTTGTGACCTCAGAAGAATGGCTAGAAATATGATAGGCTATGTCCTTAGTTCCAGTCTCATGTCCTTGGTTCCAGTATTCCACATGCTCAGTCTAGGGAATGCTGAACAACACTGAACGGCAAAGAAGATTCAGTGGGAAGCAACAGAGGTCTTTGAAAGTGAGGTTAACTTAACCAAAGATAGGAGGTAGGGTTGGATGGGTTAGTTTAGATGGTTGAAGCAACAGATGTAGGAAGATAAGGTGTGGGAAGCCTTAAACAAAGGGCAAGAGCTAAAGGGTAGATAAGAGAGATCTTTGTTTTTCATTCTTTAGAAGTGTTCCTTTGAACCTATTAGGCATATATAACACTCAATCCTGCAGTCTATCTCTAAGACAGAGGTAGAGGACAGTTTCTATAAAACATTTATCATCTGGTTAAAGTAAACCTGGACAGAAACATTGTCAGGGCTTAGGGGAAAAGTGTTCTATTACAAATGAAAACAAAATGTTTTATTATATTAAGAATAGATTTTTTCAGTTTAAATATACTTGAGAAAAAACATTTAAAAAATGCTTTGATGAAAAGGCTGCTGTGCACATGAAGAGAGATGGCCCCTCTTCTTGTGGTTAAAGAGCCCTAATTTTAAGTTAATGAATTACATTTACAAACTCTTGAGTTGATTTACAGACTCTGAGTTGAGCTGGTTATTATCATGGGCAGACAGTTCCATCCTTTGGAAGTCCATTTTGTGATAAGTAGTAAGTTGGTGGAGGTAGCCCTAATTCCCATATTATAGACTGGTATATAACTTTTTAAATTCAAGTACCTTGTACACCAGAGGTATTCGGAGTCTGAATTATTTTTTGAATGTAATTTTGTTTAAAGACTGAAACAGAGATTGCAGTTGTGTTTTCTTTGCTCCAACTTTATGATGTCAATTGGAGCAATAGTTGATTACAGTTCATTTCACTTTTTTTTTTTTAACTGACCTCTGATTCTCTCTGGCAAAGCGATGATTTTGAGAGATATTTGCTTAAGAAAGTTGATGAGATTGAGTTTTAAGTAATTTCCTTTTGGTGCTAGATCATATTATTACAGTCAGAGACCTAATGACTGGTCAAAGAAAAAGGAGCTTCAGCTCCGTGATAGTTTACTAAAAACAACAACAACAACAACAAAAAACCACTAAAGGTCATGATCTTTAAAATTTTAATTGTTTATTAAACAGTTTTTTCAATAACTAAAAAATTGTTGAATGAATTGAAAAATTAATTGCTGAAGCCTTGAATCTTTTTCCTAGATAATTTGTAAGTAGGTTTATAAATAGACTAATATTAATGTTTTTTATTGTGTTTATACATTGAGGATAAATTGTAGGTAACATTTGCAAGGGATACTTAGAAGTCTTAGCATCTTTTTATTTTATTCCACAAGGATTGAAACTGACAGCAGAGAACATTAGAATAGAGCCTTATTATAATACAGGCTGTTATGTTTCTTCAGACCTTTTCTGTACATACTATTGCCATAATACAACTGCTTGGCTATGAAAGCCTGAATAAGTACATCTACTTATAGTGTTGTCCTTTGATCCAGTGTGTGTGTGTGTGTGTGTGTGTGTGTGTGTGTGTTACGTAAAGTAAGTGATCAGAACCTAATATCTGCACTTTTTTGTTGTTATTCTATTTTCTTTAACATAAATGCCCTGTCCATATGCTATTCATGTTAAAGAACCTGTGGTACATCAAGTACTCACTGCCTGTAGAAATGAACCTAGAATTGACCTAGAAGTCTCTATTTGTGTCATTTACTAGCTGTATACCTTTGGACCAAGTGTTCTCACATCTGTGAGGGGGAGAATTCACACTGGGAATACCCTGGATTGTAAGTGACTTAATCATTCAACAAGCATTACTTATTGAGTACCTATTATATATAATATCCAGAGAATGACTACAGAGAAAGGAAGCGATGTAGGATGAACCTACAAAGCTTAGAAAAAGCTGGGTGCTAGATCAACCTTTCCAAAATTTAGCACATTTCTCACACCTATTCTTATTCATGTTGTTCTCTATCATTATAGTGGCACCCTGAGAAGACTGGGGATCCTTATTACACCTTTATATCCAGCTAATCACCAAATCCATTGTGTTTTGCTTTTAAACATTCTTTGGCCAAGTGTTCTTGTCTCTAACACTGTTGCCAAGAAGGGGTTCAGGATCTTAATCTCTCATCTCTCTCTAGTTGTTGATCACTTTTCCTCTTCTATTTAACATTTCTTTCACCAGAAAGTTCTTATTTTGCCACCACATACCCAGCCCTTGTCAACAGTCAGGTAGATGACTACTGAAGCTCTACCTTGTCTCAGATTATTCCAGTAAGCTTTTGGTCTGCTGCTGCCAGGCCAGGAGTTGAAGGCTCACTCTATCCTGGCAAAGTGTGTAAGTTCTACATCTTTCTTTACCTGTTGCCTCAGATCTGCTTCTTTGTTTTCTTTCTTTGGCTGTGTTCTGAAAGATGCCTGGGTTGTTTTTTCAACTACTATTTACTGAAACCCAAAGCTCTTTTGTTTTTCTGTTAATAGTTATCTAGTTTACCCTAGGCAGATTGTACACGGGCAGCTCTTTGCATTTGTATTGAGGGTATGTTACTATTCTTTCTCATGAGATTTGAATCTCTTTCTTTTTAACTTTGATTTTTAATAAGGGTTCTCTTCTCTGAACCCCAATGGCAATTACCTTTTGCATTTGCTGTGAACCTGCCATTCAAGAAACTTACTTAGTCTTTAAATGTTTTATCAAGAGGCTGTCTTGGATTAGAGGGAATGCTTTTTTGTTTTTTCTTGTTCTGCCCCATTTAGCCTCAACTGTATTATTTGGAATCTGTCCTTGAAGATAGACTTTGATATCTACTCGTAGGTATACACACAGGCTGAAGTTGCATATCTGCTTCCCAATATTTTCTACAATGCTTTATACCTATTAGATGACTTGTGTCACTTGTAGCTCACTATCACAGAGATATAGGATTCCACTGCTGCTTTTCTTCTGGATGTGTAATAGTTGAGAGTTGAGAAGACCATAAACTCACCTACTTGCATTTTGTTTTTGGTACTCTAGGTCAGGATGGCTAACGGGTTGGCTCCCTACCTGGTGCCCTACATCTACATCACACCTTAAAGAAGCTGAAGAGAAAATGTTAAAATGTAAGGTTTTCTTCTTGAAAGTTCAGAACTATTTACTAAAATTGATCCAATATATTGTATTGCCTAAAACTGGAGATAAGATTCTATGGTGTGTCAGCTATTAATAAAAAAACTTTTTCCCTCTTCTATGTCATCAGCAAGTGCCAAAATGTGGTGGGCCAGTGATTCTCAACGCTTTTTATTTTATTTTTATTTTCTTTTATTTGTTGCTCAAGACAATACAATGATCTTGACATATCATTGTATTCAAATAGGGTATGAATTCTCATTTTTCCACAAGTACAGATTGCAGGATCACATTGGTTATACATCCATGTGTATACATACAGCAATCCCAGTGTCAGTTTTATTCTGCTGCCCTCCCTATCTCCCCCTCCCCTCCCCTCCCCTCTCTCTACCCATTCTACTGTGACACTTCTCTCTCTCTTTTTTCCCTTCCCCCTCACACCATTGTATATGTATTTTGTGTAACAATGAGGGTCTCCTTCCATCTTCCATGCAATTCCCCTTCTCCCTCCCATTCCCTCCCACCTCTCTTCCTTGTTTAGTGGTATTATTCTTCTCAGGCTCTTCCTCCCTACTCTGTTTTGAGTCACCCCCCTTAAGTTTGTAAGGACCCCAAGGAGCTTTGTTTATAGGTTATTGTTACCAATATTTGACATACTAGAAATTGAAATTGAATAATTGAAAATGTTAATGCATTAATTTATTTGAAAATAATAATAATAAATCTGTTGCAAGTTAAAATAAGTTACAAAAAATTAGCTACTCTCCACAAACAAAAATGTAATGAAGAAATTAACATTTATATGTTTGCAAGTCTCTTTTCTATCTGGCTTAACATAAGGCATCTGGATTCTTATATCTGCTTCTATATTCAGTCTCTTGGGTAACAATTATAAAATCTCTAGAAAACTATATTCTCAGAAAATGAGAATGAAACAGCAAATGAAAATTTACTATTACTGCAAAAACAGTTTGATTTACTCAGAGGATCTTAAAGACCCTTCAGATGTTCCCTAGTATGTACTTCAAGAACAGATTCTAAGGCTGGGGTTGTGGCTCAGCAATAGAGTGCTCACCTCACTCATGTGAGACCCTGAGATGGATCCTCAACACCATATAAAAATAAATAAACAAAATAAAGATATTGTGTCCTTGTATAACTAAAAAAAAAAAAAAAGAAGAAGAAGAGATTCTAGATATTACAGAGCATAGTATAATAAAACAAGTACTAGATTAGAATAACATAGCCCACATCAGCCACCACTGGCTACAGGATCTTGGGCCACTTTACTAATCTTCCTATTTCTTACCTTATAGTAGGATTATCCATAGAGTACTTACAGCTCTAGAATTCTAGGATGCTTTAGTTATATGTTTATACTGGTGTGGAAACCTTTTTTTTTTTTTTTTTTGGTTATTATTTGTTTGTTTCTTATGAGCACTGAAATTTTGTCCAAACTTCTACTGTTAGGGCATTCCCAGGTGGGTATAGTTTTAAGCAGTGGTATTTTTTGTCCAGTTTTTTTCTGGTGATGCAATTTAGGAGAATGGATTAGCAGTGTGAATTATATACATGATTATTTTGAACATATGTGTAGATGTTTGTTCGCACCTATTTTTTGTCCTGTTTACCATTAATGAATTTTCTTGATGTGTATTTGGGGATTCAGTGCCTAATTCGGGTCACCTAGGAAACCATCTTACATGAATTTTTAACATAAAAAATTAATTTCTACTTTATATACTTAGATAATCTTGCTTTCTACAAAACTGGGAAAGTAGTCATTATGGCTTACAAAAATAAGGAATTGTTGTAAGGAGATTAAACAGGGTGCTGGACATTCAATAATTCATTTAACAAACATTGATTCCCTATTCCTGGTACTAGGGGTGCAAATAGGAATGAGAATTGGTCCTTGCTCCAATATCAGACATGAAAGCAAGCAACTAATACAGTGAGATAAGCTCTCTACTAGACATTACAGATAATTTCTATGGGAATACTCAGGCAACTGTGTTCAAAATGATGAAGTGATTCAGCTCTATACTAATGCCAGATCACTTCCTTTTCTAAATTAGTGGCACACCTCCCCCCCCCACCCCCACCCCCGCTTTAGGGGCATGGTAGCTGGGAATATTCTGAATGAATGCTAGATTTCTTCTTTGCCACCATGTGAATACAAAACCTGCAATTATTTCTTTGATGATTAAAGAGCAGAAACTCCTGGTTCTCCTTGTTTTGTCTACTACAGACAAATATGCATAAATAATTAAGGGATATAAAGTGCAGTTATTCAGTTGATAGTTTAATGTAAATGAATCTCAGATTTAGTTTCATCTATAGTTCATTTTAAAGGGTGTTCATAGTCTTTAGTCTTGTGGTATTGAACAAAAGTAAGAGTTTTGTTCTATGAGATCATGATTATTTATACTTTATGGACAGTGCTAGACTTGAACTCATGTTGCCTGATGCCTTATGCTAAGGAGTTCCTACCATACATACCCTCTTACCTTTTTTTCTACTAAGCATTGAGATGACTTAATATTTCAGTTAAGTGTTTAATATGGATATCTTTTTTTTTTTTTTAACAGTATTGGGTATTGAACCTGAGGTACTCTACCACTGAGCTGCATCCCAACCCTTTTTGGTTTTTTATTTGTGACAGAGTCTCACTAAATTTCCTAGGCTGACCTCTAACTTTGAAACTCAACCTCTTAGAGTAGCTGGGATTACAGGTGTGCACCACCCTCCCAGCTAATATGGACTTCTGACATCCTTGCCTAAATTCATGAATCTTTCCATGATTCCTTCAAACTTGACTTCAACATTTAGTGCTTAATCCTGCAAATCTTCTACAAATTCAAGGTGGAATTCTTTTGTTATTGTCTGCTAATCAAGCATTCTAAAAATAATGGGCTCAGTGACCATCAAGTTCTTTGCATGTAATACTAAGTCGAGAGGTAATATGATTTGCCAAAGACTGACCATGGTTGCTTGAGGTTTGTCTGATCATTTAAAATTACTTGTTTCAATAAAATAATCTTATTATTTTTTAGGGCTAAATCAGTAAAGGCTAAAATCATATAATTAGATACCACATGGTTTCTAGATTACTAATTTTTTTATGCTTTGAGTATCTCCTTCTTAAAAAGAGATGAAACTAAACAAAATTTCTCTTATGTTTTCATTAGGTGTCCCCTGCACTTACAAAAAGGAACCTGTTCGTATATCTAATGGAAATAGAATATGGACACTGAAGTTCTCTTACAGTATTTCAAATAAGACTCCACTTGTTCTCCTCCATGGTTTTGGTGGAGGTCTTGGACTCTGGGCACTGAATTTTGGTGATCTTTGCACCGATAGGCCAGTCTATGCTTTTGACCTATTGGGCTTTGGACGAAGTAGTAGACCCAGATTTGACAGTGATGCAGAAGAAGTGGAGAACCAGTTTGTAGATTCTATTGAAGAATGGAGATGTGCCCTAGGATTGGACAAAATGATTCTGCTTGGACATAACCTGGGTGGGTTCTTGGCTGCTGCTTACTCACTGAAGTACCCATCAAGGTAAGTGATGGTGACAGAAGAGAGGGATCATCACCTTGGCTTCTAAGTGCTGGTCTCTGGTTTCCATGTTTGGTGATTATTGTTGTCTGAGACTTACAAGATGAACATTCTCTTGAAGGACTAATATAGTAGCTGAAATAATGATATCAGATTTTCCTATTATATAAGCTATACATTGATAAGTTTGATAAAGGACTCTATAGTTGTTATTTATAAATGTATAAAATTTAATGTATGATTTTAAGCCACAAGTCAAAATTATTGTGATACTATTATTTATTATTATTATCATCATTAAACCTGTGGATCTAGCAGGCTTTTCCTAATCATTTCTAAGTTGGAATGGGTATCACAAGGTTAGAAGTTTAATATCTAGGAACTGTGCTATCTTTGTGGCTTGGAGCAAATCATGTAACCTCTAAACTTTCCTTCATAGTGTATTTTGCATGGTTTTTGATACAATTCCCTGACCTTTCTCATTTATAGAACTGTATTTCAGTCATTGAATTAATGAATGTTTGCTTCAGAACCTTTCTAGCATTATTTCCTTTCTTTACCTTAGTTTTTTATGCTATTTCCTATTCATGTTGCTACTCTGAGAGGAGGTTACGTTTGAGTATAAGAAAATCAAAGAAAAACATCATTGTTTTGCTCATCTTTTGGAAAGAAACAAAAAAATAAATATCAGCATTTTTGTATTGCCAAGGTATTTTTCCATTTAATCTAATCTTTAAATCCAGAATTGCAACAGTCTTTGACTTTGAGGTCTGTGAGTGAAACATGGGATGATGGTCATTTTCCCAGTGCCTGTATACACCTGTGTATGAGGCCACCCCATTGCATAACTCCAGAGTGTGTAGTTCTACACAGCATTTGGCATGTGGGGCAGCAGCCCTGTATGCCAAGGTTTTCTTCCTCTTGGCAGAGACACTGTTTCTCCACAGATGCATTAGCTAAACTTCAGCAGTAATACCTAGTAGAGAGATTACAGTTCTGTATATGCTAGATAGTAATAGTCTTGTCAACTGGCAGTTCTGTTCTTTCAAAAGAAATCCAAATGTTCTCCTAATTAGCATTTTGGGCTTATTCTCTTTTGATATTCTTTCTTAGTGATAAACATGTAGCTATGTTTTTAGAAAAGGAGGAGAGGAAGTGGATAGTTTCTTGGTGTAAGATAGCAGAGCTTTTTGTGGGACTTGGCCTTTCTTTGTTTTTTTCTTTATCAGGTGTTTATTATGTCTGTTGTGGTATTTGTATCTCAGGAGGTGACATGGGATTCTATTAGTTAGATGCTGGTCATTAATTCTTAGAATTTTGGCCCTTCATAGTTACCTACTGATTAGATTGGTTGTTAAGATTTTCATTTTCATTTATGAAATGCTCTAAAGAAATAGGGAGACTTCAGAGATCCAGAACAGAGTGAACACTTAAAAACTGTCAATAAAAAAGAACAGCAACAAGTATCTAAATCAGAGCCAGTGATCCCTGCATTGGACTGACTACATTTTAGAAAATGATTTTTTAATGGTTGTACTTAATGCTAGAAATAAAACTTGAGTACTATCTGAGGAACAAGAACCACTAAGTAATAGGAATAGATGGATGTGAGAATGCTTAGAATAATTAGCATGTCTTAAATTCCTATGGTTGCCACCAAAATGTTATTCTCAATTAGAGTGTGTTGGACCTTTCAGGCTATATCCTTAACTGCATAAAACTTAAATTATTAAGCACAAGTTAGTTTCAAAATGATGACATTCTCTATCCCAATTATGTGGGATATACTACAAGTATATGTGTTCAAGTAACCTGGAAGTGAGGTTTAGCATTTGGTGTTCCTTCAATTTGACTCCACTACTGAGCACACAGCTGACAGTTCTCTAGCACACACACAATAGCTCTGCTGCTATCAAGCAGTTGACTTTCTATCAACAAAGCAAATGCAGAACCAACTACTCTAAATGTCTCATCCCACTTTTTCTTGGTCCAGGTGGCATTTTTATTATGCTGTCATGAGATTAAAGTGAATTTTTTAATTGAGTTTCAGAAAGATTTGGGGATTTGGGGAAGAGGAGAGGGAAAGAGAGGGGTTTGGAGATCAGTGGAATTCAGATAATTTCTTTTGTTCACTGCACCTCTTCTCTCTCTCTCTCTGCTTTAATTCTTTTTCTTTAAAAAGAGAATGTCTAAAGAGTTAGCTGAGCTCCATTCATATTACAAATTTGTTTTGCTGGTGCAATAGCAAATGCCTATAATCCCAGCAACTCAGAAGGCTGAGGCAGGAGGATTGCTAGTTCGAGGTCAGCCTCAGCAGTTTAGCAAGGCCCTAAGCAACTTAGTGAGACCCTGTCTCAAAATCAGAAATAAAAAGGACTGCATATGTGACTCAGTAGTTAAGAATCTCTGGGTTCGGTCTGGGGATGTGGCTCAAGCGGTAGCGCGCTCGCCTGGCATGCGTGCGACCCGGGTTCGATCCTCAGCACCACATACCAACAAAGATGTTGTGTCTGCCGAGAACTAAAAAATAAATATTAAAAATTCTCTCTCTCTCCTCTCTCACTCTCTCTTTAAAAAAAAAAAAAGAATCTCTGGGTTCAATCCTCAGTACCCCTCAAAAAACATTTTATATCACTTCTTTTTATTTTTTTATTTTTTAAATGTTCATATCAAATTTAAGATTTTTATATATTTATTTTTTTACTTATAGTTGGACACAATGCCTTTATTTTATTTATTTTTATGTGGTGCTGAGGATTGAACCCAGGGCCTTGCACATGCTAGGCGAGCCCTCTACCACTTAGCCACGACCCCAGCCGACATCTGTCTTTTTATAATAAATGGTATTAACCATATCTAATTAAGGGAATACCTCTCTGCTTCATCATGTCTTTCATTGGTTCATCCATCAGGCATATGCCTATTATTTTGCTATGTGCTAGAGTGAGCAGAAAGAAACAAAGTCCAGAATCTCGATTTGTATAAATTTTACACTATGTTGGGAAAGCGATGCACATTAAACGTTCATATAGTAGTATAACAGCTGTGATGAGTGCTGTGTAGGGAGGTGGACAGTGTTGATAACCTGACGTGGTCATGAGGTGCAGTAATAGTTCCCTGCAGAAGTACTGCCTGAGCTGAAGTCTCAAAGGGGTGGAAAGAGAGTATTCTAGGCAATGGGACAAATTCCAGAGGGCCTGTGCTAGGCAGACATCTGGACTTCCAGAAAGGCCAGTGTGACTTGTTATCAGAAAAGTTATGAGCTGGGGCTGGGGATGTGGCTCAAGCGGTAGCGCGCTCGCCTGGCATGTGTGCGGCCCGGGTTCGATCCTCAGCACCACATACAAACAAAGATGTTGTGTCTGCCAATAACTAAAAAAATAAATATTAAAAATTCTCTCTCTCTCTCTCCCTCCCTCCCTCCCTCTCCCTCCCTCCCTCTCTCTTTAAAAAAAAAAAAAAAAAAAAAGTTATGAGCTGCTTGGGAAGTGATTTCAGATGAGTACACACATCCAAGCTTCTCCCTACAAACAATCTTAGACATTGTAGCAAGACAAATGAACTAATAACTAGAGATGCCATCTACAAGTTTATTAGTAGATTAATGTGCTGAGTCACAAACAGTAGGGCCACTCACTGTATGAGGTGTCTTGGGCTGCCATCTGTAAAACCTTCTTTATAAGGTAAAGTAAGCCAGCAGTGGTAGCCAAAGATAACCATCACTTTTCTTTGAACTGTGTGCTCAGTTTTTCCTTTTCCCTTCCTTTCTACCCTTGCTGCTCAGGACTTATACAAAGACTGTTGATGTTTTATAGGTATTGGTTATAACCTAGGGAAAAGGAGATTGTGGAAACTTTTAACTTAGAAAATGTTTAGCAGAGATCCAGTCTGAAGTTAAAATAAGTAGGTTATAACCATTCTTCACTAATAAAAGGTTTTCAGATAATTTTTTCTTGAATATTTTCCCATTGACCTTGCCTGGCTCTGTCTCCTGATTATGCAGACCTGGGCAGAGCTGTTCTTGCTGGGTCCTCTTGAGAAGAAAAGCTGTTCCACTCCACCTGGAGTTGGAGGAATTTAGGTCGTTCTCTGCAGGCCTTCCCTGTCCCCCTACCCACAGTGGACTGCAGCTCATGGGGATATGTAACTTCTCTGAGAATGCCTTGTTTGTGTACTGACTTAAGTTCTTTCAGATCTTTTTCCTTGTTCCTTTCCTTTTCCATAAATCGATTTGTTTTTGCTGCATTATGTCTAATTGGTGGTTGAATTTCATGAAGGTCAGATTTATATACCCTTGTTAGCATTTAGACAAAATCAAATCTTATCCCAGTGTTTTGGTGCAGGTGTTATCCACAGCTTTTTCATTAAAGCTGTAACTTGCTCATCATCTTCAAACTCAAGACAAAATTCTAATGACTAATATTGAGAAGAATGCCTTTCTGTATTTCAAAACAGATGGACTGTTCTCTTTTTCCTGCTCTGCTGGTTCATTGTTTTTCCTGTAGTTTAATTCGGTCTCTAGTTCTTGATCAAGATTTCTTGATAAGATGACTCACATATGCTGTGTTGTTAGACCCATTCCTTATCCTAAATGTGAACTAAGAATCCCATCAGGGTGTCCTCTATAGAATATTCGAGAGTAGAATGTGGGTAATTGTCATAGTTTAGGTATGCATTAAAACCAAGTGAGGAGGTAATCTTTAAACTAAGGGGTGCTTATGAAAATTAGAATCTTAAAGCACTTTTTAGTGTACTCTTAACCACAGGACAGTAACTCAGTGGTGAATTGTTATGCATTTCCTATGAAATAACACCAGGCGATTCTTGCACACCTAAGCCTGCAGAAGTACAAAATAGGGAAAGAAAAGGAGAGTCAACTAATTTGCAGATTATGTTCCTATTAGCCATCTTCCTAAGAGTACTAAACTAGCAAAAAAAAAAAAAAAAAAAAAAAGATGAAATAAATACCCATTATGTTACTGCCATCTATTTACACAACTTTTTCTTGAAATAAATAGCTTGCTACTGGATGGGGGGAAAATGTGTATTTTGTGTTGACAGGTGAGCTCTGAATGCCACCTTGAGCATAATTTTGACTTCTCTAGTCCCAGTTTTCCTTTCTTTTCAGGTTGTCATTCAGCCCTCCTCACTTTGCTTGAGCAAAACTTTTTTTTGAGAGTAGAGAAGTGCTGAGAGTTAAAAACATAGACTAGGGTTTAAGAGTGGCCGGAATATATCATCATAAACATAGTAAGTTCCATTGGAGCAGGGGTTATGATTCGTTCATTGTTTTACTCCTGTTCCTGAATGATTGCTCAACACAGTCAGCAGGCAAGAACTGCCTTTTAAATACATGGTATTCATCAGTTTTTGTTATCATTATTGTTTTCTTTTTTCTTTTTTAAAAATATTTTCTTGACTTTGATATTTCTTTATCATATACGACTTTTTAAAATTTTTTTTTATTGGTTGTTCACAACATTACAAAGCTCTTGACATATCATATTTCATACATTAGATTGAAGTGGGTTATGAACTCCCAATTTTTACCCCAAATGCAGATTGCAGAATCACGTCGGTTACACATCCACAATTTTACATAATGCCCTATTAGTAACTGTTGTATTCTGCTACCTTTCCTATCTCCTACTATCCCCCCTCCCCTTCCCTTACATCTTCTCTCTCTACCCCATCTACTGTAATTCATTTCTCTCCTTGTTTATTTTCCCATTCCCCTCACAACCTCTTATATGTAATTTTGTATAGCAATGAGGGTCTCCCTTCATTTCCATGCAATTTCCCTTTTCTCTCCCTTTCCCTCCCATCTCATGTCTCTGTTTAATGTTAATCTTTTCTTCCTGCTCTTCCTCCCTGCTAGAGAGAGTGAGAGATGGAGAGAGAGAGAGAGAGAGAATTTTAATATTTATTTTTTAGTTTTCAATGGACACAACATCTTTGTTTGTATGTGGTGCTGAGGATCGAACCCGGGCTGCACGCATGCCAGGCGAGCGCGCTACTGCTTGAGCCACATCCCCAGCCCTAGTTGTAGAGTTTTTAAAAATTATTTTTAAACATTTTTGACCACAATCCTCAGTTACAAATTGTGTGTGTGTGTGTGCGTGTGTGTGTGTGTGCGCGTGTGTGTAAAACAAATTTTGTGGGACAATACTTATGTTTGTTTTTTTCTATTCCAGATATTATAGTTTTATTAAAAAACACACCAAACTGGCTTTTTACCCTCAAAGTGGATTTTATTAACCATGAATAAGTAATGGCCTGTGAGATTAATAAAACAAATACCACCATAATATTCTAATATTGTCTGGGGAACCAGACCAACTCTTAGGCTTACTCTATAATTATACTTTATAAGATGTATATATCATTATAGATACAGAGCAAAAGAAAATGTGGGAAAGCATAATAATCCACATTTACTGAGTATCTGCCATGTGCTAAAGCACCATGCTAGGTTCTGAAGACACAGAATTGAGCAATTCTTGTGCTAATTTACTCCTTTATAAAAGCAAGAAGAGGTTATTTGCCTAGTATATGTGTGCTTTGCATAATTTATTAAATGACATTTTTACATAGGGGTGATATTTTGAAGATTATATTAAGCAAGAGAAGCAAAAAGTAAAGTAAAAACAGAACTAGAGGAAGATGAGACTTCCCTTCTTCTCTCCTCCCACTTCTTGGGTCAATAGGTCAGAAAGAGTCTAGAAAAGACTAGACAGAATCCCTTAACAAATTTGTAACAAAAACTTAATCTTTTAGGATAGGGTATGTTTTAATAAAGTGTTCATTTTTCTTTTTAGCAGATAATTCAATGATGAATAATATTGGCTATTTCCCAACTTGAGTCCTTGCTGCTTACAGCTAAATGGCTGATTGTCAATTCCTCTTGCCCCTTACCTAGACCCTGTCCCAAAATATAAAATTAGAAGAATTGGGGATATAGCTCAATGACAGAGCACCACTGGATTCAGTCCCCAGTACAACAAATAAAATCTTTCCAAATATATGGAACTCTTGTGTCACATATCTCCACACAGATTCATAATTATATTCCATAAATCTTCTCAATTCTTTGAAATCTAGGGTCCCCTCTTAAAGCTGGCCTAGAGGAGAGAAAGCCTGCACAGTAACTTGTTGCCATCTGTTAGTATGCTAGAGTGGGAAAATGTGGGTTTTATCCCCAGTTCTACCTTAACTAGCTTTGTATTCTAGGGCAGGTTGTGAAGATATGTCTCAGCTTCCTTCCCATCTGTGATTGAACCAAGTATTCCCCAAGGACCCATGGAGCTCTGTGCCGAGTCTGTGTTCTAAAGCTTTCCGTTTTAAAAAATGCAATCAAAGTAAAAAACTCTAACTGATCCTTACATGTGCTGACAAAAATAATAAAAGATTTGATATAAGGAATAATGCTCTCTGTGCACGTTTTAATTTCTTTCTGTTTCAGTTATGATTTTAGAATCATTGTCAGTTCATCCTCTGGAGATTTTGGCGGGCATTTGGATGTTTGGGTGACAGCTGAACATTGTATTGAATCAGAAAACCTTTGTGCTTCGTTTAGAATCTTTATGATATATAAAAGCATGACAGCCACATGAAAGTACTCTGGTAGTTCTGGTTTTTCTTCATTATGAAAAAATTTAATAAGATGGAAAAATTAAAGCTATTAATGAGATGTTTTTATATGAAATTAATGTATCTGTTGAGTAAAAAAGAAATTTGGGAAAGGATTAGAAACAGAATGTAATGCCAGTATGTCATGATGTCACAAGTAGGGTAGATAGACTGGACATCTGGAATCTTGTGAAAAGGAACAAACTAAAGGACACATTTTTACTTCATGTTACATCATTCTTACATTTGTGAGAAAGTTCACTTAAACTTCTTTTGAACCCACCTTGACTTTTCTTAAAATTGTTAGAATGTTTGATTCACGGGAGATTATTGTTGGTATCTGAGGCTATTTTTTTAAAGCACAATACTGATCTTTAGTCATTTCTCCAGTGTCAACCCCAAGATATATGGAATCATTCGATTTTTCTGAGTGGTTATTGATCTGTTTCATCTGCCAGAGTGTAGCCTAGACAAGTGACCTCTTTTCTCAAATAATACAGTTTTGTGCTCTGCTTTTACACATCTTTTATTATTGACATAAATATTTTAAAATTAAGTCCTTTCTCTACCATATATCTCTCAAATTCTACTGAGTCTCAAGAGTTTATGTGTAATAACCAGTTTAGCAATCAGTTTTCTCTTTAACATGAACATTTTTGAAAGTGGTCTATCTTTATTGTATACATTGTTAGTTCTTTGAGGTTTAGGGTAGATTTACCAAATGAATTTGTCTATTCTTTCCTCAACAGGGTTAGTCATCTCATTTTAGTGGAGCCTTGGGGTTTTCCTGAGCGACCAGACCTTGCTGATCAAGACAGACCAATTCCAGTTTGGATCAGAGCCCTGGGAGCAGCACTGACCCCCTTTAACCCTTTAGCTGGCCTCAGGATTGCAGGACCCTTTGGTGAGTGCTCATATTCCAGGAAAGCAGAAGGTTTATAGATTAGCAGTTTAAGAGGCAGATGCTCTCTGCTTGTAGTGGGGCTGGCAGAGATGATATAGAGTATCAACTGCGCCATAAAATTGTTGGTGGAGTAGGGTAATTCTTTTGGAGATAGGAAGGAAGGAAGGAAGAGTCACTAAAGAAACAAAACCTTGCCAGAATAGTGGGTGTTGGTATAGAGAGAGAAACTAGCCAGGGGCTAGGCCCCAGAAGGAAAGGCTGTGGTTGGAAGAGGCATCTGCTCTTCAGCCTTTATCCCTGGGGCCTTGCCTCTGCTTCACTCCTCAAGAGGAGTGTGGCATCAGGAATGACCTCAGCAGGGAGTGTTACAGTGTTCCAAACAGAAATTCTTTTGAGTTTATTTTCCCACAGAAATATTTGTGTATCCCACTTCACTTGGTGCAAATGCTGGTGTGTTGTAATCCTGAAGGGGATACAAGTTAGTAAGTTAATTTTATGTACCAACTGCTCTGTTCATTGGTCATGTTCAAAGAATTCATTTTCCTACAAAAACAAGTCCTAGAAAACTAACGTATGTGTTTTTGAGCTCCTAAAGTGCATCTGTAAGTCAATATACAGCACTCTTTGATTCTTATTTTAAACTTCCCTTAGGGAAATTGAGGAGAACAACTGCCAGGAAATGTGCTTTTTCCCACCTAAAATATGTATTTGAACACACGTAGATGTGTATACACATAACACTTATTATATGAGCAAGCACTAAAACTTTCTATATTATTTAGTTATAAGTTATAACTTAAAATATACATGTTTTTATTTCTTATTAAATAGGTTTAAGCCTAGTTCAGCGGTTAAGGCCTGATTTCAAACGGAAGTATTCTTCAATGTTTGAAGATGACACTGTGACAGAATACATCTACCACTGTAATGTACAGACTCCAAGGTAAGGTTAAATTCTAAATTTACTTGTGTGTGCAAACTTTTTTGTTTTTGAAGTTTTCCTTTTAAATTTATTTAAATAAATTTAAAAGGAAAAATGTCTAATACTTCTTAATTACTCATATATTAATAGAGTGCCCACTATATAAAACATTGTTCTGAGTTCTGATGGGGGATTAAAAAAAAAATAAGATGTACTTTCTTTCCCTAAAGTGCTTTTTTGCATAAGTTGAAGAAGCCTCAATCTTAGAAATCCTCCATTTTAGGAGGTGGTTGGGCTGGGAATTAAGAAAGCTAAAAAAAATATTTCCCAAATAGTATAAATGTTCAACCAGAAAAAGGAGTGCTGTTTAAACAAAAGTAAATGGTCTCCTGCACCATGGATCTTCTTAGAAACTTTACTATACCTGAGGGTATTGAACTTCCCAAGTTCATGGGAAATGCTGTGTAGGAGTTTAAGTTCACTTGATGATTGCACCCTTTACTGAGCAACTCTTAACATCTGCACATCAGCATGAGAAACAAGGCTGCAATTGGTAAGGACTGAGTGAGGGTTGGGTGGAGGGAAGGAGGGATTCTGCCTGTATATTGATAGTGATGAGAGAAAATATACAAGTGTGTGCATAGTAGCAAGAGAAAACAGGGGGCCAAACATCTTTTTTATAACATATGACTTATGGATGAATGTTGGGTGCAGGGTTCCAGTGGAGAAAGTAATCTAAAGATAATGGAGAGATAGGAAGACAAAGCTCTAGAGTTTCTAGAATGGAGTATAAAGAGAAGAATACAATTCTTGTACTTTATGGTATACCGATTATTGGGGGAGCCCATTTTTAAGATTGAGCAATTCTGGGCTACATCTTAAACAGATACCTCAGGCAGTTTCTTGTATAGGTTGGTCATGAACCACACTTTCACAGACATGCTACCTCTTTTTTTTTTTTTTTTTCTCCTAAAACTAAGAACTGGACAGAAGGCTGAGAGGCTAGATGTAGAAACATCCTCCTTCCTTTTTTATCCTCTCTCACTTTCGGAAGAAAATATGACCACCTGCTTCATTGAACAGAGTGAGGCCTTGGCAGCTATTGGTAGTTGTAGTCTCAGTCTTTTCAATAAAGAAGATTAGAATTTCTCTGCCAAGAGTAAGGGAGACTGGAGGTTTGGAATCCTCAAAAAATTGAGTTTTTGTGACTCACTAGGCTGTCAGGTCTGGTGATTAAAGTCTATACATTTTATTGACTTGTTACAGCAGTTTTTAGGGGGCTGTTCAGGAACATTGATTGGTTTTCCTATGTGAGCTTGGGGTTTTAGGCTGTACCCCTTCTCATTTCATGATTACATGTGCCTGTGTAGTCCTCATTTGTTGTCTTTCTTATGATGTAACTTGGTTTGTAAAAGGTAATTCAGAACAATGCTGAGTCCTTTAAGAATGACAGAAATGACCAGGCATGGTGGTGCATGCCTATAATCCCAGCAACACAGGAGGCTGAGATAGGAGGATTGTGAGTTTAAAGTCAACCTCAGCAACTTAGCAAGGCCCTAAGCAACTCAGTGAGACCCTATCTCTAAATAAAATATAAAAAAGGGCCAGGGATGTGGCTTGGTGGTTAAGCACCTCTGAGTTCAATCCTTGATTTAAAAAAGAATGACAGAAATGGACGTATCATGGGAGTTAGTAAGAATATGTTCTTTATTTAACTGTGATATTTCTGAGATTTTTATTAAATGCTGGAGAAGCTAAATGTGGATGTGCTTTGATAGAGGTGAGACTGAGAAGCATATTCATCTCTAAAAGTTAAGCAATGTGGTTTTTTCTTTCCCCTTAAAGTGGTGAAACAGCTTTCAAGAATATGACTATTCCCTATGGATGGGCAAAAAGGCCAATGCTTCAGCGAATTGGTAAAATGCACCCTGACATTCCAGTTTCAGTGATCTTTGGCGCCCGATCCTGCATAGATGGCAATTCTGGCACCAGCATCCAATCATTACGACCACATTCGTATGTGAAGACAATAGTAAGTGTGTGGCTTGGTTTTTAGTTTTTAGTTATAGGTGAAATCTGTTTGATGTTCTCCCTTAAATAAGATTTTGGATCATAATGATTTCACAAGTTTCACAAGCAAACTGTACCTGCAGCCTCAATCAGAGACTGATCTCACATGTGAGATCTTCTTGTCCCAACAGTGAATTACCTTTCTTGAGGGGCTTTCTGGTCTCTATAGAGAGACTAAAAGAAACACTGGTCCAGTAGCATCTCTGCTAACTCACACCCTCAAGACAGAACATTCTCCTTTTGTTCTGTTTCTCTGTTGGCTCATTCACTAGTGGTCAATTTAGAGTGCGGTTTTTGTTTTTGTTTTTTTTCTGGGGGGAGGGTGGATATTAAAATTTTATTAAGATTAAATAGATTTTTCTATTTACTTTTAAATCTTTTGGATGGCAATACTTGATAGTTAACCATAGCTCAGTCTTGCTTATTCTTTTACCTTATTTTTTTAATGTAGTGAGTCTCACGTTTATTTTTAAGCTTCCTTGCTTAAATATCACTGTGTTTTAATAAATGCTTGTACACACTGACCATGACTGCTTTTCTTTCCCCAGGCTATTCTTGGGGCAGGGCATTATGTATATGCAGATCAACCAGAAGAGTTCAACCAGAAAGTAAAGGAGATCTGCAGCTTGGTGGACTGAACACACTGAAGCCTTTGTAAGAACACCTGTTGACTGATAGAATTCTTGAGCAATAATCTACAGTACGATGAAGATTGAGGAATGCAACCCAAGAACCAGGCAGTCTCCTTGACTGCATCTTGCACATTTCTTTTTAAAGCCATTTGCACATTTAAACCCGTTAGTGCCTTCTAGAAGAATGACTTTCCTTTCTCCTACACAAAATTGAAATACACAAGAGACTCAAAATTTAATGGCTTTAAATAAAAGGTTATTTATCCCTCTGTACTGAAAATCTGTAATTTTTCAATTAAGATTTTTTTCATTTTTACCTAACTTTGCTGGTCAGGTACTTTTAATATTACAGTCTATCTTACAAATTTAAAGAAGTGGTTTCTGGGTCTGTTATGTTATATACTGTAAAAGTACACTTGATTTTCTTTGTCTGATTGTATTTACCACATCTAATAACTGATATAATTAATTCAAATTCAATTTATTTTTTATGTAAAAATGTGTCAGTTGTTTAGACTACTTCATCTGATTTTTAAATGGTGTGACAAGTGCTGGATATGTAGCTCAGTGGTAGAGAGCTTGCCTAATATACAGGAGGCCCTGGGTTCAAACCCTAGCACAGAAAAATAATTATAATAATGATATTCTAAAGATTAAATGGAGGGCTGGGGATGTGGCTCAAGCGGTAGCGCGCTCGCCTGGCATGCGTGCGGCCTGGGTTCAAATCCTTAGCACCATGTACAAAGATGTTGTCTCTGCTGTAAACTAAAAAATAAATATTAAAAAAAAAAAGATTAAATGGAGTGACAAAATAGGTTTTTAGTTAAAAGTATGGGATTCAATCACTAGCATTAATTTTTTAGTTTTCCTCTGTTTTATATTTAAAGCTGCAAACCCCATTTTTGGCATTTTAAATGTGATACAAACTGCAACAGCATCACTCCTGGGAACCTTCTATGTATGACACTGTTCTGTACTTTTAAGGAAGAATGACATTAATGCTTAAGGGATTCAAATACTGAAAAACCTTAACCAAAAATCCAGCCCTTTCTCCTCCCATTAATGTTATTCTTTTCCTGGAACCAGGGTGCAGCAACTAGAACAGATTTCCTCACTTCAGGGGAGTTTAGAATTGTTACCTTCCAGTAAGCTATGTCGTATCATATTTTCATGAACATCTCCTCTTTAGATGGGTGCTAAAACTGGATTGCATTTTTACCACTAAAATAAAAAAAAAAATGGGTGCTGCTATTGTCTCATGGCACCAAAACGAGCTCACAGTTGGGTTTGGTTTTTATTGAGTATTGTGTTGATTAAATCATTGCAGACTTGAATTTATATTGCGAAAAATCTATAACATTGATTATACTATTTGACAGTAACTACCATCAAGTGTGGCACTGTCTTGTAGTTTTAAAATGAGTTTTAAAACTTTGAAACTGTGAAAAAGCTCCATGTGCTAACTGGCTGCTGAGAAAATCCTCAACAAAATAAAAGTGAGTAAATTGTCACCAATAAGGCATCTTTGCCTTATGTTTTGCTAACATTGTTGTCTAGGAGAAAGGCAGGCTATGTAAATAAAGACAGTGAACTAGAACAAATAATGGTTTGGGTTATTGTATTTTTTAAATGGTTAATTAGGGAATTTGTAGTCATTAGGAAATGTAAGATTGTATACTGTTGATAAACTGCCAGTGGACTGAAAATTATGTTTTCAATATTATTTCCCCTGTAAAATAACTACACAGAAGATGGAAACAACTTCCCAATGAACCATTTGTCTCACTCATCAGATTAACTAGGTTAGTTCAATATGACAACATGAAAGCTAGGGTGAGTTTCTCTACCTTAAGAACAAAAATAGCCTTCACTTTTTAGTCAGTTCTCAAATTAAAACCTGACATTAGTACAAATAACTTGAGTAATATGCCAGTTTCTCTCATAGAAGGTTTTTGTCCAAGGAACTTGGTCCCACAACTTGAAGGAAAATTCCTTGGTTCACTTACTAAGTGGGGTTTCTGGCTACAGATGTGCCAAGTGATTCAGGAAAAATATACTCAAGTGTCTGGTGAAGTTTACTACTGACTGAACTTTCTTCATTTGAAAACCTTGGGGTACAGTATATCTAATTCTGTAAAGATTGTACTAGCAGAGAAGGTCACAAACTAGAATTCTTTAAAATACTGTGGGTGCTAAATGTTTTTCTTTTTAAAAAATCTTTTTCAATGTTTGATCTTTGCTAAGTTATGCACATTGTATTTTATTCTATAGAATAAATTTTACTATGATAGTTGCAATAAGACAGCTGTATGTTTCCTTGAGTGTTTATCGTGGGCCATTCCTTGACCTTTGATCCACTGAGCGTTCTGTAAACGCTGTTATCCTGAGGGAAGGCTACTCTAGTGTGCAAGTGTCATGGCTTACGTGTGGTTTTTCACATGTTCCCATGTTTTCTAAAGATAATTTCTGTTTTGTTTTATTTTTTTCCTTCCCCTTGGTCTCCTAAAACTAATTAAAAAAAAAAAACTTACCTAGGCTTGGTTTCAGAATATTAGAGAGCATTTTTGAAATATGTTCATTTTTTAAAAATATATATATTTAAATGGCCATACCAGAACAGGAAGTTTTTGTCCTGTACCATGCTATTGGAAAGAAGAAACAAGAATAACCAGAAGAACTCTAGAAAAGCATAATGAATATTAGATATTATTTTATAAACAAAGTCTAAGAATTTAGTATTGGATAAAGGTAGCATCTCAATTGTGGAGGAAAACACTTAAAAATGGTGTTGAGGCAAGTATGGCTAACCATGTAGGAAAAAAATTAAATGCATTTCTTTATTGTACACAAGAATAAAATCTGGATGGATCAATGACCCTATTGCAAGAATGAAAACCTTTGGCCAAAATAAGTAAATTCAAGATAAAAAATGAAGTGACTAAGGTATTTGTAACATTCATGACAAAAAAACTCCAGTTAAGGAATTTTTATACTTTGGAAAGAAGCTGAAAGAATAAGCAAAAGCTATAAATAAATAGACAATAGGCAGAAAATAAAGTGCTGCAGATGACCTTTAAATATATGAAGATATACATCATAAGAGAAGTGCCAATCAAAACTACCAAGACACTATTTCTTGTCAGATTGGGGAAAACCAAGTTAGGTGATACATTCTATTGTGAGATGGAGAAAACAGGCACTCTGAAAAGTATAAATTCCTGTGGGTAGAATTTTTTTAATGATTAATAATTAAATGAGTTTATCCTTCAACCTAAAGGCAATTCTAAAACTCCACATGAACTTCACTGGTAAGAATTTGAAACACTATTGATGACAGCTAAGGACTGGAAGCCACCCTCATCCCCATTGAGAGGGTAGTGATGGAAGCATCATGGTATGTCCATAAAGGGGAATACGGTACATCTGTAAAAAGGAGTGAGGGCTGATTCCCAGAACACAGGAAATGAAAAACAGACTAGGACATGGTGTGCTACCTGTTACATAAGAAAGGAGTGATAACTGGGGAAGAAAAAAAAGCAAATGTATTTTTTTGCTCCTATCAATAGAAGTTTTAGTTACACCAATAACTAATCAGACAATTCCCTTGGTAGTCCTGGAAGGGAGATAACAAGGATGACCACTAGAGCTGTGTATCTTTTAGATTCTGTCAGTGTTTTATGTTCCTTTTTAAAAAAATGTTAAAGCAACTCTTTAAATGTTAAAGCAACTCTTTAAAAACTATCAAGTTGGTAGTATAGCCACATGTAGACAAGTATGTCAAGTGACTTTAAATCCCAGCATTTTGCCTATATTCCTATGAAGTATATCCTACACACCAAAGAACCACAAAGAAATCTTAAATTTCATTCAGTACTTTTATAGCAACAATATTGTTCTTGATACTGTGTGTGAGAGTATATCCGATAAAGCAACTGTTTACTATGTTAGTGGAATCAAGAGCCTGAAGAGAAGAAATGCAAAAATTCAATCAATACTACAAAAAACAATACAAGAAACCTGTAGTTTTATATTTGAATTGAAATGCAAGTAAAATCTGTAATTTCTTTTTTGAAAAACAAAAGTCTGGAAGTAATTCCACCCCAATAGGAAGGTGTACCCTAGCACTTAAAGTAACCCACTAAAAGGAGGGAGAAGATGAGAAGTGACAGAAACCAAGAAACAGAATAAGTAAGATCACATCAGAAGGACCCAGTGGCTAACTTGATAGTGCTCACCTTTGAAAGCAAGTAGGGTACCCACTCAATGTTTAAAAATTGCTAATTGGAAAAAAACAAGTATCTATTCTGACTTTTTTGTGTATCCAGTTTAACCTGCTAAGAAAAGTTCTTCATGTAAGAATCCAAACTAAGCTGGACATTTTGGTGTATGCCTGTAGTCCCAGCTACTCAGGAGGCTGAGATGGGAGGATCACTTGAGCCTATAAACCAATCTGAGCAACATAGCATGACCCTGTCTCAGAAAGAACAAAAGAATCATCATTAAGTACCAGATGAATGATAGGATTAGGAAGACATCATTTTTCCACCTCTAATGAAATAATGGATCTAGGCAGTTAACAGTATTAGATGAAAAGTTGAGGGGGGGGCGCATTTTATTGCTTGGCTCTGTTTGGTAACATTTGAACTCAGGGATGAATCTTAACATTACTAAAAGAGGAACAAGCAGACATCAGATGTCCTGCTTTGTTGTTCCACCAAGAACCTAACACTGCCAGGAAAAATTATTGCCCCAAACAAATTTGCACACAAATCTAGTTAAGCCTCTATGTCTAGCCAGTTTGTAAAAACACCAGAGATTTAGGAATGCATTAAACAGCATGCTAACTCCAGAAGGTGACAAATTCCACAGAATAAATAATCCAGTTTCTTCAGAAAATTGAAGGTATAAAATAAAAGTGATGATGGAATTCTAAGATCAGAGAAACTTTTTAAAGGATCTTGTTTGTATCCCCATTTGAATGAGACAAAATGACATTTTTGAAACAAAAGTTTAAGATGGACTAGGTATCAGATGATATTGAGGAATTATTAATTTTGTTAAGTGAAATAATGGTATGATGGCTTTGTTAAAAAGCCTTTACCTCTCTGAGATACATACTGAAGTATATGTAGTTGAAATTATGACTGGGATTTACCTGAAAATAACCCAGACCGGAAATGCAGTGGGCAGGAAATAGATAAAATGAGCAGAATGTTCTGCTGATGCCGGGGATAGACACACAGGGGTTTGTGTGTCTACTTTGATGCATGTTAAAGAATTTCCATTGCTGAGGCGATGGCACAACACCTGTAATCCCTGCATCTTGAGAGTCTGAGGCAAGAGGCTCACGAGTTCAAAGCCAGCCTCAGCAACTTAGGCCCTAAGCAACTCAATGAGGCCCTGTATCTAAGTAAAATATTAAAAGGGCTGGGGATGTGGCTCATTGGTTAAGTGCCCCTGGGTTCAAGCCATGGTACCCCAAAGAAAAAAAAATTTCCATAATATGAATTTACAGAATAAAAGAATGGGAAGAGAGATTGAAGAATGCCAGTATGGACGGTGGGAACTAGATGGAGGGGGGAACTTTATAACTAACTATCTCAGCAGTAGCAGAAAGAGGGGGAAGTGATAGGGCAGAAGAGCAGACTGCAGTGCTGTATTAACAAGGATCAGGGCAAAAGGAGCCCCCATTTCCTGTTGATGGGAATGGAGTCATTTAGCATATGTAACAGTTGTTTATGGTCCCCACCACTTGACACAGCAATTTTGTTTCCAAGATTCTATCCCACAAATACATCAGCATGGACTTGAAAAAAAATTATTCATCTTTTGCAACATTGTAATATTAAAAGTCTGGAACAAAATGTGATTGATTAAATTATGGTTCATTCATTCAGTGAAATATTATGCAGCCTTACAAAAAAGCTAAGATCTGTAAGTGGCTATCTGGAAAGTTTCCAAAATCTCTAATAAAAATAAACTAAAATCCAGAATATTTAATATACAGACACATAAATATGTACATACATACAGAATATGTGTCTGAAGTTTCATAAAGATACACATATGCTCATATATATGTATAGGCTTTTGGGGGAGGATAAATATGTACATGAGTTTGTTAACGGTTAGCATTGGAGAGGGACAATTCTGTTGTAAATGCTTTTGTAAACTTTGGAGACTTGTGCATTTGCTATGTTTTAATAAAAACCAACTAAAATAGAAAAAAAAATCCTAGTTAGTATAAAATATGAAAGAAAATAACTGAAGAATCTTACTGACTGTGCTGCCATCTGTGGGCAGATATGCAGATCCAGATCAGGCAAAGGGACAGAGGTTCAATGTATGGAAGGCTGTACGGCTCACTGATTTCATTAATGAAAAGGGAGCTATGAAGTTATAACTGGTCTGATCCTGCTCTCCCTAACTTAGAAACAGTCTCAGCACAAATCCACCTTCTTCATTCATCCTTATTTTCTTAAAATTTTTGAAAGAGGCACCAGAATTAGAACATTTCTAATAGTATTGCTCTAAGTTTCTACAATATACTCTCTCTTTTATCTGTCTCCATTTCATATGACCACCATATCACTCCTGATATTTTCTAAGTTCCCCCTAAATTTTTCTTTCATTGTAACATTAAGTTACAACTGGCTAGAATTTATTTGCCGATTTCCTGGTTATATCTTAGCTTTATACTCAATTAGATTAGCTCCCAGATTTAAAATTTGGGGAGGGGGCACTGGAGGGAGCACTCAGAGAGGCTTTACCACTGAGCTACATCCCCAGCCCTTTTATTTATTTATTTTTGTTTGTTTGTTTATTTTTTTATTTATTGGAACTGGGAATTGATCTCAGGGGCACTTAACCACTGAGGCACATCCCCAGCCCTTTTTATTTTGAGATTGGGTCTCATTAAGTTGCTTAGGACCTCACTAAATTGCTGAGGCTGGCTTTGAACTTATGATCCTCCTGTCTCAACCTCCTGAGTCACTGGGATTACAGGCATGTGCCACCATGCATGGCTTATTTTTTATTTTAAGACAGGGTCTCACTAAATTACTTAGGCCCTCACTAAATTGCTGAGGCTGGCTTTGAATTTGGGATCCTTCTGCCTCTGCCTTCCAAGCCACGGGGATTACAGTTATATATATACTACCACACCCAGCTAAAATTTAAAAACATTTTTACCAGTGAGTTTGGAAATGACATGGGTAAGGAATTTTATTCCAGTGCACATTTTAATCCTTAAGAAGACTTTTGTATATTTGCATATGGCTTAAAAGGTCTTCATGAGGGCTGAGGTTGTGGCTCAGTGGCAGAGTGTTTGTCTAGCACGTATGAGGCACTGGGTTCAATTCTCAGCACCATATATGAATAAATAAATTAAATAAAGGTCCATCAACAAATAAAATATAAATTTTTTAAAAAGTTTTTCATGAGTGCCTTTTAATTGTTTGATAATGTAGATTAACCTGAGCCTCCTCTTTTCCTATTAAAATATTGTATTCTATGAGAGAAGAATCACTTGGCAGACAGATGTGATGGTGTAGAGATCTCAATCTGGTTTGCAATGTATGATCCTGGACATGGGTCATAGAAATGGGTATGAAAAGCTCCACAGACTGGTCTAGTTCCTCTTTGGTAGAATCAGAAACACATGAGTCATGGCGAGCAGAGTTGGGGGATAAGTGCCTACAAATCTTGCGGCGGTTTGTTGTGTTCATTATGTACTATTTCCTAATTTTTAACCTGTGGGTGTTTTTATAACCAGAAGTTAATAGCAATGAAAACAAATGTTGAGACCCAAGGTGCCAGACACCAAGGACTGGCATTTCACTCTCCTGTGCCCACCGGCTGCCCATCTTTCTGCCCCAACAGATCTTTAACATATCTGTCTGCTCAAGTCTGAAAGGTGCTGTTTTCTGTGGGGGTGGCAGGGCACTGGAGTTTGAGGATATGGAGAATAAAAGTTGGCAATAAAGGGAGGCCAGATGTTGAGGGCAACCCAAAGGGCCTCACTCAGGTGATGACCTGCAAGAGACGGGCCAGCTGTCCTATCTCTGTGTGCTCCCTTATCAGAAGGTTTTCAGTGATGATCTAAAGTCCTGAGACATCTCCTCTGTGCTGGGAGATGACCTCTCAGTTTCTCGTGGCCAGCACCAACCATGCCGGCAGCTGACACATCTTCCTTAGCAGCCAAACACCTCGCCCATAAGCACAGCCTGTTCCAGCAAATATCTGAGCATGAGAGACGTGGACTGTGCCAACTCTCGGAGCAGTGACACTCAAACTCGAGTGTGCCGCAGTCATCAAGGCTGCTTTTGGTAAATGCAGCGTTGAGGCACTACCCCTGAGAAATTCTGATTCTACAGACCTGTGGGTAGGGCTTGGAATCTACGTTTTCTACAGGTACCCCTTCCCCAATACAGCTGACATAGGAGTGTCCAAATTTTTATTCTGTGGTTTATTGGGCTGTTCATTTTGACTCCAAAAGTACAAATGCTGCCTCTTTGTAGTAGCTGAAATCGAAGTTTAATTATTTGATTCTGACCCCCAATGGATGTTAATGGCTTGGTGGGTTGGTGTACTTTCCATCAGAAGAATCAGTTAAGGGAACAACTGTGAAGAATCCAAGTCTCTTTCTTAGGCTTCTTGCTTGAGCAGAGGGGACACAGAGCATCAACCACGAGAGTATTAAGCTGGCTCCCTAAACACAGAAGGGAGCCATTTTTATTTTATTGCAGGGGTGGGGTAGAGTCTAGGAATTTTAGTTGGCTCTGGGCACGTGTTCTGAGGTGCTTTCTTTGCAGGTCCTGGGCAAGCACTTCAGCCTGGAGGGAGGGCGGTCAGTGTGGCGCAAGTGCTCCCTGTCTCCCTATAGATCACGTTGGCCTTGTAATAAGGACGTGTTGCTGTGGCTGGTGAGAGACACACAGGTGAGAGCAGAAAAGGACACAAATCAAGTGGGTAACAAGTCAAGGATCTTGGGAATTGGCTCCTCAACAGTTTAATGGCTTATGATATTTGTCCTGGGAGATTCCTGGCAAAGGATCCTGGCTTTAATGATGCACCTGTCCTCTGAGGCCATTAAGACTGCGTGACTGAGAGGGTAGGGAATGGCATGTAGCATGCTTTTTCATGTGTGTGTGTGTGTGTGTGTGTGTGTGTGTGTGTGTTAATTGAATTGTTATGGAGGTGCTCTGCCACTGAGTTACATCCCAGCCCTGTTAATTTAATTTTAACTTTATTTATTTGAGACAGGGTCTCACTAAATTGCCAAGGTTGGCTTCTAACATGCAATCCTCTATCCTGCCTCATGTTCTTTTTTTTTTTTTTTTTTTTTGGTACCAGGAATTGAACTCAAGAGCAATTAACCACTGAGCCACATCCTGAGCCCTTTGTATATTTTATTTTGAGACAGGGTCTTGCTAAGTTGCTTAGGGCCTTGGTAAGTTGCTAAGGCTGGCTTTGAACTTGTGATCCTCCTGCCTCAGCCTCCTGAGCTCCTGGGATTACAGGAATGCACCACTGCGCTCAGCCATATGAGGTATATGGGGTTCTTAATAGTTACCAAGCTATGAGTTAAGGTCCCTGGAGTACATTTTCCCCTTTCAGGGGTCAGGTGGGGGTGGAGGTGGTGGCCGACTGTCTTACATGTAGGCAGAAATAAGGGCAGAGATCATATTCAGACTTTGGGGCTTCCCTTTACAACATTCTCCATTTCACTACTTCCCCCTCATTTTGCAATGCTGCGGCTGCCCTGAACTCTGTCCTCTGGTCCTTGAAGCCAAGATTGCTGGTTTCCCACTAAAGTGCTGGTCTTCTCTCCTTACCTCACAGCCCTGCGCGATGGCCTTTCCTCCAATAAAAGCAATAAAAATTCTGTTCTCTGTTCCAAGTGTCAACTCCCTTCCTGAATCTGTTTGATTTTGTTCATTTTGTAGCTGTTGTTTCTTGATTTTGTCTCTAGTTCTCAGTGAGTGGGTTGTGCCCAGCAGGATCTCATTTCTCTGTCCTGCAAGATGAGCTCCTAGATCAGACTTTGAGAATCAGTCTTTCCTCACATCCCTTGAGACTAGCTAGTGAGAGGTTCATCATGCTGAAAGGCATGCTTGCGTCTTATTTCTGTACTTCCTTTCTGTGACTACATGTAGCAAGAAATAGATATTGTACTTTACTCTAGAAATGTCAGCAAGAATTAGCCAGTGCAGGAAAAGTAGTGTGGTGTTTGCACTGCTTTTAGATAATGAGGCCTCAAACCTAGCTGGAGTGAAAATGTAGTTTTCAGGCAATATCTTGTCTGGAAGCCATCATTTCTGTCTGTCTCTAAAGCCACTTTGTCGTCAACCCTTCTATCTTTGGCTTTTGCTGGCCTCATCCTGCAGTAGTTTCTCGGGAAGTGTGCAAGAGTTCCCAGACCCATTGCTCCTGAGGGCTCTGCCCTCTTTGGCATGTGTGGAACCAGGCTGGTTCATTGCAATGTCCCAACAAACAGAGCAAAATGGCTAAGTTCTTGAAGAATGCTCCATTCTCATATATTAACAGGGTTCTAATAATTTTAAATAGTAAGATGCTCCAATACTTTGCATAACTCAAAACCCCAGAACACCAACTTCAGGATAAGATCAGTGAAGAGTCGAGGTCAGCAACCATCTTGAGGATGAAGGTTTTGAAACTTCTGCATTGCTGATGAAAACCAATCATGCTTCCCAAAAAACTAACCCCTAAGTCACCCTGAGAGTGATGTTCCTGATAGATTTCCTCCACTCTTCTACTCTCCAATATTGAGGAAGAAGGAAATTTGAAAATAATGAGATGGCACCAATATGGGAGTTATTTATCACCCAGAGACTCAGGAATGGGGATCTGGAATTCTGAGAGTCACTCTCCTGTGACCCACAAATTGCTACTCTGACACTTGCTCATTAATCTTTGACCTGTGGGTCCAGGAACTAACCATTAGGTCAGGTGTCACACACATACCTGTTCAGCAGCTTCTACCATCGGAGTCACATGTGAGAACTAAGAAGGAACAAAGCCTGCACACCCAGAAATGATTCACTAAGCCTTATGCACAAAACCCCTGTGCTTGGTGGTCACCTGGAAAACTCAGAGGCTCTCCCTCAGCATTTAAATAATTGTCATTCTCACACCAAATTGTTCTTTTAAATCTGCTGGGTGGAGTAGAATCCTTTGTGAAAAATCAGGGTTTCCTGGGACCATGGGTCATGTTTGCTGAGATTGAGCAGCAGGGAGCAATGAAGAATAAGATGGTTCATTTAAAAAATATAAACTTTTGGCTGGGCACAGTGGCACATGCCTATAATCGCAGCAGCTCAAGCGGCTGAGGCAGGAAGATCTCAGGTTCAAAGCCAGCCTCAGCAACTTAGTGAGGCTCTAAGTAACTCAGGGAGACCCCATCTCTAAATAAAATATTAAAAAAGGGCTGGAGATGTGGCTCAGTGGCTTAGTGCCCCTTGGTTCAATCCCTAGTGCCCCCCCCCCAAAAAAATATATATATGTACACATACACACACGTTTGTATGTATGCAAATGCATCATACAAACATATATACAGGTATATGCACACACACACACGTGCTTTTAAAGTCTTCATGGCAACTCTAACAACAATAGTCTTGGATAGAGCTTCCAAGAGATCCACTCTTGTGGAAAAGCAGTGTTCTCCTCTCTGATAATGACTGGGTTCCAGAATCCTCGAGGGCAGTGACCTCCATAATGACGAGGCTGGCAGAGAATACATGACCATGAGCCTGGTGTGTGAGGAACAGAAAGAAGGTCCTCACATGAGTGAAGGACCAGGGACATCCTATGGTTGAAGATAGAAAAGGCATAGTGATATTATAAAAAGTGCCACAAATACCTTATGCCATTCTTACGATCTGTGTACCTCCTAAGCTTTTGGATTTCATCCTAAGGGCAACCTGAATTTACCGGGAGAGTGACGGATGGGACCAGAGATCTTTGAAAAGTATCTCCAGAAACCATCTCCATTTCACCAAGGAGGAAAATGAAGCCCAGAGAAGTTAGGTGCCTTGCCCAAGATCACATAACTGGGATATTAAAACCCAAAGACTCTTACTTCCTTTCAAATTCTTTCCGTTTGAACTTCTTTCTTCCCAGCGTTGCCAGATATTGTAAATAATAGGGTAGAGTGGGCCAGCCATGTGTTACAGTGGGCAGAATCTCTGCAGAAAATTATAGACATGACAAAGGTAGACAGTTGGTCTAGCCAAGTTTTGATTGTGATCTTCGAAAACTACCAGTGCCTTAGCAAGGCAGATGAGGTATTTTTAGAACGATGACAAGTTGCTCTATGATAGAAGGTACTCAAATAAATATAATAGCAGTACGGGCCAATACTCTCTTCTATGCTACAGAGACTCTCGTCAAGAACACGGGTAAGGTGCAGACTCCTGCTGTAACAGGAGTCCCTGGAGTGGTGGCTTGTTTTAAAACTGACATGTTTTGTTTTCTTTCCTCTTCTCCCTCTTCCCCTCCCCAAGGACAGGGGAAGCCAAGATGAACATTCTTCCTGTCCTAAACCGAGTGGTCTGCCCTTCCACTGGCTGTCCACAAGAGAAAAGAGATCCAGGCACACTCCTGTAATCCCAGTGGCTCAGGAGGCTGAGGCAGGGGAATCACAAGTACAAAGCCAGCCTTAGCAAAAGTGAGGTGCTAAACAGTTCGGTGAGACCCTGTCTCTAATTAAAATACAAAATAGGGCTGGGGATGGGGCTCAGTGGTCGAGTGCCCCTGAGTTCAATCCCCGGTACCAAAAAAAAAAAAAAAAGAAATCCAGACCTGGAAACCTAAACAACAGCTCTTTCACAGAAACCAGTTATACATTGATTAGATACACAAATAATGAAAATTGGAAAACAGCCCTCGCATCCCGCCTTTTAAGTTCTCTTTCCCCCTAGCAGTTCAAAAGGCAGCTTCTGGAACCTGAGTCTATGGTCTTTCTCCTCTGCTAGCCAAGCAATAAAGCTTTCCTTTTTCTTAAAACCTTGCCCTCGTTATTAGATCAGCATCGGGGACAAAGACGGGAGCTTTCGGTATCACTTCCTACAGGGACATAAGATATTTGGAAGCCTATTTCTGCCTGTAGTTCCTTGTCTGCTTCTGTTAACTTCTACTACAAGGTAAACACATTGCATTGTGGCAGAGGACAAGTGATTGCATCCAGCCTGGGAGATTAGGAAAGCTGAAGCAAAGGTTAGCATTTGAACTAATATCAAGAAGCTGGTAATTAGAGTCTATTCATCCTTCATAAAAAATAATATTTTTAATATGTTCTTTTTAGATATACATGACAGTTGAGTGTATTTTGAAATGTTATGCACACATAGAGTATAACTTATTCTAATTAGGAGCCCATTCTTGTGGTTGTACATGATGTGGAGTTTCACTGGTCATGTATTCATATATGAACATAGGAAAGTTATATCCTCTTCATTCTATTGTCTTTCCTATTCCCGTCCCTTCCCTTCATTCCCCTTTGTCTAATCCAATGAATTTCTAATTCCCACTCCTCTTATTGTGTGTTAGCATCCACATATCAGAGAGAACATTTGGTCTTTGGTTTTTTGGGATTGGCTTTTTCATTTAGCATGATAGTCTCCAGTTCCATCCATTTACTGGCAAATGCCATGATTTTATTCTGTATATGTGTGTATATATGTATATATGTATATAATCACTTTGGGGTGATTATATATATAAAATCACAGTTTCTTAATCCATTCATCTGTTGAAGGGCACCTGGATTGATTCCATAGCTTAGCTATTATGAATGGAGCTGCTATAAACATTGATGGGAAGAAATAACATTTATGGAATACTTCTTCATGCTTTGATCTTTGCAACATTATTTCATTTTATTCTTGGAACATCTGAATGGGAAAAGTACCCTTGTTTCACAGAGGAGGAACCCAGGGCTCAGAGCGATAACTTGCAGCAGATGTTGATGGTGTCTGTCCCAGATGGTCTTACTGGGCCATCTCCTGCTGATGTTGGCTGGCAACTGTTTTATACCATCTGAAAATTATAGCCTTTCCTGGGCGTGTAACCTAGAAGACAACGTCAAGGGAATATCCTGGCTGACAAAGAGATAGAACTTGGAAAAAGCTATTGAGAGACAAATGTTAGATTGCCCTGATCTATCTTTTAACTGATAAACATTCCAAACAGACTTTAAAAAAAAAATCTCATAATGGTGAATAGAAAATTATCCATTTTTAAAGATAAATTTCCTTGAGAGACTCCCAGGTGGTGAGCAGAAACAGTGGGAATAAAATAACACACAGACATCACCTAATGAAGTTCAACCTCTTAAGGACGCCAGGGGTCCTTGGCTAAGCTAAAGAGAAAGTTCTACAGATCTCCAGGAGGAGACACATACGCAGGTTTTTTGATAATCAGAGTTGGCTTGAAAGGGTAAAGTTTCTAAACTGGAAAACTTGAATGTAAAAGATTAGGTATTATTAAGTTCCTCTGTTACACCCAGATTCCTGAGATAGTTAAGACAACACCCTACTGGCCATTTAGCCTAGGGCCCTGTGCAGTTCGTCACAGGGCCCGAACCAATCAGTTTGAATGTGTACCCCGCTTAGGAATGACCAATCACCCCCGCCCGATCTGTTCCCACCAATGAATGTGCCAATCATGTCTCAGAGTTGTTGTTCAATTTTCCCGCGCCTCATGATGATTTGTTCTGATGTATGCAAAGCCCACCGCCCTCTCCAGAAAGTGTGCTTAAGCTCGGCTTGACCTCTGTTCTGGGCTCTGGGCTGCTCTCCCTTCTTGAGTGAGCACAGAGTCCCAGCGTGCTGGAATGGATCCCCAATAAATCCCCTTTTGCCAATTGCATGGAGTCAGTCTCTTGGGTGGTCTCTCCCTCCCACGTTTCGCCGTACCTTTACAGGCTCATTTTGATAATCAGAATTGGCTGATTGCGCATCATCAAAATGGGAACTATCTAAAAAGTTTTAATTTTTTTATGAAAGAAAATTATTTTGAACTTAGAATTCTATATCCAGTTTATTACCATTAACAGTGAGGTGAAAATAACAATATTCTTGGACATGTAAAAACTTAGACAGGAGCCCAATGTAATTTTTATAGAACCCAATGCAAAATGAAAATTTGAGATCCATTGTTCAAAAATTATGAAGAATTTCAAGATGGCAACTGCAAAGCATGAAAATAAGTGTGGGACACCCCCCCCCGCCCCCGCCACCGAATGCAGGTCCATTTTCCTAGGTATGTTCAGCTCACATACCCAGAAAGTTAACCCTGAACCCAGAAAGCTAGCCACCCTTGAACTCTTTCTATGTAAAACAAAATTGAATTTTGTTAGGGTGGGTGGCACAAATATCCACGAGAGACACATCATTGAGATTAAGCAAAGGTTTATTGACAGAGAATATCAGCCAGGCTGCCTTCATACAAGGCCTGCTGGATAAAACTTCTTAACTATATACTCAAATGCAATGGAGTAGTTAAAAAATAACCCATTGGGTCCTGTGATTGTTATTTGATGTCTTTGCTGGGGTTTTGGTAGTTAGGGACTCTTCCAGGGAGGGCCTATCAGGAACGTCATGCCTGGCTAGGCAGGTACTGATTTTCAAAATGAAGTTACTTTGGCCTAAGGACCTTTTTAAATTTTTTAAACAAATTTTAAAAAGAGATGGGCAAAAAAAAAAAAAAAAAAAATCAAGTAAGATAAAACAAATATCCCAATTAAAAGATTGTCTTAACCACAATATTCTTCATGAAGCTTAAATTCGTGATTTCTAAAAGAATACTATGAAGAAAGAAGGATGATTATTTTAAAATCACACGTTAAAATTTAACAATTTCAACAACACAGAAGGCATGGGAAAGGGGTAAAAGCACAACGCATGCTTCATGCCTTGTGAGGTTTAGGAACAATGGATGTTTTAGACACCAATTAACTAGAACAAAACATATTTTTTTTTAAACCGATTCCAAATATTGAGAGGAAGCAGCAATATTTAAAAGTAAACCACAAAACTAGTGACTAAAAAAAATAACATAGTTTTATTATATTGCAGTTTCTGTGGATCAAGAATCCAGGCATGATGCAGCTGGGTCCTCTGCTTCAGGGTCTTTGTGGGGCTGCTGTCAAGGGGGTGGCCAGGGCTGGGCTCTCATCTGAAAGCTCGAATGAGGAAGTATCTGCTTTCCAGTCTCCTCTGGTTGTTGGTGGGATCTGGTTCCTGACTGCCTTGTGGAGTGAAGGCCTCTGTCTCTAGCTGGCTGTCAGCTGAAGCCACCCTGGTCCCAGCAGGGTGAACCTCCCCAGCATGGTGAACCAAGGTAAACATGATTAGCACATTCACTGGCAGGAAAAAATTGGGTAGGGGTGATTGGTTACTACAAGAGGGGGATTCATTTGAACTGAGTGGTTTAAGCCAAGAGGGGTGTACATGCTGAACTACATGGTTTCGCAACACATTATTGTGAGATGCAAGTTACAATCCTATGTGATATAACCACAGGTGACATCATCCTTACTGGATTCTATTAATGGTTCCAAAAACAAGACAGGCAACCCCCCTCAGGGGGAGAGGAACCCAAGGGTGTGCAGACCAGGAAGCAGGAATCCTTCGGGGCTTACTCACAGCCACACACATTTACAAAAGGGTTTGTCAGAAAAAGGAGACTTGGCCACACACCTGATCTACACAAAGCCTCACCCGCTCTCCCCACAGTTTAGAAAGTAAATGTCTTGCTCATCCCTACCTAGTTTCAAATGCAATCCTATAATCACTATTTGTTGAATGCATATATCAATGGCTGCGAAGGAACACAGTTTTGAAAAACAGTTTGATATCATTAACAGGTTGGTTTCTATTTGCATTGAAATGAACTTGGCAGTTTTTACATATTAAAAGGTCAAAATGTCATGCCAGGAAGGACAAAACAAGATCTTCAGCACATTCCAGAACAAAATCTTTCCACCGGATGCCCTTGTGCTTGCCTTTCTCATCTGGACTACTGTCACAGTCCTGCCTCCTGTGGCCATTTACATTTGAATCACGTTTCTCTCTGGAAACTTGAACAAATATAGTACCTCCTTTTAAACGTCCTTTACTCAAGGAGAAAAACATTTTGGGGGGTACATATTTCCACAATCACAATGGCATAAATTTTAATCAGTGGGCAAGCGAGCAGCGACTGCATCACGTTAACCCTTTCGGTGCCTTCAAGATCACATTGTTGGGAGTTGATTCATTGACACTGTTGCTATCTTTCTTGGCAGGAGAATCAGGCCAACCCAGAAATCTGCGAAGTCATGTCCCAGAGGAAGTCTGGATTCCTGTCCCAGCTCTCCCACAGATGGGCTGTGTCGCCTTGGCAAGTCACCTCCCTGTCTATGCAATGCAGGGCTTGGATGAATAATTCAGGGATCTAGCCCTGTGCAGTGAGCTTTGGGGTGAGTCTGATTAGGTTCTGGGATGGACCCCTGGGGTTCTCTTGCCAGGCCTGGTGCAACCACTGCCAGCTGTTGGAAGGCTAGCCTCTAGTGGCTCATAGCTATCTCCCCTGGAGAATTGCCCTGGGCCAGACAGGAGCTTCCCCAAGAACCCAGGAGGCTTCATCCTGTACCTGGTGCCTGTGTGGCCTGTGAATGTGTTATGCTCAAATTCAGGACCCCCAAAAGACCACCAGAGACCAAGATTGATGTAAGCAGCAAAGACGTGTTTATTGCGTGAGCTAGCTCGGTCCTCCACGCGCACACAGCAACTGGTGACGCTGAGAGGCCCCGAGCCCAGGGTTTGCAGCAGTCTTATACATTCTTTGGGGAAGGCAGGGACTTCACATACATCATAGCATCTCTTAGCAAATCATCACATACCACAGGAAAATCATAAAACAACTCTAAAACATGATTAGCACATTCACTGGCAGGAAAAAATTGGGTAGGGGTGATTGGTTACTACAAGAGGGGGATTCATTTGAACTGAGTGGTTTAAGCCAAGAGGGGTGTACATGCTGAACTACATGGTTTCCCAACACATTATCAACCACCATAAACTACTGGGAGGGTCATCTGGCATCCCAGGTATTTCCCTGTCTCATGCTGATTGGTATCTGCTAGGGGGTTGCTATGGGTCCCCACATAGCCTGGCTGAGTCAGGGACACCTGGGGCAGCAGATCTCTTCTGTTATTTGTAGATAAACAACTCAGCAGGGTGGGTATGTGCCTAGGAGTGCTCTGTGGGTCTTTCCAAGGACAAAGGTCACGCCCCCTTCCTTGGACAGGCTTTGCTCTGAGGTAGAGGCTGGTTTTTCAAATGCAGAAAGCCTGTCACTGCTTTGCCAGGTCTTGGGACCCATCTGCAATGCAGTTCATGCTCTGAGCATCTGTGGGATGGGCTGAGGTCAGGCATCTTTCCTTAACTCTTTCCACACTCCATTTTGCCTTCTTCTCCCCCTTCTTCTGAGTACCCCCAAGATCCAGGAATCTTAGAAGACTTGTCAATCTCTACTGGAGACCCTGAGCCAACAAAGGCAACTTGGAGGGGAGGGTCTGCAGATGTGGGGTTCCCTGCATTTGCTTGAGGGGGTAAGATCATCATTCACCATGAAAATGGGAGATGATGAAGTGTAAAAGCCCAGAGGAAGATTTTGACTTAAAGCACTAGTTATATTTAGGTAAATATGCAATCTTTAGTTTATGGAAATTGTAGCTTTCATTTGAGGTGATGGTGGTGAAAGGGTAAAGTTTCTAAGCTGCAAGGCCTGAGTTAAAAAGTGAAGGACCAGGTATAGTTAAGTTCCTCTACTACACCCAAAACCTGGAATTCCTGTAGCTGTAAGGACAATACCCAGAACTGCCCAGTAAATATTCCCCCTGACCCTCTGATTGTTTAATAACCTAGGACCCAGTGCAGTTTGGCACGTAGGCATTCAAGGCCCAAACCAATCAGTTTAAATGTGTACCCCGCTTAGGAGTGACCAATCACCCCCGCCCGACCTGTTCCAGCCAATGAATGTGCTAATCATGTCTCAGAGTTGTTGTTCAATTTTCCCGTGCCTCATGATGATTTGTTCTGATGTATGCAAAGCCCCTGCCCTCCCCAAAAAGTGTACTTAAGCACTGCTTCATCTCTGCTCTGGGCTCTGGGCTGCTCTCCCTTCTTGAGTGAGCACGGAGCCCCAGCGTGCTGGAATGGATCCTCAATAAATCCCCTTCTGCAATTGCATGAGTCAGTCTCTTGGTGGTCTCTTCCTCCGATGTTTCGCCGGAGCCTTACAGTGGGACCTAAGCAGAAATTCCTACACGTGTCTGGCTCAGAATGGGTCCTCTACAAATATATCCTGAGCTAAATTAAGTTGGAATTCTTAAAAGAGGCCTAAAATTTGTGTAGGAGGCTTAGTCGTAGAAGAGAAGTGTCTGGGGGCACAAAGGGGAGGGGAGAAAGAATATAAGGGAAAGTCTGGCATCCCCTGAGCTGAGGGCTCATCTGTCCCAGCTCCTCCAAGAAGCTTGATGGAGATCAGAACTATCCCTGGAGAGGGTCCTAGGAGATCCCGGAGACCTTAACTCAGGACAACGGGGTCCTTGACAAATGCCATAGAGAAGAATTTCTAGACATATCGGACGTTAAGACAAAGATTTATGTAGCAAAGCAAGTAGTGTGAATTCAAGGGTCCATCTTGAGAGTAAGAGATGCTTTTGGGGTTCTCAGGCTCTTCTTTTAAAGGAAATCAAGTGAGGAGTGGGCATGGGAAGGTATGTGGGGATGACCTCTGTCTGGTGATCTCAAGGTGGTGATGGTGATCTGGAAATTCTCAGGATCCTTTGGCCCATATCTTTATTATCTGATCAATAGGTCAGGTTGGGAAAGCACCCTATATTATAGGCTTGGTATCTCCTTTTCCTCAATCCTTTCTAAAAAAAATTAATTTATCAGAAGGCTAATTAACAGTGTGCAGGGCAATTTTCATGAGTGGGTGACTTTCAGATTATGAGCTAAGATTTGTAGATTTCCCAGACATTTGGGGGTGACAGGCCTGGGAAGTTTACTGGCTTTGGGGGGTGAAGGTATGAGGAACTCTAGTCCTGGACTTTTAGATTCAAGTTATATTTTCTTTGCTCTTTCTCTGGTCTCCTTCCTACCTTTCTCTTTATTCCTTCTATCCTACCTCAGGAATAGGAGGAGCAATGATCTGAGGGTTGACTTTAGCGGACATGTTTAGGCAGCAGATGGCAGCTCTGGGAGGCATCCCTGGTGGGTACAGAACTGCCTCTTCTGTTCTACCAGCCACCTTCACTGTACTGGTGAACTGAATGGGTGTGCCATCTGCCTTCAGCTCCCCTGGGTTCAGGAGGGATAGGGCAGGGCTTCAGAAACTTGGGTGCCTTGGGCTGGGATTCAGGGTCCAATACTGAAACGCTCCGGTCCCTCGACTTTGGACTTGTAATTATTTCGTGTCCTTATTTCCTCACCACCAAGTGGTCAAGGAAAGCAGGGAGGGGCTCTCTTTGGATGTTTCTGGAAATGGAAGCCATCAGAGGAACAGAAGTTCCCCAAGGTCTCCCTGGACTTAAGATCAGCCATGGCCAAGAGTGGGAAGTATGCCCATCCCCAACCTGGAGGCCTTCCCGGGTTCATTTTCCAAAAGGGGTCCCCTAGGCAGAGGTTCATTTCCTGAGTAAAGGTGACATGGGCTAAAGGGGACAGGCCCTGGAGGGGGACAGGGACTTGACCTCCAGATCTGATTACTCCTTCCGAGGTATGAGGGTTTTCCAGAGTGAAATGTGATGTTCCTAACATTGGCCTCCAGACTCTAAGCCAGGGTCTGGAGGAGCCCGTTAGAAACAGACTACCCACCTCCCCAGACTATCAGGGACCCCTGACTGTACCCTCATGCAGAGTATGAGCTTTCTTGGATGGGGGGGTGGTGAGTAGGTGGAGGTTTAATGGAAAATTGGGGGTCAGGACCTGCTCTGGAAATATACGTCCTTAAGTCCTGAGCAAGATACTGAACAATTATTGTGCCCCTCAATAACTTGGGCTTTACCTCTGCTTAGATAATGAGGCGTGGCTCCAGGAGTAGGTGTCAGGAGTGGGGTTGAGTTACACTCACCTGTTCCTTTGTAATCCTACCTCTTTGCCCTTCTTGGGATAGGAAACTCCCCTTGTATGTCTCCTATATAAGAATAAAGAATTCTAGTGGCTCTCTCTCTTTCTACAGACCCCTAAAGTCACAGAGCCATCCCCGGATTCTGAAAAGGTACTTCTATGTGTTTGCATGCTTTCTTCACCATTTTCTTAAGTTATTGGGATAGTGAGATTTTGTCAACCCAGCATTAGGTTGCCAGCTAGGATAGATGGCAGTAGTTGGGGGGTTCTATAGAACTTCTATAGAAAGAAGAAAGAAGAGAGAAAACCAAGGAGCAGTCAGCACACATTTCCTGTACCTGGTCAGAGAGTAGAATTTAGGCTTTGCAGGCCCTCCAGTCTCTGGCGAAACTATTTAATTCTGCTGTTTTGATGCAGAAACAGCTATAGATATGAGTGGATGGAGGCAGGTGTGCACTAATAAAATTTTATTTCCCAAACCAGACGTTCAGCCTGTGGACCGTAATTTGCCAACTCCCTATTTAGAAAGACACAACATAGATCCAAAGGACTCAGGGTGAGACAAGGAGGAGAAGAATTGGGGTCAGCAGGACACTGTATCCTTCGCCTCAAGTTGTGTAGTCCTGAGACTACCGTGATAAAAAGAAAACAAGCCTAACAATCGAGACTGTCCTGTCTGGGAATGATTAAGCACTGGGAGATAGACAGGACCATGCTCTTTGGTTGGGTGACAGATTGTGAAAGAGCCTCAGAAAAGGAGATAGGAGGACTTACTTGCTCCAAGATGACACTCTCCCAGGACAGTCAATCAGATTCTCTGTGGCTGTTGCTGGAAGGTCGCAGAGTCTTGTGAAATTCTATTTCCCAGAAGGTAAGGAAAGGAGACCCAGCTGGTAACCTGGCCCCATGGAACTTGGCCTCTTTACTCTGTGACTCTTATCCAGCTCTGTGCCACCGTGGAAGCAGGGCATGACTGGGTTCAGCCTCACACAATGAAAATACTTGTGTGGCAGAAATGCACATCTCAGAATGGCAGATCATAGGTCTCATTTCCTTGGAACTCCATTCCTGGGTTCCCAGAGCTGTTGGGAACATAATTCTGTGATAAAGTCAAATTAACCTTTGGTTGCTCTTAGCACCAGCTGCTCCAGCAGATCAAGGGCAGGATAAGGTACAGGAGAGAGAATGAAGTGGGTCCTGCTTTCCGTGACTCTGATGGGGACTGGATAAGAAAGATGGAAACTCCATTTCTCTGATGAGCTCCAAACTCATCAGCTTTTTGTTGTCAAAAGCCATCATTGGAAGTTCTTCTCTTTTTTTTTTTTTTTTTTTTTAAGAGAGAGAGAGGAGAGAGAGAGAGAGAGAGAATTTTTAATATTTATTTTTTAGTTCTCGGCGGACACAACATCTTTGTTGGTATGTGGTGCTGAGATCGAACCCGGGCCGCATGCATGCCAGGCGAGCGCGCTACCTCTTGAGCCACATCCCCAGCCCCGGAAGTTCTTCTCTAGGAAGGGGATCTTAGCCAGAAAATGCTGAGACAGGGGTTCCAGCCTCAGGAGTTGGGGGCTAAAGGAGATAAGACTAGAGAAATGCACTGGGAGCCTGAAAGAGTTTAATCCATGAAAAGCAAAGGAGATTTAAAAACAGACAGACAGACAGACAAACAAACAAACAAAGGCACATGTTTATGAGGGCCTGGCCTGCTCAGCTGGGTCTGAGCACCACTGTCAAAGGAGAGGCCCAGACCCAGTTGTAGGGAAAGTAGCAGCTTCTTCACCCACTACCTCTGTGATTCCCAGTTGTGACCGTGGAGATGGGGACCTAACTGCATCTACATTGCTCATCTGGAAGTTAAATTCTAGCAGACTGGTTTTCACCCCAGGGCCTGTGGGTGTTTTGGACAGGAACTGGACTATGTTCTTAGGAGGTGAATGAGTCACTCAGGAAAGTTTTTGAATTGAATATCACCAGGAAATGGCTTCCAAAAATAATTTGCTTAAAAGTATCTCCAGCAGAAGAAGCCCCCTCAAAGGTTCTGGGACCTATATAAGTGGCCTGTTCTCTGGAGGCAGAGACATGCATTGGATTGCAGGTGTCCGAAATTGGAAATGTAGCAGATGACCTTGAGGGTCTTGTTTAAAACTTCAGAGACACATTCTGCTAAATTAGACTCTTCTGGGTCGAAGCCTAGGAATCTGTCTTTGACAAGTTTCCTAAGTGATGTGGATATACAGCCTGGTTTGGGACCCTAACCTTGGGGCACTCATGAGATTTCTGCTGGTGCTAGGGCAGAGTTGCAGTGACTGTCCCAAATGATGCCCAAACAACTGCCCTACTGACCTTTTTACCTTACTGTGCTACAAGCCAGAGAAGAGGACAGACTCAGTACCAAGACATAGTTGTGTGCCTCCACAAGCCCTCAGTGAAATGTTTAATCATGGCACCAGTTACCAGGACCCCCACCCACCCAGTTGTATATAGATTCTTAAAGAAATTGACCCTTGAATGTAATAACTATGGAAAAGCAGCAAAGTGATTAAAACTTGTCCTAATTTTTTTTTTTTAATTGATGCTGGTTAAAAAAACTAACAGGCTTTATCATACCACTCTCAAAGGCAATTGGTATAGGTATTGTTTGTTTTATCTGCACATTTCAAATCTCATCAAGTATAGAGAGAATGAGATGGGAATGAATGCTTCAAACAGAACAAGGAAATATGCTGAAATAGGATGTAAAGATGATGATTAATCAGGAAATAAACAAAACTAGAATAATAACATCACTGTATTCTGGGGGGCAACACTGAAGACATAAATACATAACTAGACATACAAGCTAGAAATACGTTTTTAGTTAAAATGAAAATTCGTGGCAATGGAAAGAAGATGGTTAGATCTTGAAGTTACTCAGATAGAGCATTTAAAATGAATTTAAAGTTATAGGACTATTCAATATATGGTAGAATTTTCCAATGAAACCCTCTGAGCCTGCCTGCAGATTTCTTTCTTGAGGGCTTTTAATTACAGACACAACCTCCTGAATAGTTGAATAGTCCTTGAACCATTAAAGATATTTTTTAGGAGGTTTTAAAACATGAATTTAATAAGTCTCTTTTGGTTTCGGATTAGATGCGTGAAGAACTCGGAAGTCATCATTCCCGTCCTCAAATAAGAAAAATCGATGAACAAAATTAGTGACTTTTCTTGGACCTTTTAAAGAATAGAGGCCATAGGGTAATCTGCCACTTCAAAATCTGGACAGAAAGGCAAATACAAAGAATCACAGCTGAGTCTACTTATCTGAAGCAGAAGCCAGTGGAACCATCAATTGGTGGGAATTGTTAAAATTAAAATTCCAATAAACTCCTGGAAGCTGAGACTAGGCAACTGGGAGGGTCAAAATCCTTAGATCTCAGTCCTAAGGGTGGCCCCACACTTCTGTGGGTGTTACCTCTAAGAACCTACTAGATCCTTCTGGTGAAAAATCAAGAGCGATTCCCCTGCTGGCTCTGGCATGGAAAGGGGAAAGGATACGTCCAGAGCACTCCCCACAGCAAAGGTCAACGGGGGAACAGACCTCACCAGCGCCTCACCTCACCTGGGCAAAGGGCTTTTTCCCCAACCCCAGGTGAGTTCACCTTTTGACTCACCTAAGGGCCTGAGGCTCTGGGCAAAGGTCAGATCCCAAGGATTGCTCCCTGAAAGACTGAGATTTAGTCAGGAGATTATAGACTATCCCCTCCCCAACACCTCCTCCCCACCCCAATGGGGTTCCTCCATGAATTTCAGCTGGAAGAGTTCCAAGACAGATTTTATCTAAGGAGTAGTTTCAGGGAAATTGAAAGACCAGAGGGACAGTGTGAGATCCCAGCGAGGAACCGGCTCCCCTTGCTTCCCATCCACCTTCCTTCATTGTTCAATTCCAGGATCAATGTGAAGCCACCTCCGATTGTTAACCTGGCATGTTCTGGAGTGAAAGGACCAAGCCCAGACAGATTCCTGTGCTTGAGAATTTGAGATGAGAAATGAAAATGATGTTACATTTCATGGAGATAGAAGGTAAAAGTAGCCATGGAGTAGGCACAAAGCATCACATGGCCCATTCAAGGAACAGTCCTGGTACAGACTAGGATGTGAGAGGATAGGGGAGGTGTGATCTGGTCACCCTCAGGAATCAGAGCAGACCCAGAGAGGGGCCAGGTCCTGTGGAAGGCAAGATGGCTGCATGAAGAAGCAGTTCTTGCTGCCGAGGGGCTGAAGCTGCCTTGACTATAGCAGCACTGGTGATTTGGGGGCCTTGGGATCTCAGTTGAGCTCTGTCTTCCCTGTCTGAGAAACTAATGTGAATCCATTTTTGAGAAACCAGCCTCTACCTCAGAGCAAAGCCTGTCCAAGGAAGGGGGTGTGACCCTTGTCCTTAGAAAAACCCACAGAGCACTCCTAAGCACATACCCACCCTGCTGAGTTGTTTGTCTGCAAATAACAGGAGAGGTCTGTGGTGCCAGGTGTCCCTGACTCAGTCAGGCTAGGTGAGGAGCCATAACAACTCCCTAGCAACCTCCAATCAGCATGAGACAGGGAAAATACCTGGAATGCCAGATGACCCCCAAGTAGTTTATGGTGATTGATAACATGTTGGGAAACCATGTAGTTCAGCACGTACACCCCTCGTGGCCTAAACCAATCAGTTCAAACGAATCCCCCTCTGGTATTAACCAATCACCCTTACCCAACTTGTTCCCGCCAGTGAATGTGCTAATCAATGTTAAGAGTTGTTTGATTTTTCTGCTGTATGGAATGATTTGCTGTGTGATGTTGTGATGCATAGAGTATTCCCCCAAAACCTATAAAATCTCACTGAACAAAGGACCAGGACTCACTCCCTGGGACCACTGCATCGGAATTGTGAGTCCAGGCTCTGTTATGCTCGAATTCAGGACCCCCAAAGACCACCAGAGACCCAAGATCGATGTAAGCAGCAAAGAGGTGTTTATTGCGAGCTAGCTCAGTCCTCCGCGTGCACACACAGCAACTGGTGATGCTGAGAGGCCCCAAGCCCAGGGTTTGCAGCATTTTTATACATTTTTTGGAGAGGGCAGGGACTTCACATACATCATAGCAAATCATCACACACCTCGGGAAAATCAAATAACAACTCTAAAACATGATTAGCACATTCACTGGTGGGAACAAGTTGGGTAGGGGTGATTGGTCAGAACAAAAGGGGTATTGGTTTGAACTGATTGGTTCGAGCCAAGAGGGGTGTACATGCTGAACTACATGGTTTCCCAATATGTTATTAACCACCATAAACTACTGGGAGGGTCATCTGGCATCCCAGGTATTTCCCTGTCTCATGCTGATTGGTGGCTACTAGGGGGTTGCTATGGATCTCCACCTAGCCTGACTGAGTCAGGGACACCTGGGGCAGCAGATCTCTCCTGTTATTTGTAGATAAACAACTTAGCAGGGCGGGAATGTGCCTAGGAGTGCTCTGTGGGTCTTTCCAAGGACAAAGGTCATGTCCCTTCCTTGGACAGGCTTTGCTCTGAGATAGAGGCTGGTTTTTCAGCTCGAGCTTGCAATAAAGACTCTTGTGTGATTGCATGGGATTCGGCTCCTGGAGGTCTATTGGGGTCCCACGAATCTGGCATAACCTGGCCATGTGAGGTACTTGTTACTATGATGGTTACTGTGTGTTCTTCTAACACACACACCAGGAAACTCAATCCATACTCTACACACCTATGAACCAGTCATGTGTGTTATGCTCGAATTCGGGACCCCCAAAGACCACCAGAGACCCAAGATCCATGTAAGCAGCAAAGAGGTGTTTATTGTAAGCTAGCTCCGTCCTCTGCTCACACACACAACAACTGGTGACACTGAGAGGCCCCGAGCCCAGGGTTTGCAGCAGTTTTATACATTCTTTGGAGAGGGCAGGGACTTCACATACATCATAGCCTCTTTTAGCAAATCATCACACACCGCAGGAAAATCAAATAACAACTCTAAAACATGATTAGCACATTCACTGTCAGGAACAAGTTGGGTAGGGGTGATTGGTCAGTACAAAAGGGGTATTCATTTGAACTGATTGGTTTAAGCCAAGAGGGGTGTAGTGCTGAACTACATGGTTTCCCAACTTGTTATCCACCACCATAAACTACTGGGAGGGTCATCTGGCATCCCAGGTATTTCCCTGTCTCATGCTGATTGGTGGCTACTAGGGGGTTGCTATGGATCCCCACCTAGCCTGACTGAGTCAGGGACACCTGGGGCAGCAGATCTCTCCTGTTATTTGTAGATAAACAACTTAGCAGGGTGGGAATGTGCCTAGGAGTGCTCTGTGGGTTTTTCCAAGGACAAAGGTCATGTGCCTTCCTTGGACAGGCTTTGCTCTGAGATAGAGGCTGGTTTTTCAATATGGTGCTGGTGAAATAGATGATATGTCCAGTTTTGTACAGAGGGATTTTGAGACGTCTCCACATATGGGCACTTGGGATGCAGTTTGGGTCTGAAACTAAAGGGAAAGGTGTGGGCTGGTATCCAGATTCAGGCTGCAGCTCAATGATAAGCTCAATACATAAACTACTGTCCATGCAAGAGGCCCTGGGTTCAAACCCCAGTGCTGCAAGAAATATCAATTGGATAAATCAATTAGTCTCAGCTCTCATTAGGAAGAAGTACCAGATATCCAGGTAAACTGAGGCCCACCGGTACTTAAACAGTTGGCTTTCCGGGAAAGTTTCAATCAGAGAGGTACAAAGAGAATCAGAAGAAAGCAAAATCACAGAAAACATTGCAAGGTCAGGGCACTTATGCTGTAAAAGGCAACATTTGCACACACCAAAATCTGATCTAATGATACCTACAAATCAATGTGAAAATTTTAAAAAGTGTTTAACAAATGTAGCTATTTGAGGGGAAATAAAATCAATTGAGAGCCCAGTTGCTGCCCTACCCCCAAATAGGTTCAAATGCATTAAAGAATTAAATTATCTTGATTATATTAAATCTCTTGATTATATTTGTGCTTTATATTTTTAAATTGACATTTTGGTTTATTATTTTTACATTGATCTCTGACTCATCTCAATTCAAAGGAAAAAGATCAATGGAGCTACATAAACTACTGTTCATGCACCAAAAACATTATATACAATATTAAATGACCTTTTTTTGTTTTGCCAGGAATTGAACCCAGGGCCTCATGCATAGTAAACAAGCATTCTACCACCAAGCTGGGTTCCCAGTTCATATGCAAAGTTAAGAGGACATTCGGGTGTGGTACCCCTGGAATCCCAGGAATTCAGGAGGCTGAGACAAAAGAAATGTCTTCTTAGTAGATAAAAGCACTCATACCAGTGTGCAGGAATTACAGTAAGACTCAGGTAATGTGGGCAAAGACTATCAAGAGGAAGTACACACTGAAATGCTTAAAGCAGTTGGGAAACCTGTTTAAGTTTACTATCAAAGTAACAAATTCAACCAATGAGCTAGATTTCCTAAATTCTGGTCACACTGGCTGCTGGGCAGACACTCTCTTGGTGGCCCTGTACACTAGAAGCAATTTGGCAACTGTTATCAAGAAACTAAAAATGTCTCTGTGCACCCTTTCACCCAGGAACTCCAATTCTAAGAAGCTGCCCTGAGAAAATAAACATAATTGGGGTCAAAGATTCACACCAAGATGTTTATCTCAGAACTAAAGTAACAATGAAAGTACAGGACATGCTAAATGTTGGCAAATAGCAGTTGTCTAAATTTATGGTACATACGTCTAAATGAATATTAAGACTCCACTGAAATAACACTCAAGAGTTTTTAATGCTTTTATCACATTTATGATCCAATGTTAAGGGAGAAAAACACAAATTTGAATTAATGACATTTTTACCTATTGTTTTAAAGTGACCTAAAGGACATATATAACATATTAAGAATTTCTGTTGAGGTGATGCCTGGTAGAGTGATTAGAAAAGTGCAGGTAAATATTTTTGCAACAAGAATTTCAATTACGAACATGCATTTTTGTATTGTTGACTTTCAAAAATCTTTTTTTTTTCTTGAGCTGAAAACGCTTTCCTTCGCATAAAATTAAATCAACTCTGAAAAGTTAATTAACTTGAACAATGTGTTGAAATAATTGAATTGATAAGAGAACTCATAGAATTTTTAAAAAGCACTAAGGCTACTGTGATTGTATACATTCTATATGCAGAGAAATTTTTTTTTTTTTTTTTTTTTTTTGTAATGGGAGGAAAGGAGACAGGACTGGGTAATGAGCCTATGTAGAAATCTACATGGGGTGGAGGTGAATATGTGTGTGTATGTGCGTAAGAAAAAGAGGGAATTTAGCTTGATTCCTTTATGAATTCATATCAGAGAATAGTATTTTCTTTATTTTTCTATTGTTTAAAAAATATTTAAACACAGAAAAATTGGGAGAATCATGTATACCCCATTCCTAGATTCAATAAATGTTAGTTAGCATTTTGCCATTTTCAGATTTTTGGGGGGGGTGGGGCACGATGTACCAGGGATTGAATACGGGGGCACATCCCCAGCCCCATTTTGTATTTTATTTAGAGACAGGGTCTCACTGAGTTGCTTAGCGCCTTGTTTTTGCCGAGGTTGGCTTTGAAATTGCAATCCTCCTGCCTCAGCCTCCTGAGTCACTGGGGTTACAGGTGTATGCCACCACGCCCAGCATTTTCTGACTATTTTATTGTTAAGGAACTAAACATTGCAGATTCCTATGAATATCCTCCTCTGCTCCTGCCTCCCTGCACCAATTCATTCTCTCCACCTTGTTGGTTCCCTATCTCTTAACATATGAGAGACAAGCAAACACTTGTGCATACAGCAGGGGTGCAGGGCTACACTTTCAACCAGTCTCTTCAGGCAGACTCACCTGGCCAGGTCCCTTGCCCATTAAGATGAAGAGGACCCTATGCATACCTCAAAACTATGCAGTCAGAGGCCCTGGAAGTTCTTCCTGCTCCACCCTCTTAATCCACACACAGTCTCTCCCTTACTCCCAGAGCCTCTAGGCTGTGCTGCTGTTCTTTCGGGTGGATCCTGTCACCACATCACTGCAGCCTGTTATTCTATGCTTTTTCACAGGCCAACTCTGAGAATAGTTTTCCATATTTCTTCCCCTGGGAACTGAGGTGTCAAGGAAGCATGCACACCAGGCTAGTGAAGAGCAGGAATCCTTACGGTCTGTCTGCTGGTGGTTTCATTCATCCATCCATCCATCTATCCATCCACCCACCCACTATTTATTGGGTTCCACTCCATAGGAAGCACTATTCTGGCCTGCAATAATGGCATATTGAGCAGTCAGTGGCTAATTTCTTATCTGTATTATTTTCTTATTGCTACTGTAACAAATTTCCTTACAACAGAGATTCATTGTCTTATGGTTCTGGAGGTCAAAGTCTAAAAGTAAGGTGTGGGGGGCAGGGCAGTTTCTTTCTGGAGACTTTATTTAAGGAGGAATCCATTTCTGGCCTTTTACAGTTTATTGAGAATGCTTGCCTTCCTTGGTATATCACTCTGACCTCTGGTTCTGTCATGGAATCTCTCTCTCTTTTTTTTTAATTTCCTACTCTCTTGCCTCCCTCTTTTAAAGATCATTGTGATTATACTGGTCCTACTGAGATAATCCAGTATAATTTACTTTGTATTAGTCCATTTTCTGTTGCTACAACAAAATCCCTGAGACTGGATAACTTATAAAGAATAGAAGCTTATTTGATTCACAGTTCTGAGTCTGGGGAGTCCAAGAGCATGGTGCCAGCCATCTGCTTCTCCTCTGGAAGGGGCCATCTTGCTGCATCATAGCATAATGGAGGCATCCATGGCGAGACAGAGCAAGACTGCTAGCTCAGACTTCTCTTCCTTCTTTGATAAAGCCATTCCTGACATCATGGGGGTCCCACCCTTGGCCTGTGTGATAGAATAACACACCCTCCTACCCCACAAGAATATCCAGGTCCTAATCCCTGAAACCTGTAAATATGTCATGTTAAATGGTAAGGGGGAATTAAGGTAGCAGATGAAATTAAGATTACTGATCAACTGACCTTTAAATAAGAATAATAACCAGGATTTTTCAGATTGGCCCCATACAATCTCAAGGATACTTAAATGTGGAAGTGGGGACAGAAAAGTCAACACCATACCACCAATGTGATATGACAAAGACTGGACTGGTCATCGTTGGATTTGAAGATGAAAGGGGCCATGAGCCAAGGAATGTGGGCAGCCTCTAGAAACTGGAAAAGGAGGGAAATAGATTCTCCCCTTGAGTCTCTCAAAAGAAGCACAGCTACATGGACATCTGGATTTTATCCAGTAAGATGCAGGATGGACTTCTCACCTCTAGAACTATAAGACAATGAACTTGTGTTGTTTGAAGCCTCCAACTTTGTGGCCATTTGTTACAGCAGCAATAGGATTCTAATATAGTTTGGAAGTTTAGGAAGATGTTGAGGATTTGGGTTGGGGATATAGCTCTGTTGGTTGTGTGCTTGCCTCACATGCATAAAGCCCTGGGTTCAATCTCTAGCACCACAAAAATAAATAAACAAACCAAACAAACAAAAGGAAAATATTAAAGTTTTAAATGAGGGACTAGGGAGCAGAGGTGGAGACTGGGGGTGGTGGGGGGTGGTGGGGTGGTGAGGGCGGTGGTAGGGTGGTGGTGGGGTGGGGGGGTGGGGGTGGTGGTTTAGGGGACTGACCCTTTCCCCAGGCATCAGTTTCTTACTATAATGTTTTTATAATTTCATTTCACAATCGGGTCTGGTTTTGCCATCACAGGAAGCAGGGGATGAGCTGCTGGACAGGGAGGAGAAAGACACATACATGCCTTTGCCCAGGGCCTGCTGCATCCTGAGCTCAGGAGTGTTCACACCTCATTTTACAAATGAAGAAATGGAGGTTTAAGATGGAAGTACCACACTCAGGCTGCAGGGATGGAAAACAGGGAGTATTCACGCTCCTGTGGTTTTGGTGAGGCAAATACAGCCTTGTGGGGCCCGCCAACCCCAGATGTAACGTTGGAGCATTCCTGGCTTGTGTAATGGAGCTATGCTGTCCAGATCTCCCTTCAGAGAGGACTTGGTGGCCAGCTGTGGGGCATGCGGTCAGGAGCTGTGAGCTCCTTCATGTGTGTGGCATTCAGCACTGGAGGAGCCAGATGCAGAAAAACTGGAGCAAATGTGGACACTGGCCGGCCATCTTACTGGGGGCCCTAGGCCGAGCCAGCCAAGCTTCACGAGGCCTGGGTCAGCTTCTCTCTCTGCTCATCCTGCCCTACCTCTCACTATAGTCCCAACCCCTAAGAAATCCAGGGAACCTGACCTGCAGTAGAACCACAAGTCTTTGGACAGGAGAGTCTTTGGAGAGAGGGAGGCTGTGATCCAGTGCTGAGGGGGCTCAGCTTAACTTTGTAGAGATTTTCTAAAAGCCACTTTTGTTTCTTATACAGGAAAATGAGGCAGGCTCCTTCATCTTTAACACTTTGTTTTTGTTTTCTCTTCTTTCAGGTGAGATGTGGGTCCTTGCCTCTGTGTGTGTTAATGAGGGAGACTTAGAGCCCTGAGGCCTGATGACCATGAATCCCTGGGGCCTCAGCATCCTCCTGACTGAGCCATGCTCAGCTCTGCCTGCAGCCCCTGGCTGCTGTCCCTCTCACGTCCCTGACTCTCCGGGCCCCCACCTGCCTGTAGGCCTGTAGAGGAGCCTGCTCTGGGACCAGGACATCACATGACTACCTGATTCATGTCCCAGTGGGAAACTGACATTATCTATTCAAAGGACAAGAGGGAGCCCCTGCTGGGAACAACCTTTCATCCCAACATTCCCTTCCTCCTGGCTCCACCCTCTGGGAAAGGGGATTAGGCCATCCACCTCCTCTACAGCTGGAGGAAGAGCAGAAGTGGTGGTGGGGGTGGGGTGTAGTGGCCACAAGTGGAGCCTCTGCAAGCCCTCAGCCAGGGACCATGTGGCAATAGGCATATGGATATCAGCCCAAGTCATTTTCTACTTCAATCCCTCCATACTTTGTTTATTGGGAATTTATCTCTTAAAATGCAGCTGGGAGCTTCCTTCTGCTTGTCTTTTATCAGGAGAGATAGACGGCAGTAAAGAAAGAGGGAGGGCTGGGGATATAGCTCAGTTGGTAGAGTGCTTGGGTTGCATGCACAAGGCCTTGGGTTTGATCCCCAGCACTGCACACAAAAATAAAAATTAAAGTTAAAAAAAAAAAAAAAAAAAGCCCGGGGAGGCAGTCAGAGAAGGGGGCATGGACCTCGGCCACCCCTCCCAAGACAGCTTCCGGGGGATCTCACAGGCATAAGCAACCAGATTCTAAGAAATGGCAAAAGCTCTAGTTTGTACTTTTGTGGGTTCTTGGGTTGTAAATGCTCCTCCCACAACTGATGTCCAGCTACCTGGCCTGATGTTACTGGCCATGGACTTGTGAGGGGATGGGAGGTGACCCACCCTTAGATTGTATGTCCATCATACAGATGTGACACACACAAAGGCGCTTAGGAGCACAGATCAACCTAAGATGCAGAGACATCATTAGGACATGAAGAGCCTGTGTATGTGTTACCTTATTATTATTTCATTGTAAGTTTATGTGATTTGATTTTTATGATGACTGTTTAACAGCCAGATCACAAAATTTCTGGACATTTAATAAGTGTTCTCATGGGCCAGGCAAGAGCCAGCTGGGTCACAGCACTGTGGGCGGGGCCCGATGGCAGCTCATGGTGCCTTCAGAGCTGTCACCCTAACTTCACCAGATTGAGTTTGTGGTGGGGGGACACAGGGATACCCCCTCCTGTGTGGCTGCCCCACCCTGCCCTCTGCTTCCAGCTGGTCCTCTCCTGTGCAGTGTCCCTGAGGGACATGGAATGAGAAACAGCAGGGCTTTTGGAGTCTGCCATTCTTTTGTGGAAGCACCTTGAGCTATTACTTAACAGCTCTGAGTCTCAGTTTTTTGATCTGTAAGATGGAGTAATAGTAGCTACGTCACAGGGTTATAACGACTTCCCACAGACTTTGCTATCTATCTCCCAATACCCCTTCTCCCTCTTTTATACAGCAGTCAACTTTGTGCCCACATACGCCTATCTACATTAAAGTCTATATTTCCAGCTGGGCGTGGTGGTGGCACACGCCTATAATCCCAGCTAAGCAACTCAGTGAGACCCTGTCTCTAAATAAAAAATACAAAATAGGGCTGGGGATGTGACTCAGTGGTTGAGTGCCCCCAAGTTCAATCCCTGGTACAAAAAAAAAAAAAAAAAAAAAAAAAAAAATCCCAGCTACACAAGCTTGTTCTGGGCTAATGGGATAAAAGTGGAAGCTATGTGTGTAATATCAAGCTTTACTCTTAAAAGGCAAGAACATATTTCCCTTTCCAGGCTCTTTTTTCTTGCTGGCTAGGATGCTGATAGCATGGTGGGAACAGAAATAGCCACTGGAACCCAGAAGGAAAAAAAAAAAAAAAAAACAAAACACACACCTCACATTGAAAGTGGCAAAGAAACCAGGTAGAAGATTTGTTCTGGTGATTGTGGGGTTATGTATCAGCTGTGGTCTAGCTCCTTAGCTTTTGATGAGTGACAAATAGTAATTAAACATTTTTATTGTGGTGCAACCTATGTGATGCAAAAGTGATCTTTTGAAGCATTGAAGCATGTCATTCAGTAGCACTGAGTATATTCCAATGTTGTGTAGCCTCACCTCTGTGCATTCTAGAACCCTTTCCTCATTCCTCGTTGCCCCCTTTCCCAGCAGAGGGACCTCTATTGTTTTTAAAAATCTCTATGAATTTGGCTATTCTAGGTACCTTGGGGAAGAGGAATCATACAGTTTTTGTCCTTTTGATTCTGGCTTATTTAATCAAGCCTAATGTTTTCAAGGTTTATCCATGTCGTAGCCATGTTAGAATTTCCTCCCTTTTAAGATCTGAATAGTATTCGATGGTGTGTATATTATTGTTTATTCATGTATCCACTCAGCTGTTGATGGACATTTGAGTCATTTCTGCCTCTGGGCTTCTGTGGATAGTACTGCCATGGTGTAAATCTTACCTTGGGTCTTTTTGTTAAAGCAGTGGAACCAACATACTGACTAATACCCATCTTACATTGAGTAACACCCAGCATTAGCAGTTACTGGCATGTTTCTGCTTCCCACTCATTCTTTTCTGGAGAGTAGGTCAAGGGCTGTGAGAAAGAAGAATTTGGGGTAAAGACCAGGCTGTGACAGAGCTGGCTCATAGCAGCTCACAAGGGTCTGTGACTTGATTTTCAGTATTTGTTAGCTCGGTGACTTGAAATCAATCATGGTGGCGTTTTTAGACACCATGCTAGTTGGCAAACTGTACAAATCAAAGGTTTGGTTTTTCTTTCTTTTTCTTTTTTTGGTTTTGGTTTTAGAGAAAGCAGAATGTTTTTTTGGTTGTTAAACATTTATAAGCGCCTCACTGGGGGGAAGCCCTCATTTGTCAGGGACCCAATCTTTGACAATCCACAGACTTTGTTATAACTCCATCTTAGGCGCAGAACTTTGAGAACATGACATGAACCACATTGTCCGTGAGTGTGGCTTGTTGTATATGGGATTCTGAAATCCACATGTACTTGCGTGTGTACGGACATATTCTTTCTGAAAACTGCCTATGGCAATGGCAGAGGGGACACTCTCCAGATGTGATTGGCTGAAGTTGGGGAGGAGAGTACCCGATTCTCCATGCCCTCTTCCCCTGCCATGGCATGTCCCGAGTCTGTGTTGAGAAGGCTGCCCAAAAGAGGCTGGCCCCTTGGTTGCCTGGGGACCCTGAATGGTAAACATGAGTAAAAGTCCCAGCTGACCTGGAAGGTGGCATGGTGAGAAAGGAACCTTCATTGTTTTAGGCCATGGGGAGGGTGCAGTTGATAGTGGTATACCTTCATCTAGTTTGTCCTGACTGATTAAAGCTCCAGTGGAGATGTCAGGGAGGAGGGACTCTGGGCTGTGTGCAGATGCAGAGGCTTAAATGTCCAAGGGACCAAGGCGAGTTCCACAAGGGGGTGAGCATACAGAGAAGAGGGCCTGGGGTTTGTCTGTGGTGTCCGGGGCAGTGTTGGAGAGGTGAAGAGGAGCTGGCACAAGTTTGAGATGGAGCAGCTGAAGCAGGGGTAGGCCCAGCATGTAAGGTTCTGCAGGCGGAGTGAAAAATGGGTCCCAGACAGGCCAGGAATAACTGAGAGTGTCACTAAGATTATGCCTGAGCTTGGTGCTGGTGCTAGCAGAGCAGAGGTCTCTGGTGAGCTGGGAGGGCCGTGAAGGCTGATTGGCACAGATCTACAAAGAAGAGAAAGAGAGGAGGAGAATTGCAGAGGGGGCACTAGGGACCTTTAAGGATTCTGTTCTAGAGGCATGACAGCTGGGTAACACCTGCACAGAAGCAGGTGGGGTCAAGGAGGTGCTTTCCCCTTTAAGAGAGAAGAAGCAGGGACATGCTTGTGTGATGGTGAGAAGCCTGAGGTAGGGAGCTGCTGGAGCTGTGCTCTGAAAGGGAGCGGGCTCTGGGGCAGAAGAGCTGCCCTTGGCTGGAAAGGCCCATCTCGGCAGTAAGGGTGGAGAGGACGGAGGCTCAGAGCTCAGAGCACAGGGCGAGGGAGCCGGAGCCTGGAGTCAGCTTCTGCTTCTGCTTCCTCCAGGCAATAGGAAGCTGTCAGCAGTGGGGTGAGAGCAGGGAGAGGAGCTGGCCTGAGGGAAGACAGACGCAGACAAGGCAGAAAGCCCTGGAATAACAGGGCCTGGAGGTAGGGATGTACTGACCCGTTAGGTGAAAGGGAAATGATGTGCAGATAGATCCTGGTCTGCTGCCTTCGCTCCACTCCTCCTCTGGACAGCAGGCTCCAAAGGAGGAAAACTCTGGGGTCTCAGTGGATTTCTGCCCATTCCAGTCTCAGGGGAATATGCTCTAGAAGGAGCAATGACCTGGGCGGAGGGCAAGGCTCAAGCCAGCAATGATTTCTCTCTGTCTACAGTCAGGCAGAATAGCCCACCTCTCCACTCAGTCAGTCAACACTCATCTCATTTATTAAACACCTGCTAAGCTCTGGGCCCTCAGTGGTAGCTGGAGATATTAAAATACTGTCTTTCCTAATAGACTAACTGGTATATAACAAGACAGGAGCTCAAGCAGAAAATAGAATTCTACAGAGAGCAAGGAGGGAGCAGGCCTCAACAAGTAAGTGGGTGGGTTTTTGGATCCCCGCCCCCCCAAGAAGGTGGGAAGGGTGTTCCTGCAGAAGGGATGGATTGGCCAAGTCCCGGGTGTGAGGCATTGGGCTTGCTGGCCTTGATGGCAGAGAGGACGGTCCTGGGCAGAGCTGCCGCTTGGCTTCTGCTCATGACATGGTTTTTGCTGTTTTGTTCCTTGAACAACACCCCCTTCCTGGTGCTGCTCCCCTGCCAGTATCAAGAGAGAAGCGAGGAGATGTCACCTTGAACAGGTGCCTTTGAAGGTCCATGAGCCGGGACCTGTATTTCCTTTGTAGCCCTAACAGTCTTTAAAGTTGATTTTTTTTTCTCTCTATTCATGGAATACAGGACCTAAGGGCAAGTTCTCTGTTGTTCTTGTTTACAGCATTTCCCCAACATCTAGAAAAGTCCCTGCAGCAGAGTAAGAACTTACAAGTGTGCAATGAATGGATACATGTGTGCATGTGAGTCTCAGGGGACATGCAGGGACAGGAGCACCTGGGCATGTGTGTTGGTGGGTAGATGGAAAGGGGTGACCCTTGTCCTTATTGAGAAATTTTGACAAGTTTCAAGAAGTTTCCTGTTACGGGTGAGAAAATATATGTGTACATTTAATGCATGGAAAAGTTAATAAGTGGCAATTACCATGCTTATCGCCAATATTAGTATGAAATCTTCACCTATTCAAGAAACTCAAAGAAAATCCATAATTCCTAGCTGCTACAAAGGGCCTTGGGGAAGAGGCTGCTGTGCCGAAGATCTCCACGGGGAGGCTTGGGAATTTAGTGCTCAAATCACTGAAACTCTTAGGGTTCATCATTCCTTGGAACTGGCCTAAATCTTTTACCAAAACCTTTAATGAGGACTAGATATTAGCCAGTTTGCAAGAGCAAATCTTCTGCCCACGATTCTCATGTTTGTGGAAAAAAAAATCAAAGCTGCAAACTGTTCTGATTGTGTGATTCCGAGAAATGGACCTGCACTCCACCACCTCCAAGATCTGGGACAGGTAGAAGAATCCGAGATTATGGATTTTGGGTTTTTTTGTTTGTTTCTTTTTTAAATTGATTTTTAAAATTTTCAAAAAATTTTAATTTGTTATATATAACAACAGACTGCATTACAATTCATATTACACATATAGAGCACAATTTTTCATATCACTGGTTGTTTACAAAGTGGAGTCACATTCTTTGTGTCTTCATACATGTACTTAGGGTACTGATGTTTAGCTCATTCCTCCATCTTTCCTAACCCTATGCCCTCTCCCTCCCCCTTTTTCCCTTTGCCCTATCTAGAGTTCATTTAATCCTCCCATCTCCTCTACCCTGCAGCATATTATTAATCAGCATCCTTAAATTAGAGAAATCATTCAGCATTTGGTTTTTCGGGATTGGCTGACTTCACTTAGCTTTATATTCTCCAGCTCCATCCATTTACCTGCAAATGCCATGATTTTATTTTCTCTTAATGCTGAATAATATTCCATTGTGTATACACACCACAGTTTCTTTATCCAATCATCTACTGAAGGGCATCTAGTTTGGTTCCACAGTTTAGCTATTGTGAATTGTGCTGCTATAAACATTGATGTGGCTGAGTACCTGTAGTATGCTGTTTTTAAGTCCTTTGGGTGCAGACCGAGGATTGGGGTAGCTGGGTCAAATGGTGGGTTCCATTCCAAGTTTTCCAAGAATTCTCCATACTGCTTTCCATATTGGTTGCACCAATTTATAGTCCCACCAGCGATGTATGAGTGTGCCTTTTTCCCCACGTCCTTGCCAACACTTGTTGTTGTTTGTATTCTTAATAGCTGCCATTCTGACTGGAGTGAGATGAAATCTTAGAGTAGTTTTGATATGCATTTCTCTAATTGCTAGAGATGTTGAACATTTTTTTCATATATTTTTGATTGATTGTCTATCACCTTCTGAGAAGTGTCTGTTCAGTTCCTTGGCCCATTATTGATTGGGTTATTTGTTTTTTGGGTGTTAAGATTTTTGAGTTCTTTATGTATCCTGGAGATTAGTGCTCTATCTGACATGCATATGGTAAGAATTTGTTCCCAATTAGTAGGCTCTCTATTCACCATCCTGTTTATTGATTCTTGATTTTGATTCTTGCGCTATGGATTTTGTTTTTGTTTTATTGGTTTGGTTGGTTTGGTTCTCTACCATGAGGGCTGAAATAGCAGATGTGCCAAGTGCCTTCAAATTTTTCCCTTAAACCCAAACCTTCCCTTTTGGGGGGTGTTTTATATCTATTAGGAAACAGAGACTCTGAGAGAGGCTAAGGAACCGACTCAGAGCAGGGATTCATGCCCAGATGACCAACTAACAAACTTGTGCTTTTTCCAACACCAGGGCTCACCCATACAGAGGGCTGCAGGGTCCCTGGGGAAATCAGCTCAGGTTTGTGATGCTGAGCAGTGACTGCCTCTCCCTTCCCTAGAGGGAGTTGGACTGTGCTACTCTACAGCAAAAGAAGCCACATCTTTCCATGCCCCTAACTTTTAAAAAGAAGCCAGCAATCTGGATTTTGATTGAAATTTCCCGCCTTTAAAGTATAACGACTTAGCTGGACCCAGCAACGCATGCCTATAATCCCAGCAATTTGGGAGGCTGAGGCAGGAGGATTGAAAGTTCAAAGCCAGCCTTAGCGAGGCTCTGAGCAACTTAGTGAGATCCTGTCTCAAAATTAAAAAAAACAAACAAACAAAAAAAAAAAAAAACAAAGAAGGGCTGGGGATGTGGCTTAGTGGTTAAACACCTCTGGGTCCAATCCCTGGTACCAAATAAAAAAAAATTAAAGTACAGTTACTTAAAACACTATGCTAGTCAAATAAGACCCATGTGTGGGCAGCCCCCCACTGTGGGTTATTTTCCAGGTGTCCTGGTTGGGAGGATGTTTTGCTGTGTTTAACAAATACCTGCCCAGGGTAGAGAAGCAGGCAGGAATTTGTTTTCTTACATACCAAGAGGTCTCAGATGACAGCCCAGGCAGATCCACCCAGGCTGGGTCCATCTTTCTGTTTCCGAGTGGGAAAGGCACTCTGAGGGAGCGAGCAAAGCAAGAGAAGAGTCTGTCTGGTATGTTTGCTTGTGTTGCTCCTTAGTACAAACCTCCAAAGCAAATCTGCAAAGTTCATCTGCAGTGGCAATTGCTCTCCACAGAAGTCATGGTTCCCCGACTCTCCCCACTTTGGGATTGGCATGAGCAAACAGGAACCCTTAGCTCTGCAGAGGAGAGTTTCTCCTAAATAATCTTCTAAACCTACTTTAGCTAAGCTTGATATGTTCTTCCCTCTCCCAACCCCTAGACCCTCTCACCCAGGCGTCACCTTCAAATCATCTCTACAAACTGCTGGCTGAGTGTAGGAGGTACACGGGGAAGGGGTGAGGCTGACCTGGGAAAGTCGAAGGGCAGAGGGGTGAAGGCTGTTTTTAGGATTCATCAATTTGGGCATTGCCTGGACACAGGGGACCAGCGGAGTTTCAGAAACACTCTACAGCATGTTCCCTTCCTTCTGCGTGCAGCCGTATATATTAATAAGGAAGCTATTTTGCTTTACCTATTCTGGGATAAATTCCCCCAAATAGTGAGAGACAGGGAGAAATGCTCTCCTCCCGCTCTGGCCTCCACCCCCACCCAGCTCCAGGATTTCCATTTCAGCTGCAAGTACCATAGCTGGTATCCTCCCCTCTCTCCTCTGGGTGAGTGGGAGGAGCTGCAGAAGATGTTAATTCCCACTCAAAGATGCACACTTTCATTTGGCTGCAGACAAGAAAAGCGGGGAATGCACAGAGCTGCAGACTGATCGATTCACTTACATTATTCTCAGAGAGGTTGAAAAGAAAAGAAAAATTATCAGGCGAAAGAAAAAAAAATTACCAGGCTAAGGAGAGCCTTTCTAGCTTCTAGAATTCAAATGACATTGTCAACCATATTGTGCCGGTGGGTCAACAGACGTCCTATCAGAGTGTGCAGGACTTCTAGAAGACTCCTAAAGCCCCCAGTGGGTGGTGGGCAGCGATTTCACAGCCAGGCCTTGCTTGGGCTCAGGCTCCTGAGCATAGGGAATGTTCCAGTGGAGGTCTCCTCTAGCATGGGGGAAGGCTTTCCTCTCTTTGCAGTTGCACGTTTGCTGTTCTGTTGTGGTCATTGCTGCTGGAGGGAGGTGTTCCATTTGGGAAATTGACCCAGGGCATAGCTGAATCTGAAATTGAACTCAGGTTCTTGTCCTTATCATCCAGGTGATCGTCTGGGTCTGGTGGTCAGAAGCAGACCTCCAGATGGACTTGGAGAGTGTTTCATTGGGAAACACTCCCAGGGAAAACCAGTAGAGGACCAGGGACACAGGATCAGGAAGAGAAGGAGACGAGGCAGGGGTGTAATGGTGTGCCACTGAGCACAGTCCCAGGGAGGGAGGAGGAGGACACACACATGACTCAATTCCACTGGAGCTTCGTTGTCAGTGTAGGTCCTGCCCCAGGGTATCCCTAAATAGGGATGAGTAAAGTTAGGACATTTGCACTTCTGCAGCCACAACCCCAGGTTAAAGGTTTCCCTAGCTGACCTCAATGCTCCTGTGAGTAGGCAAAGTAGACCCTGAAAGTCCAAGGAGAGTGTCCCCCAAAGTGGAGGCATACAGAAGCCACTGTTCATAACACGTAGACAGGTACTCACCGTTTCTGCGGCAAGTGACCTCAAGAGTTGACAGGCCTCTGAGACAGACGTGGAAAATTCTTCTTCATAGAATTGGTACCAGGATTAAATACGATGCACACATGTACACCACCTAGACCATAACAGGGCTCGGATGTGGGGAACTCTCACTAAACAATATCGTGATGATGGCAAAAATTGGCACAACTTAACTTCTGTAGCCTACTAGGTCAGTCCTGGAAGGGAGATGGCAGATGTGAGTTTTTACCTACGCTCCTACTGTCCCCGTGGGAAGAAGTGGCCCATCAGTTGACACACCCTTCCCCTGAAGGATCTTCGAGCTTCGCATACTTGTTGGAGCTGATATTCTGGCAGCCATCATCAATCCGCCTGAGCTGGAGGAGATGAAGCATCTTCCAGTTCTCAGGTAACAGGAAATCCTCTCCCTGCAGATGCCCCCTTTACTGCTCCCTTCACCCTCCAGCATGGCTCCCCCCCACTATCCAGTGTGGTTCTCTCAGAATGCTCTCTGCTGGGAGGCTGGCTACTCATCTTAAAGATATACATGGTACTCAAAACATTTTTGGAACTTTTCTTCTACTATGGCCTTCAGAGAAAGTCTGGCTCATTGATCACCGTATTAAGCACGTACTATGTGCCACACACTCTGTTGAGGACTTGATAGGCATTGGTTACTTCATGTTCACAGTACCCTGCAAGGTGGGTACCATTATTATCCCCATTTAAAGATCTCCCCCAAGGATACTGAAGTTGGAGGGCGTTATCCTCGAATCTGGAATCCCCTCCAACAAAGTCTCACGTGTTCAGAGGTGAGGATGTGGGCAAGTGAGTGGATGGTAAGGGTTAGGACATCATCAGTTGATGAGTCTATTGATGACTGCATGGATGACTGGGAGGTAGGACCTAGTTGGAGGAAGTGGGTCACTGGGAGGGTTGGAGGGGTTCATCTTCTCCCCATCTCCTTCTTCTCTCTCTCTCTCTGCTTTCTGGCTGCCATGAGCTGAGCAACTTCTCTCTACCGGGCCCTTCTGCCATGATGCTCCGCCTCACCACAGACCCAGAGCAATGGAACCAGCCCGCCATAGACTGAAACCTCTAAAACCACGAGCCCAAATAAATTTTCCTTCTATAAGTTGCTTTTCCCAGGTATCGGTCACATCCAGGCAAAGGTGACGAACACAGAGGGTGTCATCGTTCAATTTTCATTACTATAATGAAATACCTGGATTTGGGTCACCTTATAAAGAAGAGAGGTTTATCAGCTCACAGTTCTGGAGGTTCAAGGGCATGGAGCAACATGCTCGGCTCCAATGAGGACATCACGGCAGATGGTTTCACCATGTTAGGAGTTGGTGCAAGAGGGAGTGGTCACACAGCCAGACAGGAAACCCGAGCAGCTGGGGATAGGCCAGGCTGGGTTTTGTTTTTAAAAATAACAACCTTCTCACAAGAACTAACCAGGGTCCCACAAGAACTACCTTCATTCTTCCAGAGGGCAGCTCCACCAATGGCCTCTCTTAAGGGTCCCACTGCCTCACCACCGCCAATCTGAGGACCAAGCTTCCAACACATAAAACTCTGGGGAACGAACCACATCCCAACCATAGCAGAGGGCCCAAGTGGCTTCCTGAAAGTCACCCAGAAAGTGGTGTTGATCTCCTTCGCCCATGTTCTGGATCATGTGTAACAGTCCATTCAATCCTTAGAAGAAACCGATGTGTTCCCAAATTTTATAATACTTATCTGTCTGCAAGATTTAATAGAGTTTAACTTCTTCTAAACCTAAAAAGGAAGTTCTCTCTCTTTTCCTTTCTTTAAAAAAAATTTTTTTTTTTTCAAATTAATTCCCAGAGTGGCTGCCCTTTCTCTGCCCCTGGAACCACCAGCCGATCACTCTCTTGACTCAGGTCTGTCTCAGACCAAGTGCCAGTTCTCTGCATTTAGAGGCCACCATCCACATTCCTTCAGCTCTCAGATCTTGGTTCTCATTCTTCACGTCTTACATCAGGGTCACACCCCTAGGTCACACGGGTTTTGGTCTCCCTCCTCCCTTACAGCTCTTCTGTAAATGATTCTCAATATGGACGGGTGGACAACGGGTGGGGGGGGGTCCTGCAAGCTTTAAAAGCTGGTGTGCCTCATCACATGCTTGACAAGGGCCAGACTCCACCACCCCAAACAGGGGACCAAATGCCTCTGCCCCTCTGTGGTTCATGGTCCCAAATGCAATATTTCTCAGGATGACCAGGGCGTGGAATATTTTGGACCCTGATGAGGAGTCAGCTGAGTTGTAGGTAGAATGATGGGGCTCCAAGATGAGTCCCTCCTGCTGAAGCCGTCGGGAACAAGGAGGGAAGCTACTCAAGGCCCCTGCCTGCCCTGCCCCCTGGGAGTGTGAAGGAGCTTGAGATGAGCCCACTCTGCAGCCCACCCCGACCCCACCTCCTTGCCAGTCAGTTGATCCAGGGGTCGGGGCACCAACCAACCCAGCCCAGTCACACCTCAGCCATTCTCCTCCTCTCCTCTCTGCAATCTGAACACCCAGTACTGAGACACGACTGTTACGGGCCAGGCCACCTGGGCCATGACCACACAGACTCCATGTTAACCCTGAGACTCCATGTCGTATAAGAAATGCTTCTCCCATGGGAACACCCCGCCTCCGTACCCATCAACAGTGGCACAGCATGTTCGGCAACAAAAAAAAAAAAGGCAACTGCATTCTTACACAATGTGAAGTTGTTCTTTTTTTTGATTCCCATTTCTCCTGGACAGTGTACCCTGTCAGAGGATGATTGTCCGGACGTTAGTTACCATTCTTTCACTTGTACTCAATGAGGGTCGTTTGGACCCACTTCCCCTTCTGCTTATGGGTTTAGGTCTCATGATTTTTGTTTATGGTTTTAAATCATAGCAACACCCACTTACGATTAGTGTACTGTCATGCTTTACTCATGGGATAAAAGGTGGATTCAAACCTTGGGAGGGGGTCGAAGAGTGGAGACTTGCAGCCTGCCCCTTGGCTTACCAGTTGGTGAATCTAGACCTCCAGCAGGTGAATAAAGGTTCCATCTCTTGCTTTAAGATTGACTCGGAAGGGAACCATCATTTGACCCACCTGTCTCACTCCTCGGTCTATATCCAAAGGACTTAAAACCAGCATACTACAGGGACACAGCCATATCAATGTTCATAGCAGCTCAAATCACAATAGCTAAACTGTGGAACCAACCTCGATGTCCATCAATAGATAAATGGATAAAGAAACTGATGTATATATACACAGTGGAATATTACTCATCATTGAAAGAGAATAACATGATGGCGTTTGCAGGTAAATGGATGGAGTTGGAGAATATCATGCTAAGCGAAGTAAGCCAATCCCAAAAAACCAAAGGGCGAATGTTCCTTATGCTGTTCCGTAAGGGTGGGGGTCAGGAATGGGGAGAATGAAGGAATTCTGATTAGGCAAAGGGGAGGGAGGAGGGGGAGGTATAGGGACATCATTACTCTAGGTACATGTATGACTGCACATATCATATGACGCTATATCGTGTCCAACCAGAGAAATGAAAAGTTGTGCTCCGTTTGTGTACCATGAATCAAAATGCATTCTGCTATCATGTGCAACTCATTAGAACAAATTAAAAAAAAAAAAAAAAGGTCAACTTGGTGATTTATCACAATCTCTCCATAATAGTACGATCTCAAAGATTTCTCAATTTCTGGCCAAAGAGATTTTTCACCATGTACCAAAGTCCACCGTGGGCACGGCCCATACCTTAGCAAGCACTGAGAGGAATGTCAAGACCACAATCCCTGTCCCCCTGGGAGCAGGACTTGCTGACCAATGCACAGCTCCCACCCCACCACGGAGCCGAGTCAGCAAGTGACCTTAGGTGGAATTCTCCAGCCCTACTGCAATACCGATTATTTTTAACAATCCTCCTTCCAGTGGTAGCTATAAAAGGGGCCCAGGTTGCCTGGGTGTAATTTGCCCTGGATTAAGTTGCTAAAGCCCAATTAGTGTTTCATAATCATAAAAGGGTGTGTGGCTGGGGATGGCTTTAATCCTTCAGCTTCTTAATTGTGAGGTGGTGACCTAGGGCTTGTCTGCTTTAGAGCCAGGGGAGAAACCGATGTCCCCAGAGATTGTTACAGAGATTGAACGGAGATTGAAATCAGCCAGTAGGGTCATCTCTGGGGTGGTTGTCGGCTGTGCCTGGGGCGTTTCTTACTGGCAAGTTCACATTCGTGCCCTCATAACTTGACAGATGGAGGAGGCTTGAAAATTGTCCCGTGGGGAGAAGAAGGTGTGAGCCTGGCAGCGAAAGACGCTGAACAGGAATAGACAGGTTTCTGGCCTGGCTTATGTTGGCTGAAGAAGCCACCTCCCCAATGGGTCAGTCAGCTTTGACCTCTCAAGACTTTGAAACAAGGACATAGACGCAGTCATCGGGGGCCAATGCCAAGTGAAGCCAAGTCTTGTTCTGGGGCACTGTGGCTCTGTGGCTCTGTGATGGTCTCTGCTGCTACTGTCACCGTTTTTCCTGGATGGTTTCTCCCTTCCTGTCAACTCCTCTCCCTGACAGGTTAGGAGGCTTCTTATGCTAGAAACTTCTGCCCACCGTAAACCCCAGGCAGCCCAACCTTCCAGGTCTCCTCCAGGAAGGCATTTCCACAAACACCCGAGCAGGGGGTCTCTAATGCCTTCATCCTCACCTGACCTCACGGTGCAGGGGCTGGCTCACCCCTGTAGCTCCAGTGCTGGGGGAACAAGCTTTGGGGCCCCATCCTTCTACCTGCAGCCAGCTGCCACCTAATCAGAGTCCAGAATCTTCCACACTCTATCATTTGAGCAATTTTGTATTTGGAACAATGAAGAACCCCAGAGGTGCAGAGGCATTAACGCTGTTTGGTGTGGTGAAGTCTGGCCTGTGGAGGGCGTGACGAGACACAGTTTTTCAAGCTGGCAGAGCCCCCTGTTGTCCAAAAGGACAAATGCAAAACATCAGGATGACTGACAGAGCCGAGCCACCCTGATGGGTGTGTGCTAACCAGGGGAGAGATCATCCGAACAGACCTCCACTGTGAGGCAGGCGGACCAGCAGACACAGGATCTCCTGGGGATACGGTAGAAATGCCCCTTCCTGGGCCTCTCCCCCGCGACAGCAGGAGCAGAAAATACATCTTAGCAAGATCTGCTTCCACCTGGCCCACATTGTTCACCTCCACAGTAAAGACGGAGAAATGCTTGTTCAGAGATGCATTCAGCTACAAAAACAAGATTTCTGGAGTTCTGGCTATTTTTCACATTAAGAAAGAAAAAGGTTGGGGTAAGGAACTGGACTGGGCCAGCCACACATTCACAACAGAAGAGAGGTGACACACGGAGGTCCAGAGTGTGGACCTGGCTTCAGATCCCATGGCATGACCTGGTTGGCCGCTCAACCTCCCCAAGATTCAATGTCTTTATCTGCAAAATGAGAACAATAACAGCATCCGGCTTAAGAAGACTGCCTTGGGGTTAAATGAGATTGCACATATAAAAAGCTTGGGGACCAGGTCCTTCTTACATGTGAGCTACTGTTGTTCTGTACAAATAGCTGCCTTTGTTTAGTGTTAACTGGATATTAAATACTGTGCTGAGTACTTCAAACCACACTCAGAGATGTTATCTTCCTCTCAAAGAAGAGACTGAGGGTCAGAGTAGTTTAGGATCTTGGGCTGAGATCTCGGCTCCCCAGGGCTCCTAGTGCTCTTACCTACTAATTCATGTTAACTCCTGAGGTCTTGGGCAGAACTACAGGAGGTCAAGCAACAAAGGAGTATAATTTCTGGATGTTGTGATATTAAAAGATAAAAGGTGACACAAAGTAACTCATGAATGATATTTTTCCTTATTGCTTTGTAATTAATCCAATCATACAAAGAGCCCTTTCTCGCTAATATTAGCTATTATTTGGAGGAATTCACCATCTATTCTTTATACCCATCTGTTTTCAGTCGCATGTATTTCAAATATCTTCTCCCAGTCTGAGGTTTATCTTTCCATTATTTTGCATGATGTTTATTATACAGAGGTTTCAAATTCTAATGTTGCCATCAGCTTCTTCCATTTAGATATGTGTTGTGTGTGTCTTAATTAAGAAATCGTTCCCTACTCCATGGTCAGAAAGATTGTAGTGTTTTGACATCTGACTTTTCTCATTTGTCTTCTTTTAATACTTGATGGTTCCTTAACTTCCCACCCCACCCAGTCACTTTTTCAAAATTTATTTGGTTTTCATCGTTACATAAATATGTACTTCTGTGCCGTGTCTGGATTTATTTCTATAATGGAGCTTTGCTAGAAATCTCATTCTGGTTCCTACTTTTCGCACCCAGCAATTCCACAAACACACCCACAATGAACCACCTGGCACTTTGTGAGATGTCCCATGGGGTCAGTATGCCCCAGGGTGGAATTGCTGGGTGATGAGGCCCATGGATTCTGAATTTTGCTCAATGCTACCAGAAAGTTCTCCAGAGAGATGATTCTAGCCTATGTCTCCCAGCAAGGTAAGGTCATCCCCTCCCCACATTTGACTTTTGTCTTTCTCATTTGAATTGGGTTCTTCTGACCACTGCTGCTCTGGAACTTGTCTTCACACACTTGGCCATTTGGTCCCTTCTGTGCATTGCCCAATGGCCGCTTTCTACCTATATCCTGTTGACATTTTCATCACTGTGGCTTTGGAATAGACTTTGCCTATTTGAGAGTCTGGACAATCATCCTTAGATTTTTGATGCTGCAGATACTAGCCTAGTGTCAAAGGGTGGGAAAGTAATTTTCTATGTCCTTCACTAGCCAGATATATAAAATCAAAAACATTAACTGAGCATACTATGTGCTGACACTATACTGGGTACTTGTCTTAGTGTGGTTCTCCCCTGAAGCTTCCTCGAGACAGAATATCAGTGGAAGTGGTTTATTTGGGCAGCAAAAGAGACAACATATTAGGGAAATGGAGAAGGGACCAGTGGAAGTGGGGGGCCAGCCAATAAATGGTGTGTTGTCAAGCAAGTTACCATTCTAGTGAATGGAACTTAGTTCTGAGGGAGAATTCTGTAAGCTGGAGTTGAACTTACAGCTTAGAGTCCCTCTCCCTGAGAGGCAAGGGAGCTGGGGTATTTAAATGCCAGTTCTTGTCAATCATTAGTTGTGGGGATTGTTAGGGTGTTAAATACCCAGCACTTCAGGCTTATTGCAGAGAAAAAAAGAAAGTTCTCAGGCAAAGCAATGTGGTCCTCACCATCTCTGTGGAAGCTCGGAGATGCTAAAAGCCAGGGGACATGGGTGGTGGGAGAGGGGCAGCTACCACACTTCATGGACATTATCCCTAACCCAAAGTCCAACAAAATGCAAGACAAAAACAAAAAACCCCTAAAGCCCTTACAAGCAGGTATGATTAGATTCATTTGTCAAGTGTGGAACCCAGGATTACAGAGGTAGGTAAGTTGCTTGAAGTTATTGGCAGTTCAGGAATTTAAATTAAAAAATGCACTTCAGAATTACCTGGGGGAATTTAAAAAGGCAAGGACCCAGGTCTTGGGTGAGGCTCAGAGATGCACCTTTTTTTTTTTTTTTTTTTTTTTTTTTGGTACCAGGGATTGAACTCAGGGGCACTTGATCACTGAGCCACATCCCCAGCCCTGTTTTGTATTTTATTTAAAGATAGGGTCTCACTGAGTTGTTTAGGGCTTTGCTTTTGCTGAGGCTGGCTTGAGCTCACAATCCTCCTGCTTCTGTTTCCCAAGCCTCTGGGATTATAGTCATACACCACAGCATCCGGCAAGATCTACATTTTTATCAAGGGTCTGGTATAGGAACATGTTGAACATTACTAATCTGAAAATCCCAAATCCCAAATGCTCCAAAATCCAAAACTTTGGGATGACACAAGTGGGAAATTTCACACCTGACCTCATGTGACAGGACACGATCAAGATACAAGCACATAGAAAATAGTATAATGGGCTGGGGATGTGGCTCAAGCGGTAGCGCGCTCGCCTGGCATGCGTGCGGCCTGGGTTCAATCCTCAGCACCACATACAAACAAAGATGTTGTGTCCACCAAAAAACTGAAAAATAAATATTAAAATTCTCTCTCTTTGTTTTTTTTTTTTTTTTTGAGAAAGAAAAAGAAAATCCTTCCCAGGGTATGTGTATAAGGTGTATATGAAACATAAATGCGTTTCATGTTTAGATTTGGGTCCCATCCCCCAGATAGCTCATGTTGTGTATGCAAATAGTGCCAAATCATAAAAACCCAGTAATCTGAAATATTTTGGTCCCAAGTATTTAGATAAGGGGTACTTGACTGGTATCTATATTAGTTACCTATTTCTGTATAAGAAATTACATTAATCCTTAGCAGCTTAAAACAAAAATTATGCTGGGTACGGTGGCACACACTTAGAATCTCAGCAGTTCAGGAGGCTGAGGCAGGAGGATCACAAGTTCAAAGCCAGCCTCAGCAACTTAGCAAGGCCCTAAGCAACTTAATGAGACCCTGCTTAAAATAAAAAATATATAAAGAGGACTGGAGATTTGGCTCAGTAGTTAATCCTTAGTACACTCCCCTCAAATATATAAATAGATATTATCTCAAAGTTTCAGAGGGTCAGGAATCCAGGGTGGCTTAGCTGGGTGGTTCTGTTTCAGAGTCTCTCACAAAGTTGCAGTTGAGATACGATTGTGAAATGAGGTAGCTAGGAATGGGACCTAAGTCTGAACATGAAACTCATTTATGTTTCATAAATGCCTTGTATACATAGCCTTGGGATTGAACTGAAGGTAGCTTTACTGCTGAGCTACATGCCCAGCACATCCCCCCCCACCCATTTTTTAAAAACATCTTTAATTTTGAGACAGGGTCTTACTAAATGTTTCTTAAGGCCTCACTAAAATGCTAAAGCTGGCCTTGAACTTGCAATCCTCCTGCCTTAGCCTCCAGAGTTGCTAGGATTACAGGTGTGTGCCACCACACCCAGCCTGAAGATAATTTTATCTGAGGTTCTTAATATTTTTGCAGTTGGACCGCACCTTGTCTCGTCAAGTGGGAGTGAAGTTGCTTCAATGCCAGCGTCTGTGTTGTGATACCTTACTTGGAGTTTGTAAGTGTTGTGATTGAAGCAACAGGGTAAAGAGGACATCAGGTCTCTCTGTGTCATTTCTTGCAATTGTATAAGGATCTAAAAATTCTCTCAAAATAAAAAGTTGAAATTTAAAAAAAGATTTGGGCCAGAACCCTCATTGCAGCTTTACACATAATTGCCTTATAAAAACCACCCCCAAATCCTGAAGAATGGATAAATAAATCGAGGCATATTTGCACAATGGAACAGTTTAAACAATATGTGTGAATATACTGAGGGCAACATGAATAGATCTCACGAATGTAATGTTCAGAGAAGGAAGCCAGGCGCTAGAAATCATGCACTGAAGTGTCCAAAAAAAAAAAAAAATACACAACTGGCAAAAGTAGCTTATGCTATTGGAGAGCCGTTCCAGGGTGCAGTACTGACCAATAGAAGGGGCTTCTGGGCCAGGCATGGTGGTGAACATCTATAATCCCAGTGGCTTGGGAGGCTGAGGCAGGAGGATCGTGGGTTCAAAGCCAGCCTCAGCAACTTAGCAAGGCCCCAAGTAACTCAGCAAAAACCTATCTCTAAATAAAATGTAAAAAAAAAGCTGGGGATGTGGCTCAGCAAAAGCGAAGCACTAAGCAACTCAGTGAGACCCTATAAAATACACTTCTCTCTAAAATACAAAAAAGGGCTGGCAATGTGGCTCAGTGGTTAAGTGCCCCCTGGATTCAATCTCCGGTACTAAAAAAATAAACAAAAATTTAAGAAGTAGGGGCAGGGCTTCTGGGCTTGGTGATCTCTTACCTTGATCTGGGTGCTGGTTCCATAACCGAGTCCTATTTGAGGAATTTTACCAAGTACACAATTAACTATAATGTGCACATTCTGTGTGAGTGCTCAAAGAACATTTTAAAAATACAAAACATCTTAGTACCTAGTATCGAGCACTGTGCCAGACTTGTTCCTAGGCATTTGACATTCAGTGTGTCATTTAAGTTTTGGGTGAAGTTTCCATGATTATCCTCATTGCACAGAGAAGAAGATAGGTTAAGGGAAGTTTTCTAAGGTCACCCTGCTGCCCTGTGAGACACCTGGACAGCACCAGTGCTTTTTACCACCTCAGGATTCATAGATAAGGCCATGTCATTGGCAAAAATCCTTGAAATTGAGTGACTATCATTCACTCATCAGCAAATGATTATCCTGGTAACACCGAACACTGGCTCTTTGCCCGGGTGCAGGGGACCCCTGCAGAAAACACTTGTGAAACTCCAGTCCTCTGTCTTCCACTGAAAGCCAGGGCAAGTCTGTGGTAGGGAATGGACTGTTAATTGCTAAACACTGTAATGAAGCGGGAAGCCTCAGCTTAAACCACCCCCATTGTAGTTGACCGTGGAAGTGTGAAAGGACCATGATTAATGAACTTGCTAATAATCTTTTCCTGTTAATGACATTCTCTCTGTTTTGGTAGGAGCACATGCTGTGATTGCAAATCAGCGAGGAGGCTAACCAATGTAACCTTTTCTGTAACTGAATTTAGTTTCTGTCTGTCCTGGGGTCCCATTCTGCCTGATGGTGAAAAACTGTATTTTAATCAATTCTGGGTTTTTTTTTTTTCTCTCCCTGCTTGTCCCTTGAAGAATGTGCCTGGTGTGAGGGTGTTGGTGGTGGTTCAGGGAATATCTATTTCCTGATTTTCATCTGTCCATGCTGTACCCACTGGGGTGACACCCTCTTGATGTGACAGTACACACTGGCAGTCTGCCACACTGCTGTCTGGTCTCTCCAGGATATCTCCTCTCGTCTCCTGTCCCCTGTTCTCCTTGTCTTGGCCATTGTTTCCTCTTGTCACTTCCTTCAGCGCCTTCCTGAGGAACGAGGGATTTCTGGGTACCTGCTGTACAGGATGCCCCTGGTGCACCTTTTCTCTGGGCCCAGGAAGATGGCGGTGCTCAGCTGCTTCTTCAAGGTTTGCCCTCAGCCAATGGGAGACACTGCACCTGGGGAGGGGTTGGAATTCCTCTCCAGAGCAGCCCTCAGTGATTGAGGAGAGGGTTTGGAGCTTTAATTGTGCTTGCTTTAAGGTGGCACAATTCATGCTGCAGAGCTGTGGGATCAGGTTGCAGCTGCAGATTCCAGCAGGGACCGTGTCCTTGTCCTTGCTTGATTCCTGCCTTTGACTTTTCTTGTTTCCCTTACTTGGTGAGTAGTGGTAGTGGCTGGGCCAGCAATTCTCCTAGAGTTCACCCCAGATAAATGACATCCATAACAGTCCCTGTCTCATTCTCTGCTCCTAGGGACCTGCCCTAAGACACTGTCCCACCCCAGGAGGCAGGAGATGCTGGATGATCCTCACTGTGGAAGAGGTGCCCTCGGCCATTTCTCCCTTTGCACCTCTCCACAAGCCCACGTGTGTGCACCTGGGGCAGGAAGCAAGGTCTTCTCTGAAAGGATTTTCACCTTCCAACTTCTACCTGAAGGTCAGGTGCAGATTCCCTTGCCTCTCAAATGGTTTCTATTGGTTAGGATGTCTTGACTTGTAAGTAAGAAAATCAATCAAAAACTACTTGAAATCATTTTTGGAGCACTTAGCTAGAACCCCTGAGGTCAACCTAGATTAAATCTAAGCTCTGCACCCCCTACCCCCTGCTGGCCCCCTGATTTTTCTTTTTGCTTTACCCTCTTCTGGGTATCAGCATCCTCTTCTGTCTAAGCAGCTAGGCCCAGAAGGTTACATCAGCCCTTCTACAGCTCATGTCCAGTGGAAACACACAGAATGATTCTACAAGCTCTTCTGGCAGAGTGAAGAAAATCTGCCACAAGGACTTGAATCTTCAGAGCCCAGGTTTGGCCACATGCTCATCTCTGAACCAGGGTGGCCCAGCCCTTGGCCTAGGGCAGGTTCTGTTTCCCTTCCCAACATGCAGGCCACTTATGATAGGAGAATACCCGAACAGTGTAGGGCTCTCCTAGAAACAGGGAGGGGCAGTTTCATGCAGGGTGGACAGTCACAAGGTGGACGTTCTTCAGCGCCACACCTCACCTTGTTGTCCAGTGGGCTGGGGTGGAGAGCAGAACACAGGGCCTTTCCTGGGACTCCCTCTTGGTTCTATATCAGCAACGTCATGCTGCTTAGCCAAATGCTGCCAAGGTGTTTTCCAGAATGGCTGGGCATATTTCTACTATAACCGGTGGCCTAATTATTTGTCACCTTCACCACCACTTGGTATTACATGTCTTTCCAGTTTTTTTTTTTTTTTTGAGAGTCTTCCTACTCATCTGATCTGCCGAAGATTTGCCTGTGTTTTTCTGAATTCTGGTGAGATCACTCTTAAAAAATTTTTAATATACATATACATACATATTTAGTTATAGATGGACAGAATGCCTTTATTGTATTTATTTATTTTTATGTGTGCTGAGGATCAAACTCAGTGCCTCACATGTGTTAGGCAAGTGCTCTGCCACCGAGCTACAACCCCAGCCCCCAAGAGATCACTTATTTTTATCAGTTATTCATCAGCCAGTCTGCTTCTTGTCTCTTGAGTTACCTATTCATAATTTCCAAATTGTCTGTTAGATTTCCTGTGCCCATTTCCCTATATAGCCTAGATCAATTTTTTTCTATAAAAGGCTAGATATGAAATATTTCAGGCTTTGAGGGTCACACAGTCTCTATTGCAATGACTCGATTCTGCCGATACAGCACAAATGCAGCCCTAGACCTAAATGATGTATAAATGAATGGGCATTGGCTGTGTTCCAATAAAACTTTACAAAATTAGGCAGACAACCGGGTTTGGCCCTTAATCCAAATATTAATCCCTTGGCTTTAGACAATGCAAAAATCTCTTTCACATTTTTACCCAGCTGTTCTCTTTTTCTAGAATGTTCTTTTTGAATAAGATCCTTAATTTTGATGTTGTCAAATTCATTTAATTTTCATCAGTAGGTTTTTTTTTTTTTTTTTTTTTTGGTACCAGGGATTGAACCAGGGGCACTTTACCACTGAGTTATATACCCAGCTCTTTTCATTTTTTATTTGGAGACAGGGTCTCACCAGTTTGATTGATGATGGACTTGCTAATTTCCTGAAGCTGGCTTTGAACTTGCAATCCACTTGCCTCAGCCTCCCAAGCTGCTGGGATTACAGGTGTGAGCCACCATGCCCAGCTAGGTTATGTTTTTTGAATTATTTTAAGATATTCTTTTCACCTCAACTACGCAAAGATCACCCTCTCCTCTCTTTTCCTATTAACTCACTCTTTCTGTTGACTTTTGTACTGAGCGAGGTCTTAGATCTGTTAGGTGCTTGCCTTTATGTGTGATGGGAGATTCAACTTTCTTTGCCCTGTATCGAGCTATTTTCCTCACATCAGCTGCTGAACAAATCGTCCTTTCCCCACAGATTGGTAGCAGATGAAACTTTCAATTGGAAAAAAAAAGAAAGGATAAATTGGAAGGCTTGCCTTTGCAACCAGACGCTGGTCCTCCGGGCTTGCCTGCCCGCCCTGTCCAGCTCCTTGCCAACAAGCCCAGGGCCCTCTACTCTCAAAAACATCAACAGGCTGGCCCCATTTACACAGTCAGCTCCTTCTCATGCTCTTGGTCCCATCTCAATTATCCACTCCTGAAGATGACCAACCTGAACCCTTCTCATTACTGTGTTTCTTAACCCAACTGGAAATTTTATTTTTATTTGTTTCTCTGTTATCGTTCATCTCTCTATCAGAATGAGTGAATTTCACAGGGGTGGAGACAGACACCTGAACTGCATTACTGGTTGGTCCCTGCCTCTCAGTACTTGGCACATAGCAGGCCCACATTAAGGTGTTCCCAGAAACACAGAACAAAATGAGCAAGTTTAATTGATGTTTCAGAGGCAACGGGTCATCAGATCACCCTGGCATTGTCCACTGAATTCTCCTACCCTCTTTGACAATGTACAGATTTAGAATTAAGGTGCATGCACCCTCTAACCCCACCCCAGGCTCCACCCTTCTCATTGGATAAAGCAGCTCAACAGCTCGAGTATATTTATCACACCTGCATTTATTCATAGTTCGATCTGAGAGCACTTGTTAACTCCCTTAAAATATCTGATTGAATTTCATGTGGAAGCGAAAGCCACGGATTAAATATATGTTGTGTTAAGAAGCTTCCCGTTTTATCACAGTCTGTGCACTGCCAGAAAAGCATTCTGCATGTTAATTAAGATAGCTGGGGGATTTTTAAAAGACTTCTTTTTCTCCTTTTAACTTTATAATGCATTCAGGGGGAGGGAACTAAGGAAACTCACTGCAAAGCTGTAAAAATCGGTGTCAAGTCGGGTGGCTTGTGGGATTCCATGAGCTTCCGTGACAGGCGGGCACTGTCTCTGAAAGTCAGCAGCAGGCTGGGTCTTGAAGCGGCTGCACGGGAGGAGGCTTTGTTTGACCTCTGACTTCAGTAGGAATGGTGCCCTTTTGGCTAAGACTGAGATTTCATCCTGGGAACAGTTAAGTAAGAGGCAGGGGTGAGAAGTGATCGAATCCAAGAACTAAAGTGGACCCGATGAATGGGACTACGGAGAAAGTGGAAAAATCTGACCTTCCTCCTAATGAGCAATACTCAGGACATCTGTGAAATGAGCCCCAGGTCCTTGCTGGATTCAGTCTAGGGGTGCTGCTGGCACGTGGCAGGCACATGGTACTTGCTGCTGTGATGTGAGAGCCCGTGCCTACCTCTTGCTGGCAGGAACTCAGAGCACTGCCCAGCGATTTGGTCCCCCTATCCCCTCCCTGCCCCTCCACCCTAGTCTCAGCTCATCTCTCAAACACAGCTGGCCCCTTGGAGTGCAGAAAAGATGTGAGTGACTTGGAGAGGATTTCCAGCCTTTTGCACAAGCCCAGGAAGCTTTAGGTAAAACGCCCTGCCACAAGGAGTCCCAGCATACCGCTGCTGTTTGTCTAGGACTCCCTGACCCATAGCGTAGGAGCTATGAATGATCAAAATAGTGTTGCAGCTGGGGTGACACCGAGAGCCGCGAGCAGATGTCTGCCTGAAATCAGTGCAGTTTCTCCTCCTCCCTTGACATCCTGCCCTGGATTCCTGCTCACTGCAGTGCCTTTCCCGTCTATGACCAGCAGGGGGAGGACCCTCCCTCTCGCCTCCATTTCCACAATCCTGGCAGGGCACACTCCTTCCCCAGACCGATCAGGCCACCTCCCAGTCTCCACGTCCCAGTCTCTGAGACTCTGACCCTTGTTCCTTTCTCATATTGATAGAAACTTGCAGACCTGCCTGGGGCAGCTATGGCTGAGAGCAGGGCAGGATCTCCAAGGCTGGGGAACAGATGTCCTGGTGTCCTTGGAAGTGGGTTATCTGGTCTCTCTCCTTACTGGCTGCATCCAAGCATGACAGGCGCTGAAAGACACCCAGGTTGGTCTCGTCTCTCAGAGATCCATGGACATCCCCATAAGGCACATCAGTTCCTTGAAAATGTACCTGCTCTGAGGAGGTAGCATGCCCATTGGGGTGACACGTTCCATAGAGGTAATATGGCCCACCCAGGTGACATGGCCCCCAAGAGGTGACATGGCAGTTGAGACTTAGCCCTACCCAGTTGTTTCACATGTGGGAGCTGTGCCCTGGCACAGCGGGCCCTGAGGTGACCACCTCACCAACCTGTTCTAAGATCTTACAGCTCAGAGCCAGTCAGGGCTGGACCAGCCCAGCTTTGGTGCCAGCTCTGGTGCCACCCCTGGCACCTGCCCTCCTGCCCATAGGAAACTATTGCTACTTCAAGTCCAGTAGACAGAGCTAGAGACAAGCATCAGTGGCAAAAAAAAAAGAGTCATTTATGATTTATGATTAATGAACTAGTTTAATCCTGGGTGTCTCTCGTCCCTCCCATTTGGTAATTGGTTCCACTTCTTTAATGGCTCCAATTCTTTATCAGCCTGTGACAGAGGGGAGGTGAGTCATCACACCAGGGATTGGAAGGGTGACCTACATATCAGGCCTGGGAAGACAGGAGCTGAGAGATGGGGCTCCACCTTCCACAGCCTCCCTGTTGGGGGCAGCTCCTGTCTTTTCATAGAGCGGTGGGAAGAGACCCAGCTTGGGTGGCCCTTGAGCGCAGGTGGGTGTGGCTGGGGCGTCTGAAGCTGTGCGTGCATGGTTAAATCCTCTGCTTCTGCTTAGGTTGGATGAAGATGGAGAAGATTGGGGTCTAGTCCCACACAGAGGCCACACTTAAGCCACAATGACAGGGAGACAAGACTTTGGGGTCTGGCTGCCTGGGCTCAGAACCTGGTGGCCAAGTTCTGTCTTAGTGACTCTGGCTCATCCCTTTGCCCCTGGAGCCAGGAGGACATGCTCCCAGAAGTGAGGCTGTCACCTGTGTCATTCTTGAACCTGTTATTTCTTCTCTTATTGTTTCACACACAAGGATGCTGATACTTGGGAAGGAAGGCCTGGCATGGGGACCCCAGGTGGACCCTTGAAGGCAGGCTCTGCTTTGCCTCCTCCAGGTCATCTTGCTCTGCATCAGCCCCCCCCCTCAGGGTGCCCTTCCTACAGGGAATAGTGCAGCTGCCACTGACAACACAGAGAGGAACTAAAGCGGGGTGGGTGGGTAGGTGGGTGGTAGGACACCCAGGTGACATATTTTCATAGTTAGCATTCATGACATAGTTGGCAATGCCTGCTGGTGTTCATCATGTGACGCGGTGGTTACCGTACCCACTTTACAGGCAGATAAACTTGGGACAGGGAAGCTAAACGATTGCCTAAGCAGTGCAGCTGGTGCAGGGTGGCATCTGCCTTCTTCCAGCCTCTTCCCTGAATGCTGTCACATTGCCTCTTGCCAGTCCCAGTTCTGACAGGTGTGGGCGTGAGAGGCTGCCAGCTCTGTGGTGATGGTTGTCCTCTCCTGACACTCGGTAGTCTGCAGATCATTGCCAAGTACCTCAGTCTCTTAGACTCTCACGACATTCCTGAGAGGTAGGTATGAATGAGGATTAGGTATGAATGTGGATGGAGAGAGAAAGGACTTGGTATCAAAGAATAATACACAGAGAAGGGTGCATATTACAAATGCACAGCTCTCTGGATATTCAAAAGAAAATTATTATTTTAATCTCATTTTTCTAAAAGAAAACTAGGACCTAGCACTATTCCTGCTTACATCTCTTAATGTCTGCATTTTGAGATGGACATTTATATATTTAAAGTTTTGATTTCTTTTTTTTTTTTGAGAGCAATACAAATTTAATGGAGAACAGTGACACTTTTATTGTATTAGTTCATTTCCAGGAGTGGCTATAGGAGAGGGACATCATGTGACTTAAGTCACCCACTCTTGTGGTATTAAAACCCTTTATTTGGGGAATTGCGTTGGGCTGGAGTTTTCTTAAGTAGAATTTGTTTAAAAAGCTTGCAGGATAAACTTCATGGCAGCAGTCTAAAGTTTGTAGGTTCAGAAATACTTGGCGAAGGAACAGTGTACTCATCTCATTTATTTTTGTAACATTTAATTTAGCAATCGTTATTTACCTCCACACTTTGTGGAATATTTTGGAGCATCAACAAAGCCTCAAGAGCGGCCTAATTCTCTGCTTGCAAGTCTGGGTTTTTTTAGCTGTGAAAAGGCTTTTTAAATTCCACATTTCAGAAAGAGGAAAAACGTGTCCATCAGTTAAGTGAAGGGATTGCAGAGGGTCCCTGAGTGTGGTCCTGGCAGGGACAGAGGCCCCGCCCCTTAGGATGCTCTACTTCCTCTTTTAGGGGACAGAGACCCTGGGAGGGGATCTTTCTCCTGAGCCTTGGGAAGCCTGGGTGCATTCCTGCATCTCTGGATATTTTCAGGGGGCCCCTAAGTGAAAGCTGGGGAGTGGGGTGCATCTACCAGTTCCACGAGAGCACAAGTGAGGACAAATAGAAATCATTCCACCTGAGTCATCTTCCCTTTCAAAGAGGTGTCTGAAGACTTTCCTGATAGGCTTTGGAGAAGGGGGAGGAAAAAAAAAAAAAAGCAATCAATTAACCAATATCCACTGACTGAGACAAAAATATGTCTCCGTCTGGGATGACTGGGGCAGCAGAGCCCACCGAAGGAGACCTAGCTAAATCCTAAGGTCTGGGAGAACTGGACCAGGCAGGACCCACAGTCCTGCTTGTAGTCAGACCCAGAGCCCAGACAGTCACTGGCCAAACGGCAGCAGGGGGGGGGAGCTGCTCTCTGCCCCAGTCAGCCTGACACTGCCAGCAAAAACTGCAAGTCATCCTGCCGCAGCTGCCAGCCTGCGGGGACCAGGCCCTGGCGGCTGGAGGGGGTATGAGGAGGAGGGGAGTCTCTTACAGCTTTTTCATTTTAGGCTAGAACCTTCCAGCAAGATTTCAGAGCAGTCTGATCTCCCCGTGCTGGTCTTTCCCTCCTGCATTCCACTCTCCAAAGGCCGTGTCCATCCCACAGGGGCTCCCCCCAGCCCAGGTGTTCTGTCTTGTGGCCTCAGAGCTGGAGATTGTCCTTCCCTCCCCGATTCTGGATTCTGGAGCACCCAGAGAGCCCACTTCCTGAAGTCACGGGCTATGGTGACACTTGAGTCCCTGTGTGGTCACTGAGGGGTATGTCATCTAGAGTGGCCACAGTCCCCAATTTTCCCATATACACCTGGCCATCTCAGGCCACTGACTTAGTGAGCGCAGAGGTAGACAGCAGGGTGGACAGTATTCTGCCCCCTGGACCAGCTCCCCAGGGGACTGAGGGCTCCTCCACCTCCACAGCAGGCCAGCCTGATGCTCCTCTTGGCCCTTCCTGTCCTGTATTGAAATGATTCATTGATTCAACAGGGATTGTGGCCATTTATGGACATGGGTTTAAATCTCCTTCCTTGGTCCTGGGGTCAGAGGATCTCATTGCCTTTGGAAATAAATTTTGAGGTATTCTCTAACTCTATTACCCAAGAAAGGCTGAAAGAATCCAGGGCTTTTATACCATTTTGAAGATCAAGAAACAGTTTCAGAGTGGCTCACCAACGTGATACCATTAAACTGCACTAAAGGAGAGACCTTAGTGCCCGGATGCAAGGACCTTCCTTTGGGGCAGGGACTCTGGTGCGAGACATGGCGGGAGAAGGTGCCTAGGTTGCTGATCCCTGGGCAAAGTCACACGCATCCTCAGAGTGCTCCTCTGAGAGGGTCCCCAGGGAGGTCACTGCGTGGTAACCTAGGGCCAGCAGTCCAGCAGGTGAGCCTGTGTCCTGCTCTCCACATTTAGAGTTTCTCACTCCTGAGATGGGGCTCTGCTGGAGAGCCGAGTCCATGACACTCACCATCGTTTCTGGTCTAGTGCCATAATTCAGGAGCCACTCCCTGGGTGGGGGTGGGGCTGGGGGCTGGGAAGTGGGCCAGGAAAGGTGAGTCAGTGGAGAAGGGTGAAGGACTGTTGGGGAAAAAAAAAAAAAAAAGTCTTTCATTCCCTGACCTCCTTCCAGTATATTCAGAAACCTGTCCCCAGTGCTCTGGGGCCGACCTTCAAGGCCAACCCTCTAGCTCTGGGTATGTGTTGGGGTTCTCTTGGTGGTCATGGGTTTATAGCCAGAGTTATTCACCTTGGGAAGGGTGTTAGAGAGGGGCTTCTGAGGTCTTTGGCCTTGAAGCACAAGTTTGCAAGCCCAGGAAGAGGTAGGATTTTGAGTGTCTGGGTGGATGAATACGCCTGCCCTTAGTAGAAGTGAGAGGTTGAGCCGTCTCCAAATGAACTTGACAGTTGCACCTGGTAGGGTAGAATCCCTGCAGTGGCTAGTGCTGGTTGACCTGCTATCCTAATAGCAGGAAAGTCTATGGATTAGGAAAATTTGTCAAAAGGTTTTCAGCCCTACCAGAGTTATTTTTTAGCTGTGGGATTCAAGCAGCTCTTTGTAAAATAGGGATAATGGAATGCGGATATAGCCTGGGGGCAGAGTGCTTGCCTAGTGAGTGTGAAGTCCTGCATTAGATTTCCAATATCGGCAAAAAAACAGTAAAATAAAATAGGAGCAATAAATCTTTTTTTTTTTTTTTTTTTTTTTTTTTTAAAGAGAGAGTGAGAGAGGAGAGAGAGAGAGAGAGAGAGAGAGAGAGAGAGAGAGAGAGAGAGAGAATTTTTAATATTTATTTTCTAGTTCTCGGCGGACACAACATCTTTGTTGGTATGTGGTGCTGAGGATCGAACCCGGGCCGCACGCATGCGAGGCAAGCGCGCTACCGCTTGAGCCACATCCCCAGCCCCAGGAGCAATAAATCTTGCCTTCTTTGCTGGAGGTCCCATTACATGGTAACCTCAAGTAAGATGATATTTACATTGTGGAAGTGTTTTGCAAGCTGTCAAGGGCTGTGCAAGGTACACAAAGCCCAAGTCTATCACAGTCATTGGTAGCTCAACTGGGTAGGTGGGAAGGCAGCATTCTCTTGGAACTCATGGAGGAAAATCATGAGTTTTATATTAAAACAAATTCACACGTATGATTGTATAGAATACAAAAGTTCATGAAAAAAAACTTTTGATGTTGTTGTTATTTATTTTTTTTAAGGCAGGGTCTTACTAAGTTGCTGAGGCTGGCCTTGAACTTGTGATCCTCCTGCCCCAGCCTCCTGAGTAGCTGAGATTACTGATGTGTGCTACTGTATCTGGCCAGGTTCGTGAATTTTAATGTTAAAACAAGAGCAAAGAAACTCTTGTCTTTGTGAAGATGTGGGACATGGAAGCTGCCAGGGATGCTCCCTTTAAGGACCCAGGGGATTTTAACATCACTCTCTGCTTCTCAGACGCTGTGCTGGGCTCTGCAGAAGGGGAAGCAATCTTGAGGAAAGAGGCCAGACCCTGGGGCTCACAAAGGACATCTTCCATCCCAGGCTATCAGGAAGCACAAAGGAACAAGAGGAAAGAGAGCTCTCATGTCTGGCTGGAGCCATGGAGGTGATCAGGGGAGACTACAGGGGGGGGGGAGAAGAAGGAGGAGGAAGTGGGATTGCAGGAGCCCAGACACACAAATTCAGGACAACCCATGTTCAGTAACAGGCAGTAGACTCAGACCTAGACCCAGGGTTTGTGGAGGGAGGAGATGGACCAACCACGTGACTGGGACCTCTGGGGAGGAATTTGGGATGAATGCCACAAGTCTGCAAATCATTTGAGCAGTGAGATGCATTGGTCATGGGGTTGCTTTACGATGATTCATTTCATGTCGGCGACAGATGCCCAGTTGCCTGTAGGATTGTTTATACAAGGAGTCCTTCCAGAAGAGACAGGATCACTCCTGAGATATCTATACTTTTAGTTCAAATGGCAGCCAACGTTGACAACATTCTGTTTTTCCTCTTTGCTCCTCAGATGAACAACTACAGCCCAAAGAAGCCAAGGGCCTTGCCCCCTGTTGCCCCGTGAATTAGAACTGCTGTTGAACAGCAGGAGTCACAGGCTATGGGGGCAGAAAGGTCCCAGCAGGTCCTCCAGAAAGCCGAGAGCTACGAGAGCTACGTAGGTCCTGCAATAGTGCCAAGGGATTTCATGCTTATCTTTATGCCTGAACTCTTCACAGGAGCCCTGGCCCACAGATTCCCAGCGGATCAGATGCAATGATAATAACCCCTGTCCCTACAGCTTGTGGAGTGACTTGCCCCCTCAGCTCCTCTGACCAGTGAGACTTCACCTTGGATTTCAGGTCTTGTTCAAGAATCACATTCTCCCCACCCCTGGGCACTTGCCTGGCATTTCCTCTCAGCATGGAGCTGCAGGCAGTATCTGCAGATGGCAAGAAACCAGCAGAGGGAGAAGGGGCTGCTAAGGAGAGGAATCATGAAAGGCTCCTGGGGATATTCCCAGAGCAGTCACCAAATCCCCAGCAGAGAGCCTGACAGTTGGTGGGGACAAAGAGATGTTTCTGGGATCCTCCCCAGTGCTGTGCAGCCCAAGCCTAGACCAACAGAAGTGCTTGGTGTGGATGGGCGGGATGGTGCTTGTAATCCCAGCAGCTTGGGAGGCTGAGGCAGGAGGATCATGAGTTCACAGCCAGCCTCAGCAATTTAGCGAGGCCCTAAGCAACTCCGTGAGACCCTGTCTCTGAATAAAATATAAAATAGGGCTGGGACCAGACAAATGAAAAATTATACTCCATTTATGTATTATGTGTCAAAATGCATTCCACTGTCATTATAACTAATTAGAATATATATATATATATATGATATCTATATATTTGGGCAACTCACTAGGTAGGTGGTGGTATCACCCCCTGTAACAGGTACAATTGGCACATGCCAGTCAGAGACATGGGGTAACTAATGTTGATGGGGCAGAGGTGGGCATTAGTAGTAGCCCAGAAACCACCAGAGACCAGGAACTGGGGGTTGGGTGGTTGGTAAGAGTCTAGCCTTAAGAGCATATATATAGGGGCTGGAGTTGTAGCTCAGAGGTAGAGAGCTTGCCTGGCACGCATGAGGCACTGGGTTCAACCCTCAGCACCACACAAAGTAAAATAAAGACATTGTGTTCACCTATAACTAAAAAATAAAATAAAAGCATATATATAGGGGGCTGGGGATGTGGCTCAGTGGTTAAGCGCCCCTTGTTCAATCCCCTGTACCCCTCCCCGAAAAAGTGCTTGATATTTAGAACAAACAACTATATATGCAAATCACTTGGTAATCACATGCAGATTCTGCAGGATGAAGTGGGGTCAGGGATCCCAGGCAACGGCTGTGATCCACAGATGGGTGTGCGCAGCACAGGGTTCTATAGTAACTACTCTTCAAACTTTCCTAAAGGAACAATGTTGGCCTGATCTACCTTGCACACCTGCTTCTTGAAGCAGCTCCTTTATAGACTTGTCTATTAAAAACCATCTCCACGAATCCTTCACGTATTTACTGAGCATCTACTATATGTATCTATATATACTATATATATCCCTACACCTAGGGATCCAGAGATGTCACAAGTGACCTCTTCTTGTGGGATTTTGCAATGGAGGGCATTTGGTGAGGGTGGGTGGGACATGAGCCAGGCGAATAGGAAATCCAGCAGAGAGGGAGCAAGGTGATGTTGGGGCACCACAGGAGCCCAGGCGAGGACACTCCTCAGGTTGGGGCTAAGATGAGATGGGAAAATCAGGAGGGTCTTCGGAGGAGTAGGGAGCACTAAGTTCAGTCTTGGAGGGAGGGAATATATTGGTCAGATGGGGATCTTCCGCAGACCCTTTCTTGCCCCGTTTTCACAGAGGAGCTAAACGAAGGCTTACGCTAGCAAAGCAGGAGACACAAGATACAGGAGGTGATATTGGCAAGGTTTGGGACTAATGGGGCATGTGGCCTGGGGCACCAAGGCAGTCTTCCCTTGACATAATTGAGTTTTCTCTGTGGATAGAAATGACCCTGGGCCGTTCAGGCTGGCTCTCACGACGTCTCTGTTGGGTAGAAACTGATCCCTGGTGCTTATGAAAAAGGAAGGGATTAGAATTTGGCATATGCTGCCTCCCTGCCTGGTCCATGGCTCCTGATGGAGCAGGCCACAATTCTGCAAATAAGATTAAAAGGAAGCAGCAGACAACTTTCTTGTCCTAAATCTTCAGTGCTCTGCCTTGGCTGACCTTCTTTAGCCATCCATCCTACTTCCTGGCAGCTAGATGTGGCCCTGTGACTATGGCCTGGCCAGTATAAAATGAAGAGAAGCGTTTTACACCCTGCTTGGGTCATGCCACTTAATGGGAAGGTGTTTGCCCTCCTCTTTCCCTTCCTGCCCTTCCTGCTGGTGGGACAGCTGTGTGTGTGGGAAGCCACCTCTGATCATGCGGAATGGCAGAGCAGGGAGATGGAATGAGCCCAGGCTTTGAAGACTCTGCGGAACAGGGTCACATATAGCTGGACTTTCATATGAGCAGGTGATACTCCTTTAGTCCAACTGAGCCCCTATTATTTTGGATCTCTGTTCTATGCACCTTCACCGGTATCCCAACAAAGATGAGGGTAATATAATAAGTTATTATCAAAGATGAACGTCGCAGTGTGAACTATGTCATCCCTCACTCACTTGACAACTTTTTTTTTTTTTTTTTTTTACTGACTCCCTTATGCCAGGCAACAAGCCAGGTGTGGGAGCTAAAATTATCAGACAGACATGGTCCTTTTTCACAGAATTTAGTCTTGGCGTAGGAAGGATATAAGCAATCAGGCGTGATCATGTATGTGTTCAAGAAAGATCTGACCCACGGTGGACATGCAGAATGAGTAAGAAATAACCCTTGTTTTTTAAGTCACTGAGCCTTAAGTTGCTTACTGGAGCATAATTTAGCCTACCCTAGGATGGAGGTCTTTAGAGAAATTTTTATAAAAGATGGTGGCCAGAATAGAGGAGGCAAAGGAGAAGATGGGGTGAGGTGGAGAAAGAAGAGATAATTTAAGAAATAGAGTCAATAGGACTTGAGAAAAGTGGAGTAGAAATGAGGAAGAGAGAAGTTGAAGATATTTGGGCTGCTTAATGGGTGCGTGGTGCTACCATCCCCTGAAATAGGTACAACTGGCACATGCCGGTCAGAGACATGGGGTGACTAAATGTTGATGAGGCCAGGAGAGGGCATGAGGGAGACAGCAACCCAGAAACCACCAGAGACCGATAACCTTGGGTGGGGAGCTGGTAAGAAAACTGGTACGAGCTCTGCTAGAAGAGTTAAAATCTTCAGGAGACACCTGTTCTAGGCTGTCTTAGGTACACTATTGACCCCGATGCCACTATTGACCCTGGTTGTGACGAATTTCAGATCTGGCCATATTACTCCTTTGCTCAGATCCCTTCACTGGCTCCCCAGGAGTCTCAGGACACATCCAAAAACTCTTTGACATAACTTGCAAGGTCCTGTGCACCTGCCCACCTCTCTGGCAGCTCCCGTGCTTCTTTTCTGGGGTTACCCCTAAAGTATCCTCCACACATCTCCCAGGAGCTGCCCTGATCCTCTACCTAGCCCCTGTCCACTAGGGTTAGCAACCTCTACAGGGAGTCTCCCAGCCCTTCCCACACCCAGCGCAGGCATCTGTTGCTACCTTTCTCCCCTACCTCCAACAGAGGGGGCTTTTGCACTGATGAACTTGGTGACAGCCTGTGCCCACCCCAGCACTGACTGAATGAATGAGTAAATGAGTGAATAAAAAATATATTGAGTGAATGGCTGTGAGGCTACAGAGACCTGAAAACAGGGGAGCAGGACATGTTTACTGGGAACCGTGATGTGCCAGGTATTATATTGGGATTCTGATGAGACAGAGCAAGGAACACCTTGCTGTGATCAACTTCCCTTCCTTGGACCCTCCCAACCATGCCCCAAGTGACTTGTCCTTGTCTCCCCACCCTCTAGGACCCTTCTGTTTTCCATCTGGGTTGAGTTTTCTCTAAACATCCTTATAAGAAGGGTAGGAGTTGCAGGGTGGCCCAGAGACACCCACAGGACCATGAGGCTGCCAGGACCCTGGACAGAGGCCCTTCTCTCTTCTGGTCCTTAGTTCTTAGGTTTCAAATACCTCAGTGGGCTTTATGATGTGACACTCTGGGGGCTGAACTAGTTTGTTCTGCTCTTAGAAGAAAAGCAGCGCCCCTGCCTGGGGACACGTCCCCTTCCCAGATATATTTCATGGACAATGACCTCATCCTCTGGAAGGCTAGCTCCTGTCAGGGACAGCCTTGGTTCCCACTCCGCTTGACCAGTTCCTAACTGGGCCTTGGAGAGTGTGGTGGCCCTGCCCAGTTCTTGGGGACAGTGCTGACTTAGAACCAGTGGTGACAGAAGGAGATTTCCATGTGAGGAGGGGGCACCTGGCGCCTCCAGGGATGAGGGAAGAGTCAGCTCCCCACAGTCTGGTGGTGACAATCTAACAGGGGACCTTGTAGCAGGTGCCCCATCTGGAGCCCTCTGGCTGCCTGCGGGGAGTATCCCCAGAATTCACTCAGAGGGGCCAGAAAGGAAGATGGCCAGAAGGGGAGAGTGAGGGCATGGACCCTTGGCTTGGAGGCCTGTGGTGGCCTCTGTCCCTGGCCCATCTCCATCAGTGGGATAAGTCTCTACCCATAAGCTGTTGAGCCAGAGAAGCTTTGGTTATATTAAGTGGGGACAATGACAATGTCAGGAGAGAGGAGCCAGGTGCAAAGGGGTGGCTCTCTTCTTTCTCCTGCACCCAGACCCATCATCTGTTGGATATGGAGGAAGGAGCCGAGTTGAGGAGTCGGGGGAGAGGGCTGCAGGGAGGACTACAGGTGGAGCTACCTGGTCACTGCATCTCCCCTTTCCTTCCCTAGGCTGTAGCCCTCTTTTCTTGAGCCCCTGGGTAGTAAGATGCTCCCAAATACCCGCTGCATTTTAGGCTCCCAATGCTGCCTCTTTCGACGTCTTCTCTGGGTTGCAGCTAGAAGATGGTGGCTGAGAACTGGGGCTCTCCCATGCTGGGCAGGATACAAGACCCTCTAGGCCGAGTCTGGGCCCTCCTCATAACCTCCCTTACCTTTATCTCTCTCCAGATTCCCAGGCTGCAAGCAAGAACATTCATGGTGAATTGATGGATGAATTCAATCAATCATCCATCAAGACTCAAGCTCCAGTCTATCCATTAATTGACTCCTCCAATACTATGAAGTGCCTGGTGTATTCCTGGCACCCTCTCAATGCTGGGTAGAGCCATGAACAAAGCAGGCACAGTGTCAGCTCTCATGGAGTGAGAGGTGGAACTCGTGCTTAGCAGATGTTCACATGCATGATGTAAATACATGATGATAAATCCAGAAACACACCATGAAGGAAGAGGAGGGCGTGCTTCAACAGTGGATACTGGATGGCGAGTCTCATCTTGGAGGGATGAGGACAAAGGAGACCCGAGAATGGGACATTTGTGCTGAGATCTAGAAGGAGGAGGCATTAGCCAAGGAAGGGTGGAACTTCTGGGGAAGAGGGCTTGAGCTCCTTGGTCTTCTCTGAGATGGGAGGTGGGGAGGTGGGAGCTCTGAGTCCATTGTTATGCGCAGGCTGATTTTTGGTCCCAGTTCTGAAGCCCAGTGGGGTACCCTGGAGGCCCAGGGAAGGGGAGTGGCCATGGCCCTGAGCATGTTTGTTTGGACTGGACTCATAACAAGACAGGAGGTATCTTCCAGATACCTTCCTTCAGTATTTATTTGTTTTTATGGGGTATTAGGGATTGAGCTCAGGGGCTCAGAGGCACCTGACCACTGACCCACATCCCCAGCTCTATTGCTATTGGTATTTTATTTAGAGACAGGGTCTTACTGAGTTGCTTAGTGCCTCAATTTTGCTGAGGCTGGTTTTGAACCCTCCTGCCTCAGCCTCCCGAGCTGTTGGGATTACAGGTGTGCGCCATCACACCTTGCTTCCCTTCAGTATTTCAATAAATAGGAATATCTGAGCTTGTGGCCCATGTGGGGTCCCTTGGGCCAGGTCATGCTGAGCTGTGAGACTGTGCAAAGACACACCTCCAGGACCTTTGACCCTGTCCAGGAGAGCGGATGGTTGCCAGCACACAAAAGTAAATGAATGGAGTGGTGACATTTCCCAAGCATTCTCTGTGTCCCAAACGTGGTGCCAATTGCTGGAGGTGAATAGTTCCAGCTATGCCCCACTGACACACACACCTCCTGTGTTCCAGGCCTGTGTGTAACCCACTCCCTCGTGTGCTCTGAATTTAGCACATTACACGCTTTAGCAAATGGGATGTCAGCAAAAGTGATGTGAGCAGAGACTTCACAGGTACCGCAGGCCGAGCCTTGTCTGCTTGGAACTAGCAGCCTCGTAAAGGGTTCTGACCAAGGTGTCCAGTGACAGCTTGCCAAATGTGACATGTGAGTGAGGCCATTTGGACCACCCAAGCCTGGCTGAGCCTCAGAGGACTAAATCTCCATGAGCTTCATGGGCAAGACCAGCAAAAGAACCATCAGCTGAAAACCAGCCCAAATTGTGCAACTGGAGAAAAAAAAAAAAAAACAATTGTTTTAAGTGGTTGTTTTTCAGGTGGTTCGTTGTGCCACAGTAGTTGACTGACAAGGCTCCTGATAAACATCCATTACCTCATTTAATGGGCCCAGCAGGCCTGGGAAGAGATATTTTTTCTGGGAAGAATTGTTCTACCATTTACATGGGAACTGATCCTGAGAATGGGAGGTCACTGAACAAGGTAGTGGCAACCCAGCTGGATCTGTCTCCATGACCTATATACTAGTTCCATTCATCACCCCCCAAATGAGATGACAGTGTTAGTCACTAATATTTGGAAATGAGGGGGCAATTCCATTTATCTTCCATTGCTTATGTGAACCGTGGTGTTAGCTGAAGTCACCCAGCTGGGTCCCATCCTGCGGGTCACTGCTTGAGACCTGGTTCCAAGGGGAGTCCTTGATTTCGATGCTCTCTGTTCTGTCTTGGTGACCCTCGTTTTCATCTGTCACTGAGCACAGCTCCTGCTTGCTTCTGTCCCCAAAGCCACCACAAGCCCCAGGAGGTTGCTTCTCACAGGATCTTCACTAACGATCTCTGGACTGTGAAGCCTGGCTGAAGTCTGCTCATGACAACTTGGAGTATCAGGTTTCTTGCCCTTAACCAGCAGTTTCTCACCAGCTGTGTCTTCTCCCCTCCCTGTCCAGCTCCTCCAGCTCCTCTCTCAAGGTCACCCTCTCCTGACTCCTCTGCACAGCACCACCCAACAGACACCCAGCCCACCCAGGAGTCTTTTGTGTCAGAGGATTCCCTGCTGAGAAGACACTTGTGGTTTTAAGCAGCACAATCTCTCTCCACCCCACCACACACACATGCAGGCTCAGAGCTCAGAGAAGGGACTTCAGAGAACAACTCTCCCGATCTGTCACTTCACCACTGAAGCCCAGATCCCAGAGAGATGGGGCGATTTCCCTAGTCTTCCAGCTTTGATGGGAGCTAGGATTAAAAGGCAGAGTCCCCCATCCCCCACCAACTGTGCAAGCAGAGATGGTGTGAATGTCCCAGGGTATATGGGGCACTAAGACAAAGTAACCCGGGGCTCTCTGTCACCAGCTTGGCGTGGACCTCGAGGCGGGCCACGCAAACATGCTGACCTATGCCATTCTCCTCCCGGCCCCTCTCCCAGCCTGGCCTCCTCAGTAATGCACACGTGCCCAGCCCATAAATATCTTATTTTGTGTTCCTGCCAGCCCCTGCTAATAGGGCTAATGCTTCCTGAGGAGCAGCCCAAAGCTGCATTAGTCGCAGATGCTTGATTGATTTAAAACAAAGAGCCTGACCACCAAACTCTCTCTATGGTTTCTCTTCCGGCCACTTTGCTTGCAGGGTTATCTCTGAAATGCAATTAAGGGGTTTAAAAGTACATTTTCAGGAAGATGCAGAATTGATGAGGGGAGCTGGCCCCTCTGGGTGCCTCCAGATGATTTCAGTTCCAGAGAAGGGAGCTGGACCTGCCCAGAGCTGTGTCCACACCCAACAAAGTTTTGGGTCCCCAAGGCAAAATCTGCCCCAGGAGCCCCTTGAGGGTTGATGGGGGCGGAGACTGCCTGTCAATGGACCTGTTCACCTTCCTTGGTCCTGTGCTTTTGAAGGCCCAACGCCCTTGGTGTGGCCTCTGGGTGGGTGGGGGGGAGCTGGGGCTGCAGCGTGTTTGCCACTTCCTACCTCAGCAGAGTCCTGGACTGAGCCTGGTCAGCTTCGTGCTCCTGCTCTCTAGGGCAGCCCAAGAGTCGTGCTGAGGCGTCCACCTTGGATAGGGCCCTTTCCCCAGAAGCCCTGGTGATATCATCATATATATAACAGCTGTTTTCCTGAACTCCCTGCTGGGCCACCATGCTGGGCTCAGCGCCATATTTCTCTGGCTCCCATGGCTGGGCATCCATCAGCTATGGAAGGGCAGCCCCAAACTGGCAGAGTGAGCCATGCCTATGGAAGTAAGGACGAGACAGCTGAAGGGGGCAGCTCGGTTGGCTTCTACAAATGTTTTGTAAGCCTCATCTGGGTATTGGGTACTGGGTGAGGGGCCAGGGAGGTGACAAGGTGGGCTAGTGTGTCATAGTTGGGCAGGAAAGATGGGCAGCATGTGGGAGAGGGGAGACGTGCTGGGGCCGAGATGGAGAACTGAGGGTATATAGAGCCGCCTCAGCTCACAGGGAGAAAGGTGGAGGGAAAAGTTATAATTACTAGCATTTCTTTTAAGGAAAGGTTTGTACAGTTGAGAGGAACCATACGGGATTGTGAGTGTGGGGACTGGAGAACCCCAGAGGTTGTACAGATAATGACAGAGCATTGCTGAAGGTCATCTGCAGGGCCAGGTGGAATGTTGGGCAGGGAACGAGTGCTGACTGTCCCCTCTGTCCATCGCTGCCCCTGGCTCTATGACAAACAAGAAGTTTGAAAATGTCAGATTTTAAGGGACTCCTCGTGTTTAACCCAGGTGGGCTGCAATCTCACTCCAATCCTGTTCTGGCAGCATGAGATGGGGTAAGATCTCCTGGTGCTGAGGGGCCCTGCAAAAGTTCAGCCTGGGCACAGTGTTCCAGCGGGCCCCTGGAGGATGGACCAGATGTTGATAGTTGGAAGTGAAGAGAAAGAATCTTTAAGTCAAAGGCACAAAGGCAGATGTGATCATTTGTGGGGTGCGTGTGGGTAACCATTATATTTTGTCTGCTGAGGCATCACAGGAAATGAATCAGGAGAGTAGGTTGCTGATGGGTGGCGATGGATTTCCACAGCTTGCTAAGGAGTTTAGGATCTTGCTGGGTAGTGGTGAACTCCAGGGCCAGGGGAGGGGCAGTCAGTGTAGGCCTCTGGAAGTTTAACCTAATTGGTAACGGGGACAAACATTAATGCTTTTGTGACAGTGGCTTCTTTGTGTTCTTGAAAGGACAAAAAAAGTCGGTCTCTATAGAACATGTAGCTCTGGAGACACAATGGACAGATCCATTGGCCACCAGGCCTGGTGCTCACTTGCTCCAAACACAGCCTCTACTCTCTATTCTTCTCTGGAAACTTCTAGATGATTACTGCCTTCCCTGATAACAAACAGTACTTCCTTGTAGTGCTCATGGATCCCTCCACTATCATCTGCAGACCTTCTGGACCCTACCCTCATTCATCCAAGGTTTTAGCACCCTGGATGACACTCTCCCTCCTGCCTGAAGTATCATTCTTGGTCATGGTGGGGATATCCACCTCCCCAAGGATGACCTCAGCTCCCAGGCCTCTCAGCCTCCCAACCTCCCCGTCAGCAAGGATCTTCTTCACTTCTCTCCATCACCTCCCGGCTACACCCAAGACCTTGTCCTCACCACACCCCCATCCCTGCCAAAGTCGCCAAATCAAACCCTCCCGTGTATCTTAACCCAGGGCTCGACAACAACCCGAGGACCCCTATTTTTGTAAGTCACATTTTATTGGCAAACGTCCCTGCCCCTCTGTGACCTGCCTTTGGCTGCTTTCTTACTATGACAACAGATCTAGTCGTTGTGACCGTCTGTGTGGCCCTCAAACGTTTGCTACCCAGCCCTTTACAGAAAAGCTTTTCCAACTCTGCCTTAATCCACAGTGTCTCTCCTTGTCCTCCAGCAGAGTCTCATAACTTCCAATGACTCTATTGTCACATCCACTGGTCTTCCTGGGTGAACTCACTTTTTTTTTTTTTTCACTGACAGAGAGCTGAGCGCTGCTGGGGAAAGTTACAGAACTTTCGTCACAGAGCCTGGGTCACTACCTCAGATGGACTCAGCATTCCTGGAAACCCGGGTTCTCAGGTCGGCTCACCCTCACACTCATTATTTCACCCTTTTTTTGGGGGGGAACTCTGTGTTTCTGACCTCCTGCACTCCTCTTCCAGTGGACAGCTTCCATTAGAGAGTACAACAGAGAGGACTCACCTAACCTCTTGATGCCAGAGAAGCTGGCATCCCCTCTCTTGCTTTCTGAAAACTATCCCTCTTCTTCTAGCTGGCATTCTGACCCTCCTGCCTACCTAAAAAATTCACCTCACACACCTTGATTGGGGTTCTCCCTAAAGAAGAACCCGAGACACGGGCTTGAATGAGAACATTCACTTGTTTGGCAACCCCAGCCAGAAAGGAAGGGAGATCAGACAGGGAAGAGATGATGAGCAATTCATGAGCTACATAAAACTAGGGGCAGATGGGGGGTCAAGCCCTTGGGAGCCCTCTGGAAGGCTGTGTGGGGCCTGACTTAGATCTGTGTACTGGAGGATGCACAACTGGAGGCCCTTACTCACCGGCTCTTGCCCCACTAACCTTGAGCGCCATCCCTCAGACACCCTCCCCTCTGTGAGTCCTTGTGCACCACACAGAAAAGTGAACAGTCCAAGTGCCAGGGGACTCCCTGTGGGAGGGAAGCATACAGACGGATGGTATCCACTGGTGTTGGGGCTATCATGGGGCTGTGGGCCCCCGTCTCTCTCCAGGGCATTTCCCTGGGGGCTTTCCAGGAGTTTTGAAACCCTATCATGGTTCTTTCATTTAAACCCAATGCTTCACCTTCCACACTCCTCTGCCCTTCCATTGTCTTCCTTCATGATCAAACCAATTGGAAGTGAGGCCTACGGTCACCGTCCCCATTCCTCCCTCCCACTTGTACCTCAGTCCATTTCCATCTGGCTTCTCCCCTCCACTGGACAAACTGTTCTCCTGATCTCCACATTGCTCAGGAGAAAGTCCAGGGGACCTTTCTCAATTCTTAACACACCCTTCAACAGCACTGAACGTGGTTGACCACCTCTACCTCCATCTGCACCATCTACACACATTCCTTTGGAATCCAACATTCCCTACTTCCGTGATCTCTCCTACTTTTCTGGGGGCGCCTTTTCTGAAAGTTTGGGGCCATTTGGCCTGAAAAGGACATAGGTCCTTCAAAATCTCCTCTCCTCCTAGTACCCATTCAGAAACACAGCATTAACTTCCATTGCTAAGGGGATGGTACACCCTGTTTTGTGTAGCATAGATCTTTCCACCTGCCTACTTGAAATTTGCCCTTGGAAATCTGAAAGGCATTTCAGAGCCCAAACTGGACATTTGATTCCCCCATCCCCCACCAAAGCCATAGCTGGATTTTTATTCTGTCTCAGTGAATTGCATGTTAGTTATCCAGTGGCAAAGTTCAGAGACACCCTTGATATTTTCTTCTTGCTTTCTGAAACTCTGGCATCGTCCAATCCACCCCTGAGATTGTAGGATTTGATCTCCTAAATCTTCCTTGTGTTGATGCTGGCTCTCTGTCTCCATCACCCACACACATAAGCCTGAGCTGCTGTTATCTTGGCCTAGATGCTTGCTTCCACTTCTGGGCTAGTGAGCTTGTGTCCTGCCTGGCTCCCTTCCAATTCTCTCTGCCATAGTTTTCACATTGCAATTAGAGGAATGCAAACTGAATTATGTTCCACCTCAGGCTTTATCACTTGTCTTCCCTCTGCTCTCCTTAACATGGGCTTGGAGACCTGAAAGGCCTGGCCTCCGCCTTCTCCAGCGCCCTCCTGCCATGCAGCTCTTCCCACTGCAGCCTTGTGATTCTTCATTCTGCATCTGCAGACCACTGGACCTTTGCCCTTGCTGGGTCCTCTGTATGAAATGTTCTTCCTTCTTCTCTTGCCTTGTTAGTCTGACTTCACTGTCTGATCCACCATCACTTCCAGGGAGTCTCCCTCCCTGAGATGAACTCTCAAGGCATTACAGAAGCCAGCAATTTTATATCTGATTCATGCTTATCCTACAGTGGACTGTGAGCGAGGCTTTGTTCCCCACTGGGCCCTCAGTGACTGACACAGTAGGATCTGGCCACTGTGGTCACTAAGCCAATATCCACTGAACAAATGATTACATGTGAGAGTAATCTAATCCAATCACCTTTGGGATGAGGTCAGTGACCTTAGCAGAAAGTTAGTGATCTTTAATTAAAGAGGCAGATATCAGAATTGAAGGGGTTTTCAAAGTAGACATTGCCAATTCCTTTGTCTCTACCCCCCAAGATTCCCTCCTATAGAACAGGGTACCATGTATTTTTTTTTTATTCCTTTCCATCATGGAAATATAGCCCATATGAACTTTAAAGTCATTTGATTGGTAGTAAAGGGTCCTTGGGAGACCAAGGTTTTAGCAACATTTTGAGCTGTGTTTAAACTCTAGTGTTGCCAGGTACCAGGCTTTTTGGAATCCGTTTTATTTTTTTAAAATATTTTTTGTAGTTATAGAAGGACAGAATGCCTTTATTTTATTTGTTTATTTTTATGTGGTCCTGAGGATTGAAACCCAGTACCTCACACATGCTAGGCAAGCACTCTGCCACCGAGCCCCAGCCCCAGCCCGTGAATCTGTTTTCTACTGTGCTAATTAGAGATCCTAATATCTGTGCTATGTGGTTGGTAGGAGGCAAAAGGCAGGTATCTAATGACGCTTGAGGGGAGACCGTGTAGGGCTGCCTTTCCCCTCCCCACTCAAAGTCAGCAGGAAGAAAGTCCTTGTTTCAGTGCACTAAGGCTCGGTTTTCATTCTCTTTGCTATTCCTTGAACAAGGTTGTTGAAGACCCGGACAGCTTTATTTCACCTTTCCCTCCCTCCTGCCTCCCAGGTCTGAGGCTGACCTGCCTGCCATTCTGTAGGGATTCCAGAGGAGAAGGTTGAAAGATGAGGGCTGTTTCACTGTCAGAGGCTTTTTGCTAACCATACAATTGGGTTTTCAGTCGAGTGATTCATGGACATGCATTTACAGCTGAAGTTGTAGATCTGTTTTTAGAAATTATTAGCAGGCATTAAACAAAAACAGGCTTTATTAATAATTCACCAGAAAAAGATATGGTACAATATCCCGCAATCATAATCTTTAATGCCGGAATAAGTATTCCATTTGTCCCCCACCCGCCCCCTTCCTTCCTTCAACCTAACAAAGACGCACATCCCCTGTAAAACTGTAAGAAATGCAGAGCTAAGTGGGCATATTTATCAGCTGAGCGGGGAATTATTCCATTTCTAGAGGCCCAAGAATGCAGGACAAATTTTTGCTGCCTACATTTAGAGATAAAATGGGACTATTTGAAGTAAAAAAAATAGAGCGTGGGGTTGATGTTATGAAGAAATGCCTCTGATCTCCAGGTAATCTGCTTTGCTTTGGTTTCAAGGCCTCATAAACTCGTGGGTGTATCAGACTCTGCTGGCACCCACCATACCCTGCAGGCCCACCCTGGAGGTTACTGCAGACCGTTTCTGCTCTCTGACTCTTCCTGCCTGAAAGGTTTCACCAGGAAAAGAGCATGATTGGGAAGTACTAGGAATAGGACACTCCCATCTATGGCCTCTCAACCAACATGGGAAGGGAGTGGTTAGATTAATCTCCCAGCTTCCCCATCTCTCTCTGGGATCCACCTGGAAGGAACTTGCTCACAAATGCTTCTCTTGGGTGGCTTTCCTCTTTCCTATCCCTTGCTTCCCCTCAAACAAACCAACTGCACCCAAATCCTTATCTCAGGATTTTCTGGAACAATGAGAGAAGCCAAGAAAGGAGGAAATCTAATGAAAGAGTGCTAAGAAGCCGTTTCTCTTGATGAGCACCCAGGACCCCATCTCCCTGGGACCCTAGGCCATAGTGGGGGGAAGCTGCCTTAGAATTTTCCCCCCCGAGGAGAGGGAGGCTGGAACCTTTGTCTACCAGCTCCTGGCTCTAACTGCTTGGTGGTTGACCTCAGAGCCATTCAAGCCTCCTCCCTCCCACACAGACATCCAATGATCTGACCAAACTCCTTGTGCCTGAAGAAGTCCCTAGGCAGAGAGGAAAGGCAGGGCCATAGGTAGGAAGGTGCATGAGCTACAGACTGTTGCAACTGCCGAGAATTCAGGTAGCTGAATATAGGCAGAGGGTCATGGATAGCACCAGCCACAGGTGCCTGGTCCAATCGGTATGAACTAAGAGGTGGAGGGAGCCAGGCATGAGAAGCAGAGTGGAAGCGCAGTGCAGAATGTGGCCACCTACCTGTCCAGAAGAAACTTGTTAGGGCGGCATCCTCTGCAGAGACAGGTATGAGCATAACTGGGCCTTGGTTGCCCATCCCAATACAAATCTCCAGGACATGGAACATGAGATGGAAGCATAGAGCAGCCTGGAGCAACCAGGGGGGTGCAGAGGTTGACTATGAGATGGCTTTCAGCGGCTGGTGCCTCCCTGAACATTTGTAAAGCAGACAGGCTTTCTCTGTTGCTCTTTTGCTCCTTCTTGGGATGCATCTCAGCAGTAACAGGTCTTCTTTCTGCAGCCGCCCAGCACTTCTGCATGGCCTCAGCAGTCCAGAGCCTTGATTCTCAGAGCCTTGCCAAGTCCCATTTCACGGTAATCTCTCCCCAAATAGATATGTCCCCGATTTCAAAATTCACATCTCTTCCCCAAGACCTGGCATCAAGAGAAAGATTGCTGGTTGCAAGCATCGAGCTAGGTCATGAATTCATATTGAATTGTGAAAGGCTAGTGACCTCCAAGCTCCTAGTGGGTATTTGTAGTTTAGAAGGGGCGATTGTGCACTCAAAGGAGATAAAATAGCTTGCAAACAAGTGTTACAGTAAAATACATAAACAAATAAAAAACACACAAAAAAGTCCTTAAAGCCACAGCAGAGAGGTCTGTGAGCTTGGAAACAAGGCTCTGTGCATTCAAGCTTAATGGTTTCTCTCCTTATAAAATACTCGTAACATTGGTGCAAACTCTGGCAAGTTGAATAACTTCTCTATGCCTCAGTTTTCTCATCTGCAGGGTTGTGCTGAGGATTAAGTGGCTTAATATGACCAAAAGCTTAGAACTGCTCCTTGGGCACAGTTCAGCTCAATAACTGTCTGTCATAACTCCTCTTTGGTCTTCCAAGACACAGTGAATCTTCTGACTTCAGACAGGAGCATAACACATTTCAATGATAAACCCAACAGGCAGTATTTCAGGGGAGATCTATTCTAATCCCGAGAGTTCTGGGCAGTGCTCTGGGGCCTCAGATTTCACTGTGTCTCTGAGTTACCCCAGGAAGCAGACCTTGGAGATACCATCTTCATGGACACTGCAGAACAGTGACCATCTTCTTTCTGTTTCCCTATTCCACGGGCAGCTGAAGAGGGATGCAGAGATCCCTAGTCCAACCTACCTCCCAGGTGACAGTCTCAAAGTCCATCCAATTCTTGGATCTTAGATTCATGTGAGAAAATACTAAACAAAACTGGCCAGATGGAATCAGACATAGCAGGAGGCCCAGTTTTGACCCTGCTTGGCGTAGCCCTCTATACATCTGTCTATGTGACAGATGACAGTCTCTTTAAGGTAATCGTTCTTCTCTTTACTTTTCTCCTCCCCATTCTGTTCTCTGCCCTGCACCTCTGCCCCCACCTTCCTTCAAATCTTTTTTTTTTTCCCCACAGGCTCCCAAGAAGGTAACTGAGGGGACAAGGTAGAGGCAAATCTGGCACTTTAATTGCACATTCCAGCCCATTATTTAGCAATTATACTTGAAGTTTCCAAGTATTTCAAAGATGAATCACAATGTAATTTACAGTTTTCTTTTTGAGGGGGCGGAGGGTAGGAGAAATCAGTCTCCTACTCAAAGTCAGAAAACCTCAGGCAATTATGTTGGATTCTAAGATTGCTGCTATGTACTTAACCACTTGATACTTGCCATGAGTTCATGGTCCTTTCTGTACAGTGATTAACCAGACCTAGATGTGAGAATGGGCTGCCCCAGGTTTCCAGGTCACCCCAGGGACAGAGCCGACTGCTTGTTCTGAAGGATAGCACAGGAGGGCTGCAATAGGTCTCAGGTTCCCTAGGCCTTGCATGGAAGAAAAGGAGGAGGAAAAATTGTACCGCTAATTTGTAATTGTTCCTTACAAAAGCTATAGTACAAGGCTTGCAATTCCATAGTCTAAATAGTTTAGTAGTTATAAATCAGAGACATCAGAGACACTGACATGTGTGCATCTTGTGGGATGGAGAGGTATGAGTTATGATAATTCCACCCAGAAAGAGAAGTCTGGTCCCAGAAAGGTGAGATGCAGCCCGGGCAGGACAAAAGTACCCAGAGTTAGAAATAGCTAGTAGCCGTGGTGTCAAGTGGACTTGGCTGGCTCCCAGGAGCTAGACTCCGAGTTGGAGATTGGCTCGTGGAAAACTTACTGAGTGTTTATTAGGATCAGCCTTGGTGATGAGAAGTGGGGGTGGGTGGGAAGCAGCAGTGAGCAGGGGGAGGGGCTGGGGTGTGATGCAGCGGCCACAGAGACCTCAGCCCATCTGGCTTGTGAGCCTTGGGATTGTCTCAGGGGAAGCAAGAGACCCCGGGAGTGAGGCAATGCATTTGATGAAGCTTTCCCTCTGGCCAGGGGCCCAGTCCTGCAGGGTGGTCTGGGCAATGCCCCATAGCACCCTCTACAGGTGATACAGGCTAAATCACACCCCTCTGAATTCATAGGCCAGGTCCTTAACCCACTATGTGACTGGCTATTTTGGAATAGGGCTTTTAGTGGGTGATTAAGGTTCAATGAGGTCCTCAGGGGCCCCTGATCTGATAGGATTGGTGTCTCTAAGAAAGAGGAGGAGAAAAGAGAAATCTTTCTGCATATGGATGCAGAGGAAAGGCCATCTAGGTCACAGGGGGAAAGTAGCTGTCATCAAGCCAGGAAGAGAGGCCTCATCATAAACCAATAAGCCCGGCAATTTCTTCTTGGACTCTAGAACTATGAGAAAATACATTTCTGTTGTTTAAGCCACCTAGTCTGTAGCATTTTGTTATGGCAGCCTCAGGACTGAGACAACAAGTGTATTAGTACTCCCCAGCCTCCCATTGCCCTCCCCCAGGGGATTACATTCCACCCTTTTGGAGTCAACATGACCACATAATTTGATTTGATCTATGAAACATGAAGCAGAAGGGACATCTGTGGATCATGGTTACAAAGCAACATTTATCAGTCGGAACATTTCATACGCTGACTGGGGACCATGCCAGAAAGATTCATCTCTTATTTCAGTAAAATAGCTCAGGCCGATTCCAGGCCTGCCGAGGCTGATCTGTACAGCCCAAGGAGCTTCGAGTTCATAAAGAAGGACGTTATGGGGATGGAGAGATGGGAGTTATGATCATGAGAGATGAGCTAAAATAATCTGAAAATGAAGAATAGTCAGATTGCACTCACCTTGTGGATGGTCAAACACACGTCAAGGCTCCTGTTGTCAGAACAGTATGGCATGGGAAAGGAATGCTGGAACAGAATAAAGGGGCTAGAAATATACCCCAGGATGTATTGGAACTTAATATACAAAGCAGGTGATAGCTAAGTTGAATGAGAAAATTGTGCTTGATTGGATAAATTAAAATGACATCATGGGTCTGAAGTGCTGAGAGCCTGGGCCCCTAGCAAAGCCATGGCTCATTTCCAGCTTTGGGTTTAGTCAAGCGATTGAGGATATTTGAGCGGGCCCAAGCAATAGTCAGATGAGTTTTCTAGTAGTAAACACTTTCCAACCAACCGTCCCGGACTGCCTTGCCTGGTGCATGACCACAGGTCTCCTTCCCTCCCGGGAGTCACAGCAGAAGGCCTTTTTCCTCTGATGGAGTTATGATGGGATGCCCAGTTTGACCGAGTGCTGTGTCAAGTCCCCACGTTTTATCTATCCTTGCTATGGTGTGAATCTCGAATGTTCCCCACAGGCCCACATGTTAAAGGTCCCCTGGGTGTGCTATTGGGAGGTGATGGAATCTTTGAGAGATGTGGCCAAGTGTGTGTGTGGGGGGTCTTCAGATTATGGGGGAATGTCCTCAAAGGGGATACTGGAACCCCAGTCCCTTCCTCATTATCTTTTGCTTTCTAGCCAAGAGGTAAGTCATTTTGTTCCTCCACACGTTCCTGTCACAATTGACTCCCTTACCGGAGGCCCAAAAGCAATGGGCCCAGCCAATCATGAATTAGGACCTCTAAGACTATGAGCCCAAACAAGTCTTTTCTCTTTATAAGGTGATTTTCTCGGGTATTTTATTATAGTGACTGAAAGTTGCCTAGCACAATCCCTCACCAGGATCCAGTGAGGTTGGTGCTGTCCCTGTTCTCAGATGAGAAAATTGAGTCTTATTCAACACTGAACTGGGTGCTATCTTCAGACTCAGGGAAACCAGAGAAATCAATAGAGGAGTGAGTGGTAGTACGTTCATGTTGTTCATTCTAGAAGCAGTAGGAATAATCAAAATTCCCTTTATCAGCCCGCTTCCTACCAGCAGCCTCACAGAAATTGGGTTGACTTGCACTACCATTACACATTTGATTTATACATTTAAAAAATCATGACACAATCCCTTAGGTGCTGGGTACTAAGGGATTGTGTTTGTAGGTGGACTTATTTCCCAAGCAGAGCCGATCATACTTTACCAAATCAAATTAATTCATTCTTTGTAAAGTTACTGTACTGTTAAAATCAACCAAGTGTCTATGTAAGATGATGGGCACTTTTCATGAGTTTGACAATTGTCTCCTAATAACACTCAGTCCCATTTTTCACAACAATGTACATATCTAATTCCCTAATTAGTGATTGGGAATTTAATTTAACAACTTTAATTTTTTTTTTAAACAGTTCCATAGTGAACATCTTTGTGCACATGGCCCGTTAAGAAATTTCCTTAGGAGACATTCCCAGGGGTGGATTTAATGGATCCAGGGTTTATTTTTGTTGTTGTTGTTTGTTTTATAAAAACATGGAATGTTTCACGAATTTGTGTGTCATCTTTGCACAGGGCTATGCTCGTCTTCTCTGTGTTGTTCCAATTGAAGTGCTCTTGGTTGATATTCTGAACTACTTTCCAAAAAGAAATCACCCTGTGTGTGGCTACCAGATGTGTCTTCTAGGAAAAATTCCCTGGGAGAAATCTTCCATCTCTGCAAAGAAAGAGTGCTTCCTGCCTCCTAGCTAGTCTGGGACTCCCAGGAAACAGGCGCTGAAGAGAGAGAGGAAAAGGAGCCCCTTCCTCTCAGGATGGACAGGTGCTGCCCACCAGGCTTTGGCTCGCAGGTAGGTCTTGATGCTCTTCTCTCAATATGAAAATTTCCATGGACCATCAGCAGCAAACAAGCCCACTCTGTAAGGATGGATCAAAAATGAAAACAAGACCACAGCCCCCAATCACGTTGGGACACGGTCCAGGTAGGAGCATTGTTCAAACCACAAAATGACAGAACCTCCCCATCTGGGCTGATGTGAGCAAGGACGGCTTCCTTCCCAGTTACGACGGAAGCCTGGCTGTAGTTTGTTCTCCCTGTCGATAGGTTTTAAAATACCGTCTCCCAACAGCATGGAATCCCCAGCAAAGACTGGATTTCTTCCAACCCTCCCTCAAATGTGCAGAGACCAGGTGTGCAGGGTTGCATTCCATCATGCACCAGGCGTCAAGGCCTCCCACACCCAGGTTCCCCTATAAGCAACTGGTTAGTCTTTTACTAAGAAATGAAAAAAAAAATCCAGATTTTTCTGGGTAGAAAAGGTCACTTGTTGAGATGTTTGTAGGTGGACTTATTTCCCAAGGATCAGGTTGGCGTTGGCCATCTGATGGAAGGACTCTGCAGCTAAAGGAAGGAAGGGTGGTCGTGAGAGGAGTGGGCTACCAGGCTCACAGTGGGGGAGGGAGGAGAGCTTGGGCTTTTCCCGTTCGTTCTGCCCTCCCATGGCAGAAGCTGTGCTTTCCTTCCCCATCACTCCTCCAGGTAAACAGGATGTCACTGAACAGGGTCTGTGAGTGTTCTTAAAAATAGAGGGGTGGCCACAGGCAAGTCAGCTAGGAACAACAAAGTCAGAGGTTTCTGCCAGATGTCAGTTCCACTGTCCGCCACTGGGGGCACCCTAGAGGCCCAGAAAAGACCAGCCAGCACTGATCCTCAGTATCATTCAGGCACGATGTGCTCCCTGGTGAGATGGCAAGCTCTGCATCAACTCCCAGAGGACTATTAGGTCATTGCCCCCATAGGGGGACAGCCTGTGCTGGGTGCTGCATTCCCTCTGCCTCTCTTAACCACTCCTTGCCTGAGGATACTTTCTGAATTTCAGGGGCAGGAAAACTTGCCTGTTTTCCTCATGTACCTCTCAAATCTGTACTCTATGTTCTGAACCCTTTATTTCAACAAATAATATTGATGAATAATAATAGAAAAAAACAATTTAAATAAAATGTAAAACCATTAGTAACCATTTTCTGTTACTATAACAAAATACCTAAAGCTAGATAACTTTATAAAGAAAAGATGTTGATTTAGGTCATGGTTCTGGTGCTTCAAGAACATAACACTGGCATAAGCTCAGCTCTGACAAAGTCCTCATAGCAGACAGAATCATTATGGCAAGAGTATGTGCAAAAGAGAGAGAGAGAGAGATCTTATCACCAAATGGGAAGCCAAAGAGGCAGGAGAATGACCAGACTTGTTCTTTTAGAATAACCCTCATATAAAAACTCAGGGGTCCCACGAGAGCTACCTTAATCCTTGTGAAGGCACACCCCTAAAGACCTAAGAACTTTCTACTAGGCTCCCCCCTCTTAAAAGGTCCTACCACCTCTTAACATCACCACACTGGGAAACAAACTTCCAACACATGAACCCTTGGGGGATAAATTCCATCCAAATCAGAGCAGCCAGCTAATCCCCAGTGACCAACAAAATATGTAGGTGGTGGAATACAGTCTGGAGGTCACCACCGAGGCTTTGGGTATTCCATCATACGGCCGGTCATGTCAGGCTGGATTCTCAGAAGGACATTTTAAGATGAGAATTCGTGGGAGGGGTTCATCAGGAATATTGATAGGAGAGTGAGGAAATGGGATGAGGGAGGGAAGACCAAGCAAGGGTAGGTAAAATCAGAGGCCTGCTGCTTGGCTTTAAACCTGCAAGGGGCTCTGACTGTGGTACAGGTTATACCTCAGACTATCCCAATCGTGGGGCAAGGCAACTGCAATGATTTTACTGCCATACTTAATAGACCTTGACTTAAGGCTGTCTCCCCACTTCCTGCCCCCATGCACGAAGACAAAGGGGGCTCCTGATGCCCCTGAGGGTGACCTTCTGGGAAGGACTAGCAGGTACTAGCTGCTAGCACATGGAAGACGTCCAATGACATATCTCCCAACAGAATCTGCTACTCTTGCTACTCCTCTAGATGAATGATAGAAATCATTTGGAAAACACACACACACACACACACACACACACACACACTGATCTTGAAAAGATCTTGTGTTTCCCTTAATCGATTATAGAAAGATTCCATGGGGCAGGATATACTAGTAACTAATAACCAGGTCCCTCACTGCCAATTTTTGCAATTAGAAGCAACATTCACCTAGAGAAGTACTAATGACTTCCCTTGGAATTGATCCAACAGCAGATATGCCCCCGAAGCCCAAAACAAATGGTATTGCCTGGAAATCCAAGCTGAAAGACACAAAGGTTATGGCAGGCTGAAGGAGACTAAAGATAAGATGTAAACTAGGAGAGTGTTCTGTCTTCTGTTGCAAAAAGAAAGACAATGTTTATAGAAAAAGGGCAATTGCGTGAGAATCTCCCTCCAATTCCCTGCTGACACGCCAGACTCCATGCGAGTTAGGATGTGACTATCCCCACCATTCTCAAGGGTGAAATAGCCACTGTTTCTCTGCAGAGCATGCAGGGGTCTTCCACCATCTTGAGATCAGAGAATTTGGGATGTTCCTTCAGGAAGTATAATGGCTTTCTTAGTGGTCAACCAAATAGACAGAAATTGGACCCTCCTCTATTTATTTATTTGGAGAGGGGCATTCATGACTCTAGCTTGACTCTTGCATTCTGAAAGCCCTATTGCCTGGGTTTCAAGTCATCAATAAGTGGTCCCAGAGTGTTTTTGAGATAGACCCAGTAATGAACTTAACATTCTTCAGTTCAATTCCACAAACATTTAGTGAGGCCTACTATGTGCCTGATATTGCTATAGGTCTTGGGGGGCATAACATTAATGTGCATCCAATACTACCCTTAGGAAATTCTGATTTCTAGAAGCCTATGAAACAAAAACAAACGCAGAACTCAGTGGTCAGTTAATTGCGCTCTACGTTCTGAATAGGAGTTATTGGTGGTCGGGTAGTTGTGCTCTGTGTGCGCTACAGCAATTAGTTGACCAAGGCTGAGCTGGAAGCGAGGCAGAGAGGCTTTAAGTGTCTGTGTATGCCATAAGGAGTCATAATGAGAACAAGCACCTTTGCAAAAAGGCTGTAAAACCAGAATTCAAGGGAAGCCCCTTAGGCCAGAGAGAAGGCGAGGAGAATCTTATTGAGCTCAAAGAACAAGAAACAATCTTGAAAACCTTGTGTGCCTGAGATCAGAAGCAATTTGAGGAATTAACTGACAGATATACACCACAATGTTATTAATGGTTTTCTCTAGGGGATGAGATTTTGATTGAGTTTAGTTTCTTTTTTTTTTCTCTTTTCCATCCTTTCTTAGTTCCTCCCTCCCTCGCTTGCTCTGTTCTTAACTAAAATAAATAAAAGGAAGGAAAGAAGTTTTCCAGCTTTATTGGGGTGTAATTCCAAGTTAATACAAAGATAAGGTGACTCTGCCAGGGGTCCCTAGTTCTCTCTGCCTCTCCTGCAACCTCTCAACAATTGGCTCTATTCCCTTCGGTGGCCATCAGTGCAGGGGATCTAGTGACTGGTTAAACAAACCCAATTTAAAAATGTCTCTTGATGAGAATAGTTCATAGACTCAGGTCCCTATTCTTTTCCTCCTTAGAGAGAGTCATAAAACTCTTCTTTATAAAGATGACTGCTTTGCATCAAGAATGAAACAATTAGGAAATCATGAGGTTGTCCTGACCAAGTATTGACATGACTTTGTTTTTATCTTTTTTATTTTAAGAAACTTTTCCTCCAACATAGTGTCAACAACCCGCATAAAGCAACTGTAGCTACAGTGTTTTATTACAATTCTGTATCATTGAGAGTAGCCTCCAAGGCATAGTGGCAATGACATTGACAACTCTTCTGTGTGGTAGAGTCATTCCCCAAGAAACAAAAATGCAAAAACAAAATTTTCTATGTTTGCTTAAAAACAAAACACAAATAAAAACCTGGTTGAAATACCAATCTTTGCATTGAAACAGACTAGAAAATACCTGAGTGCAATACACATAGTAAGGGTGAGCATTGTAGGGGAGTTGTGTGTGGTGGGATGGCATGAACGTGTATTTCCCATGAGCTGTGGTTACAGCATTTGGAATGCATGCACTAGACAGTTGTTTTGTGCTGTGATTAGGTCATGTTGCCCGGAGGGCATGTGTGAGCCTGGAGAGACTAGAATGAGAATGGCCATCCCTGGTAGGATGCTTCAAGAGGATATGGTGGAGAGATATGTGGACTGAGTGGCCTCTGATGCTCCTTCTGAATTTGGAATTTTGACTCTAGGATGCAACAGGGTAAATAACAGGTTGGTCAATAGGAGGTGGCTGCCCACATTTTAAGAAGTAAGTTATGCAAATGATTGATCAAAATCATGGTCCCATAATAGGCCCTTCCAATGATTCAGGAGTTTTCTCTCAAGTGTCTATTGGCCACCACAGGGATATTAATGTATCTTTCCAAGGGTCAGTCTCATTCAGCTTCTCCAGGCATGTCGATAATTTGTGGGCTTCTTTGTTGGCAGGATGTGAAGCCCTGGCGTTGGCAGGATAGTGCACTTCAATGTCATTCAGCCCACACCTGCTAGCAGCTGGGTGTGGTGGTCAGAGAGCAATGCACCGTCTATATGTAGAGTCTGCAGAAATGGGTGCAATTCCAGCTGCCTTTGAGGAAACCCTGTGGACTTCCAGGGTCAGGAGGGAAGCATCTCTCTCTTCCTCAGTCCTTCAATCTGCCACTCTCAGGAAACGATACTTCCATCCATGATCTGGGGACCATCTTTTAGCCCTTCCCTCCCCACAGTCCCTCCAAGGCCAAGTCTTGCCTGCTGTACTCAAACGAAACCCCCATTCATCCATTTCCTTCCTTTTCTACCTTGGGCAAAACCACCATCATTTCTTGCCTGGATGACCGAAGCCACCTACAATTGGCCTCCTGCTTCTAGCCAGTTCCTCAACAACCCTGTGTACATCCTGAGGCCTGAGCTGTCTTTTTAAAAGACAAATCTAAACTTGAAACTCCCCTGCCAAACTCCATCACCAAGAATTCTAATCTCAAGCTCATGCTAGAACTGGCAAGAAAATTCAATTGTGTTCAAAAATCAAAGCTTGCTTTTTCTTGACAGGCTCATTCTGAATTAATTGGAATTTTTTCTCCCTCCTCTCTCTCTCCTTTGTGTCTGTATCTCTTCTTCCCCCTTCTCCTCTTCTCTTTCCTCTCTCTCCTTACCTCCCACTCTCACTCATTCACCTCTGAACCTGCTCCCTCAGTCTTGCTGTCATTTCCAATCCTGAACATAGTCCTTCCTTTCCTGTCTTGAGACCTGCCTAGAATGGGACAGGAAATATACTTGGAAGGAGGCTCTCAAGTCCTTTCCTCAGAGTGGCTTTGAGTTTCCCCCACGGCGACAGTGAATAGATACCCAGTGACCCCGTCTCGAGCCTTTGACTCCTTGGAGTAGTGGCCTACTTCACAGACAGCTCTCACCTGGAGAAATGAGATTCATGAACCAGGCAACAAAGACCCCAACCTCAAAACCCGCCCTCAAAGATCCCAGCCTCTGTGTGGGTCAGTTATATCCATGGGGAGGCCCAGACCAGTCAAATCGATGAATTGTCAAGTGCCATTACTCTCTCTGAGGCTCCATTTATGCATCTAGCCCTGGGATTCTGGTAATCGATATTGCTATCATTTCACAAAATAACAATACTGGATACCAAAAAACGAATCCATAAATCAACTCTGGGCTTCACGAGCTTTCAACAGCTTTCCTTTGAGAACTAGTTTCAGGGAATCCGAGGCTCCAGAATGGTCCCGTGGTTATTTTCCCACCTGGGAAGGCAGGCGGCCCGACGTACCACAAGGAGCAGAGACATATCTGTGATCTTTGGGATACTGGAAGGGCAGCAGGATTGAAATGGAGCAAAACTTTGGAACCTCCAAATCCCAGCAATCAGAAGCTACTGCAGAAGAAAGGTTTTGGCCTCTCAAGTGACCCCAGCCCACTCATCTGCCTGACTTCCTTCTTTCCGGTTTGGCCTTTCTTGGTGAGCTGGAGATATCACCTATGGACTGCAGCCCTAGAAGTTGGTTGGGAGAGTGAAGGAGGGGAAGTCCTTGTTGGCTGGGAGAGCTCCACTCCTTGCTGGTCCTGAACCACAGTGGTGCCTCTTCAAGACCTTCTCTCCGTTCTTTGGGTTTCTTTCTGATATGTGTTTTCAAAAGGCCAGACTTCTGGGCACTGCTGTGCTAGCTATGCTTATAGACCACCTCTGCTTCAGGAAGCCTGGGGAAATAGTGGGTCACTGGAAGCCCCAGTCCAAACACCTAGAAGATGAACCGGGCTGCCTAGCCTAGGTATGTCCCGACTTGACATCCCCCTGAATGGGTCTCCAGTCACCTGTTTGCTGACCTGCTGATTTGAAACTACTCAAGGGCCCAGACTATACCCTCTGCTTCTGATATTCCTTCCTGGTCCAAGCATAGTACGAAACGACAAAACACATAGCTATTAAGATTAAGATCTAAATATATCCCCTAGTTTTCTGATTGCCAAGACCAAAAAGAGAAAATAAAGTCAAGTTATATCATTCCGATTATGTGAGTTATTCTCTGCCACTAAATCCTAAAAGGAAATTAGAATTCAGAAAGAAAACATAAAGAAACGTATCTTGAACACAGTTTTAATGAAAGGTTAAGAAATATTGATAACAATGAAAAAATAGGCAAGTGGTATCGTTTAAGTGGGAAGACTAAGAAATTGTTAACTTCAGAGTTGGGGTATAACAGCATTGTGAATTTCAAAAAAATAAACATAGATCTGGGGGTGTAGCTGAGTGATAGGACACTTTCTTAGGATGTACAAGGTCCTGTGTTGCATCCCAGCTCTGCAAAATAAATAGATAGATTAGATAGATAAAAGCAAACATAGATAAGTATCCTTTAAAATTGCAGAGTGACATGTGGGTATCACTATCATTTTGATGTGGACATGCTCAGAATCACAAGTATTGCAAACACTCCAGCTGGGGTTGGACCTGGGCTCTTTCAAGATGCCTTTCTCATGCCTCATGTTCTTGGACTCCACCTACCTGCATTCCAGCCCAGAGGGCTCATGATCAGCCCACCTCCCACCAAGACTTGTCTTCCTTGTGGAGCCCACTGAATTCCCCAAACCACTTCCACAGGCTTCTTTAGGGTCCCATCAATGGGGATTACTCTTCCAAGAGAAGTGTCACAGTGATGATAGAGAGAGAGATTTCAAGGCCTTAAGAAAGGCATAAATTTTCAAGATCAAAAAAATCACAAGTTCGAAACAGGACCCTTAGTGTTCCATGACTTATTTGCCCTTTGAGAACAGAGTGATGCTCGTCTTTGTCCAAAACCAAATCTAAAGGCTCCGGAAAAGTAAGGGAAAGAGGAAACTAGGAAAGACGACGGAATGAATCAGACTTGACTTTCCTATGTACATATATAAATACCCCACAGCCAATCTCCACATCGTGTACAACCACGAGACTGGGATGGTAATTAGAATAAGATGTACTCATGTTTGTATAAGTGTGTCAAATATACTCTACTGTCATGTATAAAAAGAACAAATATAAAAAGTAGGTAAAGTACATGTCTGATGCTGTTTCACTTTTAATTGTCTGCCTCTTTCTGCTTCTTCTCATTGCTCTCAATACCTTTTTTATTTTTAAACCTCTGAGTGTATAGAGATCCTCTCTGAAGTGCCCCACAAACAGCAGACCACCCAAGCAGGAGCCCAACATGCTGAGATGACCTCTAACACACACACACACACACACACACACACACATTGAATTAATACTCCATTTGTCCAACAGCAGATCTCTGTGGGAAACATAGAACAGAGAGCCCAGTTTGGTCATTGAGACCCTAAATGAGGTGGCTCTCTGGCATTTTGCACCTGTGCAGCAGTGGACCTGACACCTGACCTTTCATGCTGGCGTGACTCCAGCTGTCCGTACTCCTGCTAGCTCATCATCTCCCTGTTCCTGGATCTTGGCTTACAGGGTCCCTCATGAGAGGATACTTGAGGAGTCATGACCCAGTGACTCTGGGGACCCACAGTTAAGTCAGCCGCTCTGTGTGTCGTGCTCCGACTTCACGCACCTTCTAGAGCTTGGTATTCTGTCTCCCTCTTATGAGTCAACCTCCATCTTGTGCTTCCAGGAACTGAGGAGGTGGATACAATGACTGAGCTCTGGTGTTACTCCCCTGGGGACAGTTCTTGCCGTGTCACTCTGCCTTATGCCTTGTGCTATGGCTTCTCTCGGCTTCCCTTCTTCCCCCCCCCCCAACTGCAGAGTCCCCTCAAATGGCACTCAGTTCCCTGCAGTGGGAAGATGCTTGCCTGGAACACCAGGGTAATGTTGTTTCAAGACCATAAAGCTACGCTTGAGTTTCTGCACATTTCCATTCCCGAATTTGGCCACAGTGAGCCCTCAAGGTCCCCTCAACCCAGATGTCATCCCGTGTCTAGGACTTTGTGAGTGTGGTTCCTTCGACTCCCTGTCCAGACTTCACTGTTATTTACCAACCCATGGAAGGTTCTCCTGCCCTCTGCAGGCTGGAATTGGTCCCTGCTCTTTTCTCCTTTAGTGCCCCAACGTAGATTGGGGCATGTAGAGCTTTTAGATCTCTGGCAAGTTTTGCTTTACTTGTCTCTCTACTCTGCTGGAGTAAAATAACTAGTATAGGGTCAGAATGGTTTTATTTAAGGGATGAAGGAGTCATTCCATATCTACGTGTGCTTTGTCCTCAGCACCTCTCCCTCCCTTATATACAAGTCAAAATATACTTACGTGACAAAAGTGAACATTTAGGAGATGTCAGAGCTTTGGGCCCTGCTTTCTGTGACCTCTCCTCCTTGTCTGTCTCCCTGGAGAACAAGGTCTGAAGTTGAGTTGGAAGGAACTCATCTCGTCTGGGCTCTGGGAAGTCCCTCGAAGTTTTTTTAGAGATCATTTCATTTGCTCTTTGTTGGGATGATCTGGGGACCCCTTGGGTTACACGATTCAGAGCGGCCATCTGCAAGGTATTTTAATGTGCCGACGTTGGACAAACCAAACAGAGATAAAACTGAAGGTGTTCAGTTCTGAGAAAATGTGCATGTGTTATTTACCCACAATGTCTGACCTTTCTTTCCTCCTTCCTAAGAGAGGGGCCCCCTTTTCTGGGTTTCCTCCACAGAGTTCTCCAGGCCTCACGCAACTGTCCATTGCTGATTAGGGCCCAGGGTGTTGTCCCTGATGGAAGCCCCAAAGATGCTTGGTCTCCTGCTTTTCTTCCTTGCTTTGGTTTCCAAGACCATCCCGGAATGTGACAGCAGAATAGCATCAAAAATCAGAGGGAGGAAACTTCCAAGCATCCCCCACCCTGAATTAGCTGTACAAAAGCCAAAGGGGGAAATGTGCATATCTTCTGGGTTTGGACTGTGCTATTGACACCAGCAGGAGAAACAAGTCTTGGACAATTTCAAATATTGAAATAATAAAGATGGCTTCAAAGACTGACAGTTACTGGCTTATTCTTCGGTGGTAGATCCCTTGCTCTCTGAAACTAATGGAGAGAAGGCAGTCATCCAACCTTTAAAGATCTTTTCTGCCCATCAGAGATCAGAGGCTATGCGGGGGGGCAAGAATACTGGCACCTGAGCAGGAACAAGGCAGTGACCCCCGCCCCCACTGCCCAAGGGCTCATTACATTCTTAACCAGCAGAGAAAGGGTGCCTGGGGAAATTAAGAATTTCTTGGATGAACCAGAAAAATCATTCATTTTATTGAATTGCAATTCTTGAGTGAGTGCCTTCAAAACATGCTTTCTGTGCAAGGAAATGAGAGGAGCACATGAAGTGCTCACACTGCCACGTCATGCTCATCTGGAGGAGAAGTAATCATGCAGGTGTTTGAGTCATGGGATGAACCAGCCACTTTTTTTCCACGGAACACCATTTTTACTTAAATGAATCACTTACAGCCTTAGGCTTTTGGAAGACATTTTCTGGAAAATAATGAAATGAGTATGTCACCTTAAGGGAAATGACTGACAGCATTTGTTACCAATGATAATGCTTGTGCTTTCAAGCAAAAATGAGAACTGTGGGAAATTAACTCTTGACCTTCAGAGTCTGACTGTGTTCTGATGCTGAAGTACTTTGCCCATGAGATCAGGGGTTATGTTTTATGGTTTTTAATTTTTTTTTGATATTGCACAAAGAAATGTTTCAGCCTTTAGAAGATCTACATAAATGACCTAGCCAATATTTTCCAACTGATCAATGCAGGATGCTGGGTAAAATGTTCTTTCAAAATGGGAGGTTTTAACGTACCAATAAATAATTTCAGTGTTCAATTAATGCGAAATTTTAATGTAACTCTATGAAAAGTTTATTGATATGGGTTTAGATTTCACATTGCAACAGATCTTTCATAAACTATCATCTGCTGAGTTTTCATGTAGCCTCAAAGAATAGCCACAATTTTCTAAAAAGGTCATTTTAATGTCCCTCCCTTTCCCAACCACACTTCTACTCCAAACAAAATTACATACCACAGTAGATTGAATGCAGAGGCAGACTCGAGAATCCTGCTGTCTCTCCTTTTTAGCCAGACATTCAAGAGTTTTGCAAAAGTGTAAAATGAAGCCATTCTTCCCTGTATATTTCCTTGTTTTCAAAAATAAATTCTTACTGTAAAATATTTTGTTTTTAACATAGAATGGTTTAATTTTTTGCTATTTTAAAATGAACTAATAAAATAAATATGCTTTAAGAATTGTTTCAATTTCAAATTTGGTAAATAGCCATACACATAACCCAGGTTAAAGAGAAATGCTCCTTGTGGGCCTTAAGAAATGTTCAGTATTAAATGTTCCTGATATTGAGTTTGAGAACCACTGCCATAGAGCGCAGTATAACTTTCAGATTTAAAAAAAAAATAGTAAATCATTATTTCTTCTCCAGAAACAATGGATTTCCTAACGGGAGACTTCAGACTGTAGTTCCCACTCTGAAAGTGTCCTATTGTCCAGCTCTCTCTCTCTCTCTCTCTCTCTCTCTCTCTCTCTCTCTCTTTCTCTCTCAGATCAGAGGGTATCAGTAGGCTCCCCAAATCTTTCCTACAATAATAGTTTTAATGGTATATTCCTTATGTATGCAGAAAATACAGTCTAAAGGATATATTCCTTAGTTTATTAAAAAATTATTCTCATTTGGTTATTGCTCATGACATCTGCTCAGCTCATCCATAGGCATAGGAGCCACTTGGTTTTGTAGCCAGTAAATTTCCACAGCCACCATCATGGGCTCAAGATCAGTCTTCAAGAAGCACACAAGTGTGGCTGTCCTGTCCACAACGTCACTGTGTTTATGCTGGATAAATCACTGGTCTATCCTGTCCCCATTCCACTTTCCTGAGAACATTTCCTCCTCTTCCTGCCTGTGCATACTTACTTATGAGAGCAGCCACTTTTTACAATATGACCCTGTCCTTCTGCTCACGGTTGCTAATCATAGCACATCTCTGTGATTTTTGGATGTAGGACCCATCCTACATCCAATGATATAGTTGAATCCGACTCATTTCGATGAAAGATACAACTCATAAAACCACAGAGAATTTATTGTTCCTGTTTTCTGCCATATCCACTGAAGAGCGAGGAAAGTGTTTGCACCAAAGGCTGGTGGTGAAGAAGATGTGCAGAGAGAAGCCAAGTTGAGGGATAGGAAAAGTGGTCTTCATATCCTGGCCCTGTGTGGCTATGGTTCCTGTGGTCCAGCCACATTCCTACCCTTCTCACAGTTTGGCTGTTCTGTTCTTCCTGGGGTGTCTTCTGCTCCCCACTTTACCATTCCTCTGACCCACCTTCTGTTGTTTGTTTGCTTGCTTAAGTCTGAGTTGCTAAGCAGTTCCAGAGCCTTCTCTTTCAGCTGTCTCAGCATAGCACATGGAGTTAATTTCCTGTGCTACATGGATGGCAGATAACTGTATTTGATGGTGGCAGTGAATCAATTGTTATCGGTTCAAGAAGAACATCCTAGTATGAGTGTCTGCCTGCTTGTGCTCTGGCTATTATGACCTGACTCCACAAGGACAAAGTCCATAGTGTCTGGACCACAGCACGGTGCTAGAACTTTCTGAGGAGTCATGTATTATGTTGCTGATGAATTCAGGCTAATGAGTAGACAGATGAAGACTGGTTTTCCTGACAGCTTCTGTCATTCTTTTGTATTGGAGACAGTAAAGATGTAGGTCTGAAAACAACCTAAGAAATGCAAGCCATGCACCCCCCTCCAAAAAAAAAAAAAAAAAAAAAAAAAAAAAACACAACACAACAAACTCGTCAATGCCTCAATGCCCTGGATAGCTCAGAGTTCTTAGCCTGCTTATGAGAATAGAATTCAAAGAATTTGTGAACATGCATAGAAAAAGCTATCTCTTCATTTTTACTAACCTCTACCTAAAAGTTGCATTTGTGTTAATTATGCACATAGGTAACAAACCATACTTTAAACAGAAAATTAGAAATTATACCTATAGAAAGCACAGATATTTCTGTATCTGTGTTCTTATCGGGGATATTAAAGGGATATTAAAGTGTTCCAGATACCTCAAAAAGTTATTTGAGCTCATCATACTCAAATTTACAGTAGCTACTAAGTCCTTTGTTAGAGGAATATATGAAGTAGAATCTATCAAAAGTTTCAATATTTTGGTAAGCACATTGCTAACTTAATGAGTGCATTCTATTTTATACATTCTAAGAATAAGAATGGACAAGGATTCATCCAGGTGTTCCATAGTTTAAAAAAAAAAAGCCAAGAATTCCTAGTTTATTTGGCTTTCTTGGAAGAAGATTACATAAGAAATAGAAGTTTGGAGGCTGGGGTTGTAGCTCAGTGGCAGAGCATTTGCCTAGCATATGTGAGGCACTGGGTTTGATTTTCAGTACCACATAAAGTAAATAAAATAAAGGTCCATTGACCAGTAAAAAAATATTTAAAAAAAAAGAAATAGAAGTTTGGTAAATATACTACGAATATGACCTATTGCTCCATAGGACAGATTTTATTTATAATGTTATTCTAATTATACATTGCAGATAACATGATACTTTGAGGCTTAATGTGCTAAAACAACAAAGTGGTTTATTTTACACCCGAGTCTTCAATTTAAGCTGCCTCCTCACTACTCCATGTGGCAGCAGCTAGGAGAGCTTGACTATGGCTGGAAGACCCACTTCCAAGATGACCCCCTCACCTGGCCATCAAGTTGGTGCCAACTTTTGAGTGACAACAGCCAGGGGCCACTTTCCTTGCCATATGGACCTGCCAGCTGACCACTGGGTTCCTGACTACATGGTGTCGGTTCCAAAAGAAAACTGGAGATACTGGATGGCTGCCAGTCTCTTAGGACATTAGACTGATAATTGGGACAGTGTACCTTGCATTATCTTTTCTTATTTAAACAGTCAAAGAGCCCAGTCAGATTCAGACCCAGACCCCTGAACTAAGTTTGCCCTTGAAATTGCTTCTTTATAAGACTCTAAGTGAAATCGTTTTCATATGCCTTTATTTTATTTATTTATTTTTAAGGATCGGGTCCAGTGCCTCACACGTGCTAGGCAAGTGTTCCACCACTGAGCTACAGCCCCAGCCCCTCTAAGTGAAATCTTTAAGATGGATAATTTAATGGCATTTTGTAAATAAAATTTTGTTAGTGTGATGAATAAAATTGATCTGTGCCATGTCCTTCTTTGCCCCCTCCCCATGCATATTTCCATCCTCAAGTTTCCTCTTCCCTTACCTTTTCCCCTTACTTTCCTCCATTGTTTTAAATCTCCTTCAACAACTAACTGATGGTAAAAATAAAGGAGGAGGAGGAGGGAGAGAAATGAAAACTAGGAGGAAAGGAGGAAGGCAGAAGTGGAAGAAAGTAGGAGAGGCAGGAGAAGGGGGGAGGGGAAGAAGGGAGAGAGGGGGAGGGGAAGAAGGGAGAGAGGGGGAGGGGAAGAAGGGAGAGAGGGGGAGGGGAGGAAGAGTGGGGAGGGGAGGAAGAGTGGGGAGGGGAGGAGGGAAGAGGAAAGAGGAGGGAGATCAGTACCCCCTTGTGGAAAATAAGCTGAGGAGTCATCTTGCAAATATGTGTGTGTGAGCCAAATACTGGAACCTTGTTTGTTGGTTTTTTTTTAATATTTATTTTTTAGTTGTAGTTGACAGAATACCTTTATTCTATTTATTTATTTTTATGTGGATCGAACCCAGGGCCTCTACCACTGAGCCACAACCCCAGCCCTGGAACCTTATATTTTTAAAGGAGACAAAGTTACAATCTCACTGTTCATTCATGGGGGTCCCTGGGAGGCAAATTGTGTGTGTGTGTGTGTGTGTGTGTGTGTGTGTGCGCGCGTACGCGCGCGCGCGCGCGCGCGCACACACACACACACACACACACACACCCTCACTACTTGATGAACCTGTATTTGTAAATGTGTTTACTTGATGACATTTTTTAATAACTTTGAAATTAACACTTGTGCTTTTGAGATTATTTGTGAATTTATGCAGAGCATAAAATTTGAGTTGGCCTGTGCGTATTCCTGGATGAAGTTAAACAGGGCAATGCTCTGACTTTTTCTTTCATTTCTCAAGCTGTAAAGAGGGTCCTTCTCAGGGATATTAAGTGCAGTGTTATTGCATCTTTGGGCTCATTGTTGGTGACTTTGCTATTTTAAATGGCCCCCAAGCAGAGCACTGAACACAAGAAAG